>NW_026018715.1:12390601-12431743 GCF_020466585.1 Dendroctonus ponderosae
CTATTTTGGTCCAGCTAAATATCACTACCGTGAAAAGGCATCTAGGTTTAATTTACATTGAAAAAAAATCGTCTCAAAGAGAAAAACTCAATATTTTTATTTTTATATCTCAACTTTTTCAAGTCATGGACAGTCTTGCATCAACATAATCAACACACTCTACATTACACTACTCTTCTACACTGCGCCGCAAATTTAACGCATATTTTCCAAATTTCCTAGCTTTTGACTGTAAATATTTCCTTAGTTGGTCAGCGGATTTGAATAATTTTCTGTCCAGTCAAAGTTCTGTTCTTGCACAAAATTTACGCTGTTAGATAAGCAAACAGATGAACTATTGTTCAGGGTGTGTACAGACTGTCATGGTTTTTTTGATCAAAAATTGAAACATTCCGCCGGTATCCGGTGTTAGGCTGATGTCTTCAGAGTAATTTGAATCTTGAATCGTCTGTTTATCCTGAGCTATTCGAGATATTTTATTTTTTTATGACCGGTCACATTTTCCGCCCTAAATTTAGGTACTTATTTACTTAGCCCAGAATACATTTTAAATACCAATTTGTAAAATCAACAGCGAGAAATCAATCGCTGTTCGTGGACCAGTACAGGTAGCTTATAAATCTAGTAGATATAAAAATATACACATATTATAGGGAATGTATGCAACTCAACGACCCTTGAAAAGCTCTTATTCCTATTATTGGTTCCTTATTCCAAACATTTGGTTCAGATCCACTGGTCTTTCTAGAGTAAAGGAGCTATTTTTGTTTACTATTTTTAGTAGTTCGTTTCGAAGAGCTTGCAATAAAAGCCATACTGTTCATTTGATAATAAATCATAGATTGGAGGAATTCAGGGAGTCCTGACTATTTTAATTTATATTCATTATTTTGACTTATTCTCCTGACTGCGTGTAAGTGTTATTATAATCAAAATTAATGCCTGGGTTTCAGTCATTTATGAAATAAACATAGAATATTTATTTCATCAATTATAATTAAATGAAATAAACATAGAATATTAACTAACACCCGGTATAGTGAAGAATTTTGCAAACCAAAAATAATATCCTCAGAATACAAAAAAAAATAGCTGAAAGTAAAAAATCGATATAAACAGTATTTTATTCGCCTTGTGTCCAAAATGGACAAAATTAATACTCCAAATGTATGCCAAGGCTTAAAGCAGCAACAACGCTACACATGTAAYTAAAAATATTTAAGTATCTGAACGAAGAATTCTAGTCTCTTCCCAGATTTGATTGTCCTGACTAATCACCTGTTAGGCCTAATTAATTTTAGAATGCTTTAAAGTATTGCAGTTGTGATGTGTTTTAATACGTGATATGATGAGGCTGTTGACGAACTGTGGTTGTTTTTTAAATTAATGACAAATTTTTTTAACTATCTGTTATCTTAGAAAAACTGATGATGGAGGAGAAATACACCGAAACGTATTTTGATTAATAAATAAAGACAATAAATGACTGAAACCCAGGAATAAATTTGATTCTCGATAGTTTCGATAGCTGATAGGAAAAACCCAGATGTTTTGCCGATGTACGAAGCAACTTTAGAGACTTTTGCCTTGACTTTTTAAGATATAATAGACACTTAAAACGATGTTGGATGCTGAAAAATTATAATCGAAGCTCTAGACAGCGTTCTGTCGTGTTCCAATCAGTGTCGTGCCCGAAGGGTTCATTCCGAGAAACGATTTGGGGTCTAAATGCTGAAAAAGTGCCTTAAAAATGTGAACATTATTTTTTCGCGTCCGAACCACTGTCGTCCCCAAAGGGCTCAACTTTTTAAACAGATTCTGGGCTTTACATTGTAAAGTAGTTTCAGGCTGAACTCAGTTTTTAAACGAAAGAGTACAAATAAAGCTCCCCATAGGGTTTTATAGCATTTGAACCAGTGTGGCGTCCGAAGAACTTCCCTAAAATAGGGGGAGTTTGACTCCAAACCCAAATGCGCTAATAAAAGAACGCTGCTGGCATCAAACTTTAACTGTTGAAGTCGTCTTCAAGGCACATCAAAAGCTTTGGTAAAGTAAATGCGTTTGGTTGCAATTTCCATTGCAGTAACTTAACGCAAGTCGAAGTGAAACTTCCAAACCGTTCCAACTTGTAAACCAATTTTCAGCTAATTAATTTTAAATACGGAGTGTTGATTTAATTAAAAGTGAAAATTCGGCGATAGCGCGATCGGAAACTAGTGCGTCAGCTTGCTGAAAACTTTTCCAAATGGAAACTCAATTAGCTTTCAGGATTGGGCGGTGCAGTTGAATCCGAAAAATTGAATCAGCTAGTTGTCCACTTTTGAAAATCACAAAATCCGCTTAACCGTCACGAATGGATAAATCTCAGGAGCGCAATCCATATAAATAAAGGCTTTATGATTTATATTTGAGAGGTGCGCAAAAAGTATGATTTATGTTCGGCAATGGCATGACTTCAGGGCATTCCGCTGTTCGGAACTTAATCGAACGGTCATATTTTCAGCAACTGGGTCACGTCGGAACAGACTGTGCAACAAATCTTTGCAGAAAAAATAAATTGAATCCGACCGGAATTGGACTTGTATCTTCGAATTATCACCAGCACGTCTAGCTGGCGAAAGCACTTCAATTAATTGAAGTTGAGTTGTTACTTGCTGCGGGGTGAAATTGATTTTTCCTTATAAAATATGAGCGGAACTCTTCAATTTACGGGGGCAGTTAAAGGAAGGCCCAAGTTACTTAACATCTTCAACGAAATGAGATCATTCTAAGGCCCTTTAGAAATCAGACAAGGTTTGCAGTTTCACATCTTTGGCCTTCCAAACTGTTTGGGGTTTTCAAATCAGCTGAGACTGTTTGGTCTGACGAGTCAGCGAGTTTAAAAGGAGTTTCACTCCAGTCCCAAACCCCCCACGAGAACAAACAAAATCCAACTTTCATCGATAATTTGGTCCTGCGTTTGAAGAAAGAACATGCTGTTTTCATTTGGATTTTTGGACTTCAACACATGCGAAATTGCCGAGCAGACTTTCCGAGTTCGACACCAGTTTGTCGGGGAAACATTTTGAATCAATGTTGATTTTATTTAATTTTGTAGATCCGAGACCCTCCTGCACCATTGAATGTTTCACCGGCGCTAAATAATTCGGCATGTACCCTTTTAAATCGAAAATATACGTCCCATGAAAAGCCCCTTCAATTTTTAATGAGACTAAATTTAGCGAACCACGTTCACTTGTATATCTATGTAATTTAAAATTGCCCACTCTTGTCGTGATGAGGGTATGACATCGATGTTTTTGCAGGATATTTTATTTTTACCATCTGCCTGTCACTAAATAAGGTCGAGACTCCGGCTGATATAATGAGCTTTTCCAATTCACCGTCTTTAAATTGAACCTTAGCGTCTGTATTCGTGTGGCGCTTCAAACAGGCGCAGAAAATTAAACAATTAGGCAACAAAAAGTGCAGAATCCATTAGGGTTGTTTGCGCCCAACGCCCTTTAACCCTTTCGGGCTCAATTAATTTTTTATCACTCTATTAATCAATTTTCTGAAAAATCTTCGATTGAACACCCACACAAGAACTTTGCCTTTTTTTACTCTTCTAACACAGGATGAATCAAAGGTTATTTTTCTTTTTGTTGCATCGGTTCCATCAAGCAATTTAGTAAAATTTTCAGCAGCTGCTTACTCCTCGTTCAGATATTTGAGCGTTTGGCCTCCTCACTCATGGAGAGCGGAGGCAAAAAAGTTTTTTAAACGTCCGTTAAAAATCTGTGATAAATTCCTGGTAAAATGTGGGAATTATGCAGGAAACCGCCAACATTGTCATCGGCGCCTATTTGTGTGATGTTTTTTGTTAGGCCTGAACTTTATAGTTCAAAATGGCAGAATTTCGCAGATTTGATCGATGTGCAGTCGTTTGGAGGTAGAAACTTGTTTGGGGTTGATGCAAATGAGGCTGGAGCCTAAAGAGAGTACAAACAATATTTTGGCCCTAATCAGTTACGAAAAATTGCATGTTTTTCTAAGAAAAGCGTTTGACGACATCAATATTAAATATCTTACACCATCAACTGTAAAATTACTTGGTTCAATACCGGGTGTTTACTAAGTAATTGTAAGTAAAGAGTGTTTGCATGAAACTCCCTAACAGAAATGATTATCAGAAAACTGCCGAAGAAATTTTCAAGTTTCGCATTTTATCACAATAGAGCGCAATTGAAAAGTAAACATTAAAAACCAAAATTTTAAGAAAATTTAAATTCTTTGCAAATTTGGCCTCAATTTTCTTCAAGGCTCATAGTGCGGACCCTGATAGAAGTGGGGAAAGCCATAGCAAATGTTAATATTTAAATAGCAGTAACTTGCAAACTGCTTGTTCGATTTTAATAATTTTAACCGTGTTTGGAAGCTAAATAGCAGAACTTTTTACCGTCGCATCCCCCAGAGCCCATATTGCAAACCAACATTGCCAGAGAGCGCAATTTCTCACACTAACAATTTTTTCTACTTTTTTTAAGTGTACACATTTAAATCGCTGTAGCTTCTAAACGACCCGATTTTAGAAATTTTAAGTTTGTTTGGATGCAGAATGTTAGTACTTTTCAGTGTTGAACAACATCGCTAGAGAGCGAGATACAACAAAAGCAAACTGCAGTCCACACGTTCTCTTTAGGTCTTATAAATAAGGCGTTAGAAAAATCTGCATATATTGCTATTTTTCTAGTAGAAAGTTTGCAAATGTAAAAAATTACCATCTTCGGCCCATGATAGAAGAAAAAAACTGATTAAAATTGGTCCTAAGATTTACTGCATTTATTCGGTCAACTATCACAATTGAAAATCCATGAAAATTTCCTAAATACGAAAAAAAATCCCGTTTTCCCAACTAAAGAAATATAATACTTCCTGGATAAAGTCGCAATGAATATGGATAGTTCAATGTTCGAAAATCATAGACTTCAGGCAAAATTCTCCGTAACTAGCCATTAGAAAACGAAACTGAATCCTGTTTAAAAACGAACGCACCTTCCAACTGTTATTTTTAGTAGTGAAACTATTAATTATACGAAAACAGACACACGGCCGTTATCCACGCTTCGCTGAGCCTCAGATCATGAAAAATGTTTAATTTTATTATGCGCCGGGAATTATTTGCGAAATAATCGAGCCCGATCCACACAAAAGTTGTCATCGGTGGCCCGAAATAGTGTTTTGTCGCTAAAAATACCAAATTTTTCGAAAATAACCGGTTCAAATGTGCAAAGTGAATAGATTCGCTTTGCACCAACAGCGTAAGTTATTTTGAAGGTTTTGAAAGTGTTCCTAATAGTTCCTTGGGAGATTTTGGTTTGGCTTCATCAAACTAATTTAAACTAATTACATGGCTTTGAGGGTTTGATATGGTTTAAAACAGCTGCTGTTCAGCAAATGCATTTGTTTAAGCCCAGCGGCGTTTTACATGCGACTCGAGGAACGCAAATTTGTGCGTCCAAAGCAAACACATTTTAATCCAATTTATAAATTTACGCCACTTTTGAGCACATTAATTTGCCGAAAACAGCGCTGTACATTAAGGGCTTAGTGCTCGTAAAACCCTCTGGCCTATATTAAATGTTTCCGGGATAAACTCTATCCATTTAGCTTTTGCGATAACTTACTCCTAGCACTTTGAAAATGGCTCGATTTTTCGGGAGTTCGCTCCATGATCGTATCCAAATTGAAGCATTTTCCCAAATACACTAGTTGGTATCAGCGAGAATATAAGCACAGTGGAAGTTTGCCGAAATAATGAGAATCCATGTTTATAGCGGAAAAGCAAATTGGGCCCTAAACAAACCATTTTAGCGCCGAACAATAAGAATATCTTTTGAGCTGCACTGGAGACACCTGATACCAAGCAGCGGGCAAATAATGCTGCTGCGACTCAAAAAATGCATTACATAAAATGTATTTTAAAGCGCATTATCAAGATGAGACTTTTATATAAAGCGAAGCCTTTTGTTATTTAATACGGAACGTGCGTTTTTCGAAAATTGGTGTCTTTGGGCTTAATCCACATTACTTGCAAAAATGAATAAAATGATGGCAAAACTTGCTTCATGCTTCCAGTTTAATTGATGATTTATTGATTTAAAGCTTTAAGAAGCTACTCAAAAAAAACCATTAAAGTGGTAGTAAAATTAAAATACGCACAGTTGCTCAATGAAATTGATTGCTTCGCGTTTAACGCGCTATAAATAATTTTATTGGACCATAAAAGCATCCTCTTACCTTTTGACTTTCTCATTCCCTCAAAGCGGTTCAGTCAGAATCACCACCTGGAAAAAAATAAATTTTAACTAAACACTTTCAACTGCAGCCAACTACTTTTGGGTAAACAGAAGTGAATAAACTTTTCTAGGAGATTGGCAGAAAAAAACTGCTAGAATATTGTTTCTTTCTTTGTTGCGTGCATTACAAACGGTGTTCTGGAAGCTTTCCATTAAGCATTTATTAGATTGTGTGTTTTATCGACAGCACTGGCAAGTGGGAAACTTTTTGCCAAGGCTGATTCGCTTCGTGGATCTCTAATGGAAGATCATATTTTTGCCACTTAAGAAGTTTCCAATTGAACAATCCAATTTTCTGCTTCGAATATGTGCCAGCGACTCAATAAAATACCTTTTGTTGCTTCGCTGATAAAGCGGAAGCTTAGAAACAAATATACAATCTTGATTAAATGAGACGTATTTTAAAGGCCCCTCTTGGTATATTCGGTTCATTACTGAACCAAATTGGCTTGTCCTCAGACAATTCGAAGGAAAAGTGCGCGATAAATTAAACTTATCTCCCTAATCCCCATATTCTGGACAATTTATCCATTCTCCCATTTCCATTTTCCATTAGGCCAGATCCAAAGTTCAAAGGCATTTAAAATTCAGTTCGTCTTTAATGATTCCGCGCAAGTCTATGGCTTACAGTGAACGTTTGCTAGAAATCTAATTGAAATTGGAGTTTGAGATCGGGGGGGTTTTTAACAGCATATTCTGGTAATAAAATCCATTGGGATCAACGTGGAATACAGTTTAAAGCTAAAAGGACGCTGAGGAATGAATAATGCTTCCACATCAAGCATGGTGCATTTTTAATGCTTCGGTAGTCCGAGCCATCAGTTACCGTGGAACCCAAAGCGCCATAAATCTGTCTGGATATTTAGTATGGAAAGCAGCAGAAGAGCGATCAGGAGCACGCTGTCATGTTAGAAATATAGCCAGTATTTCAACTAGCCGCAGGCATTTTTTCGATTTTCCTCCTAATTTCAACGTGTCGCCTGACTAAACTGCTTGCTGACAGAAAATTTCTCCAGGAATCTTCCATGTACATCGGCATTCCTATGCGAGGCCTATCATCGAGTGCCGGTGGCATTTTCTATGGCCATGCGGAGTAAATTATCAAAGCTGCAACCTACTTCCTGCAAAAGCTCGACGTGACTAGCATTGTTATTTATTAACGTTGCAGCGAAACGTAGGGAAATGCGCTTATAAAACCGAAGAGGATTTTCGTTGTCACAGAACGCCAGTTTGTTACTTGAATAGTATTGAAGTCGATATATAAGGATAATAATAAGAGCAATCGAGGGACACCGGTGGCTTCCACGCTCCAAATCAATAGGAGTAGGATGGTCAATAAACAATTTTTAGTCGGACAGGAAACATATGGAAAAATATCGTGAGTCGCAGCCTTAGTAGGAGGGTTTCAGATGCGAAACATCCTGTATAGGGTGGTGAAATGTGCATTTTAAATTCCTAAAAATGACCAAAAATGTATACCTCAAGCTGCAAGCGTTATGGTAAATATCAATAAAGGTCTGTCATATATGCATAAGTTGCGAAGCAAATGAAATTTTCAACTTTTACTTCAAAACGTATCCAAACTAAGCTTGCCAGGAATTTTCCTGCAAAAATTGCAATCCACTTTAGATAATTTAACTTATTCAGAATTTGAACCTAGTAATGTCCAAACTGATAAATAAAATTTCGGACATTCGTTAGAGAAAAACGGCTCTATTCATTTGATATTTTTATCGGGCAATAAAATTCCGTGTGTATCATATACGCAAAAATTGTGGATCCGTTGAAAAAATATAATAATATATTCGCTATCCGACAAGGATTGTAAAGAGCCGAGTTTCTATTTATTCATCTTCAATTGCAAAACATACTGTACAAAATATAAAACAATTTAAAAATTACGACATCTAAAAAATTATATTTTTTTTCGTTTATAGTTGCAATTTTAGATAAGTTCTTAAATAATTTCGACCAATAGTAATTTTACAAATAATGCACAAGCAGAATTATGCAAATATTTGACCGGTGTCAAGACAAGAACCCATTTTTGAAAATTGTCGACGGTTTGGACTCATTCATACTAAGTTCAGCATTAATATTTCTGCAAACGTTGCAAACAGCATTGCAATTTTCCAATTAATGCATGCAGTTTAGAACATTAAATTGCAAAAGACTGGCTAGAAAATAAATAAACTTCCATTGTTATTCGAGACAAATCAGCAAAACTGGTTAAAGAAAAACAGTTTTATTGACTTCAGATATTAATAGAAAGATAAATGTGTGTGTATAATACACGCTTCAATTGTGAAGACGTTCAAGTAAAACATGAATTCTGGCTTTGCCATCAGATAAGGATGGTAAAAAGCGGAACAAGTGTTTAATAATATTCCATTGCAAGATGTTCAGTATAAATTTTAAATAAAAAATGCAAACAATCTGCAAAATTGCTCTTCAAATTTTATATAAGAATTTCTGCTCCCAATAATTTTTAAAATCATTCACTAAATGAGTGATGTGATAATTGGATCTGGCGCAAAACCAAACCCTTTTTTAAAGTTGCCGACGTTCTGCATTTACTTAGGAGTGCATTAACTAATTAAACACGTCGAAACGCCGGCAATTTTGGAAAACAATTATTTGTTTTTGTGTTATTCCACTGCGTTATTTAGTCAGCGAATATTTTTCATAGCAAAACATTCTGTATTAATTGGAAATATGTCTAGTCATCGGTCCGGCATAAATTCGAGTAGTTACCAAAATTTCTATTTACTACTAAAACCATATTTAAATCAATCGAAAATTTTATTGAAAAAATTGAGGTGTGTCATATCCCTATAAATTATGAATACCAACGGCCGAAACATTAAATTAATCGATCGCAGTTGGAAAAGTTATATTTAAGTCGTCATAATGAAAGAACTAACAAGTTTTCTACACAATCAATGGAAAGAAAAAGGCGATTTGATTTCTTTTCCCGCTTTAAAAGAGCTATGATATTACTGGCGAAAGAAACTTCAAACCTAAGAATAGTATAAAGTGGAATTGAAAAATTCATTGTAAGAAAATATTAGCATTTTTTGAGTGAACTATTTTCTAAAAATCGTTAGCCAGGTCTATTGAATAAAACAACAAATAAAACATCCGTTTTAAATTACACTTAAAAAATTTCAAAAATATAAATCGGTGCGTATCATACTTGCATAAATTGTGACAACCATCAAGTAAAAAGTTAATTCGGTGCTCACATTTGAAAAGCCATGTAAAATGATCCCCCTTGAAAAAATACATGCCTCTTCTCGATAATTTAACTTATTTAGAAATGAAAAATTTATTTTCCCCGAATATGTATTCCGCCCATATCGTGCCGTATGCCTTTAAGGATTTTTTCCCGAATTCGAGAAAGCAATAAACGTGAGCGGTCGGAATATACGGTTTTGGATTGAATTCGTTCAAAATACGTGTTTTACGTGCTTTCAGTTGCCACCATCAAGCCCTATTTAGCGTGCAGGCCGTTCTCGTACACCTGCAAGAAGAATTACCCGATCTTCTAACGCAAAGACCCAAGCACAAAGGTAATTTTATTAAAATTTCCCAAAGTGAGCTGAGTAGTTAAAAAAATCAATTTATCACGTTAAAGACGTTGTCGTCTGCTTTGCCCACTTTTTAAATACATTAGCGTCGCGTGATGCTAAACTTCCTTTAATAAAATTGCTAAATTTTAGAAGCTGAATATTATTAAATTGATTATAACGCGTGGGCTGATTGGCTAATGATGACTAAACCCGACTTCAATCTTGCAAATGTTTCAATGAAAGCAACTAATTGAACTCGATTTGTATCTACAACTATTCATATAAACGTAATTATTTCACGTCGTCAAACATTTTCATTATAATTCCCATTCCTCTGCCTCGGTAATATCTGTAAAGTCACGAATGATCAATCAAAGTCGCACAGTCTAATATTTTAACGAAATAACTCAGAAATATTAACGTCTAAACGTTGTCTGTTAAAAGTAGAGATGTTCCACTTAAATCGGAGAGCAGAGCTCTTCGGCTTTTATTGTTAACGGGTTACTTAAAGACATTTCATTAAATCGCTTTTATCATGAACAATATTTATGAGTCTGGAAATTTCTACGGGGCAACGACTAAAATTATTTTGTCGGGCTTCAGTAAGTAACTTGAAGCAAACAAGTTCGACTCTGAATCGGCACATTTTCAGTTACAAATTTCTTACTCGACGTTATCCAAAACCAGTTAAACCAGACGATTCATCTGTTCCACACTATTTTCGAGTTGACTTATAACAGTAAAAAATTTACGACCACCCGTAACACCATAAAAGGGGAAGATCTAATTTTAGATAAAACAAAAGTTCCAGCCGCCTTGAGATTTTTTCCCACACAATCGTAAATAAGCAGTAAACCATCATTTTATCCGAAGATATTTCGTTGTAAACTTTACGATCGGTTTCAGCAGAAAGAAAATCGCGTTTTATATGATTCGGAATCCTGTCAGCATTACGCGAATCCAAATAATTATCGGTCACAGATTAAGCGCAAAAAATATCATTTGCTGGAAATTGGAAGCTGGAAGTTTCTCGGGAAAATTGGCAAAGAATTTCTGTTTAGAGACAACCATTCCAGGGAATTCGAAAGTTTGGTGATTTTAGCAGGAACACTATAGGTGGGATTGACCTGCAACTTTTCTGCTATAAGCTCCAGGTAGTGAAAACTTTGCACCGTTTGCCACAACATAAATAACTTGAAAATAGTTTGCACATTCAAAATTATACACTTTTGAATGCATTTGTTCGACTAACAATAGCTTTAAAAATCTGTACTTGTACCACACATAAATCACGTTTATCAGGAGCTTCCTGAAAAACCCGAAATATTTTTGGACACTAAAAATACTAAACTACATCATGAATCAAAAAACACTATCGGCAATAACCAATGGAAATTGGCCATAAACGCGTTTTTTTTTTAAACGGAACAAAACGAATATGTGAATAACTACAATTCCATGAGAGCAGGGGGCTTTTATTGCCTTCAAAGGTACTCGTTATGGCTAACGGGTGAAAAGGCTAAATAAATATAAAACAATGGGCTAAATATACATCCAGAATGAAGAGGGAAAATATATGAGTTTTGGAAGCGGTTAGTTGTACATATTATTTATTAATTCTCCTGGCAAAACCCCAAAGTAGAAGTTCTGAGGGATTGAAAAATCCATAAGCATTTCTGGGGTTAAAAACGCAAACAGTGATAAGTTGGGAAGTGAATAAGTAGGCCTGTCTGGATTATCAAATGTTAAGGAAATGGATTTTTAAAATGTTTGCCAGAAACAAATCGAACCTTTCGGAATCACTTTGTGTCCATTGCTTCTATGAATGTTAACAGAACTTGCCATAAATTATTTAAACACTGACTAGAAGAAAAGTTCAACAACTTCAAGTTTGCCTGGAAAGATACATTTCCGATTCAAGTTCGGAGGACTTGAAACCCAAGGCAAAATATATTGCAGTAAATCTTGGGCCTTTCATATAAAGACGGCCCATTTGAAATAACGACCGAATATCGTTGTTTTTCCGCAAGAAATTGTAATAAAATGGAAATTCTGGCAACGATGGCGTCGTTTTGCAAATGACTCTAAACCATCAGAAATGCTGATGAAACTCAAGAAAGCAACCAAAAGGCTGCAAACAAAAGCAACAACAAATTATTCCTGTAAAACATTCCAGATCTATAAACTACTTAGAATAGTTTGATGTACTTTTGATCGTCATTTTTCAAATTATGTATAAGCCAATTTTATAAAATTGCCAACGTTTTTCCGTATTCATCCAAGCAATCCCCGGTTTGCCAAAACTTTTTCCACTTCATACAGAGCGTTTTGCATTTGCATTTATTAAAAACAAAAACCTGGTTTTTTATTGCAAACGTTTCGCCGTATTTGTTTAGGCATCCGCAGGTCGGCAATCTAAAAAACCAGGATTTTATTTTCACATCGATGAAGGATACAAAGACGGAACGTAAAAAGCAGCATACCTGATAGCGCCAAACACCCAAAACTGTAAAAACTCCCGTTCAGATTAGCAGGAATTTATAAAGTTCCGAACCTTATGTTTATCGATTTCAATTATTTGAAAATGTTATAGCAAAATATCAATAAATGTGTGTCATATGTGCACAAGTTATGAACTTTTGTAGAGGTGCTTTAATCATTCAAAATGGAAATATTGCCCAAGTAATGAAAAGTTTTGTAAACAATAAATGAAACTCTCGAATAGACGAGGCGAAGAAAAAGGCCAAAATAATAAATTAAAACTTTACAGAGTAAACAGCTTCTTGACCAACTTAAGTTTTTTTGTGCATCAGTTGCCGATTCGGAAAATAGATTAAAAGGAAACAAGAAATAAATAAATTTTTGAGCGGGCGTTTTCTAAATGAATTTTTCCCAAAGTCGGTCATTAATTCAATTGAAAGAAAAGTACAAAACAACAAGAAAACGCAGTGGTTTTAAAATAAAATTTTGGCTAAAGAAACCTATCGATTTCCCATTCAGAGAATGCGACTAATTTGAAGCAAAAATCGTCAAAAGCCAATTAGCACTAGTTTCAAGCTTTCTTAACTCGAGGTAAGTTTGAGAAGAGCCCGAGTCAAGAAAAACGAGCCTGTCCCAATATTACCGTTTCGGAAACGGATATTTCCCGCTGGGCTCCCGAGTGATTTTATGATAAAGATAACCGTTGGGAAAAGACGGGCAAATCGAGAAATCCTGACGAAAAAGGAAAATATAACGACCAAGGGATAAAAATGGCATTATGATATCTGCACCGAGTCAAAATGAAACTTTCAGACTTCGATATTTCCTGCCCGATGGAGAAGTTTTCCTCGGTGACTATCTGAGGAAAATAATTTATTGCATATGAAAGGTCGAGATTGTTTCGCATTTTCATCGGGTGCATGCAAAAACCCAGCGGCCCTTAAATGCAAATTTTTTTAATTAAAAATGCCAGAAGATTTTGCAAGTTCAACTTGAGCAAACGTTATTACACAGCAGAGGCTCTAGAAGGATATTAAAGCCATCATTTTGGTTGTCATTAAGTTGCAAGAAGCGCACTAATTATATTAAGTATGCACTTTGTTACCTTCTACTTAGCGACACTTGGAAGTTTATTACTCTTCCCTACCGGAGGACATGAGAGGACTGAGCAAAAAGCTGAATTTGCAAGTTGATTGAAAGTCAATAGACTGGCTAATTAGCTTTTTCAGCCTCCACCCAAACTAACTAAGCCTATTGAAAGTACATATTCAGTTATTGCCAGTAGATTTATCAATTGGCCTTGCTTGTCGGGGCGAAGCTTTTTAAATATTTGCTAATCACTGCGTTCGCCCGCAGATTTATAAGCGCAAAAATACGACAAAAGATCCACAAAGACGCGGATTAAGAGATTAGGCAAGGAAGATTCCAAAGGGTGACACTTTGTGTTCCTAATAAGCGGCCCGGATTACTGCGAGTGGCCTTTTTCTTGTTTCTTGCGGATTAATGTTCCACAAGAATACCCCAAGTTATCTAAGAGAAATTGCTGCACTGAAATAAACATTACAAATGTCTGCGGACATTAATAAAATATTCATCCACTTCTTGTTACCATCAGAATCAATACCTAATTGATATAATGGCCCAGCTTTGTAACATGCAATACACTGTTCGAAATTGTTATTGTTGCTGTGACGCACTTTAGTGGCTTATCTATCCATAAAATTATTATTTTATTTTTTATTTATTTCATATTACCTTACCATTAGTGAGTGTTATGGGTTTCTTCAGCAGCAGCCGCTAATGGGATTAAACAAGTCAATAGTTTCACACGGAACTAATTAAATATTTAAATCAGTCGACGCGAAGAAAATGGACAAACATTAATTGGATGCGCTGAGGAAATCTTGATAGAAATGCCATTTATAAATGAAAATCTAAATCAATTTGTTACTGGCTGGCCGGATAGAACGAAGTCTGTTAGTTGGAAAGAAGTTTAAATTCAATTTCACTTGCGAATCTACAATTATTTAGAGCCCTGATGGGGATTAATTCTTGGGGTATATTGAAGTCGATGAAGAGGTCTATTCTTATAAAGTCTATTAAATAAAGGAACTTTGAAAGGAAATTATTCCTGCCTGAAACAAGTCTGCAGGCTAGCAAGAGAGTAGGAAAGAAATTAGTAATACATAAACTCAGTTTCTGCTATCGACCATGTTACGATCATTAATAACCACACTCGGCTAGTAATTTTCATAAAATCCCCATCGCCCACACAAGCAATAACACTTTATACCTCTAGGGGTGTAATAAACATTTGACTCATAATCACCTCATTGCAATATTCTTCACTAATTACCGCTGTCATTATTTATGGCTTGTTTATGACTATTTCCCAACTTAATAGCAAACTAATTAGCATTATTGATTCCCAGAATTCACAACGCGAATAAGTAACACTTACTCAACATTCGCCCTAAGTTTCAAGCAAACTGTACCGCAATTAAATATCCCCAACAGCAACTTTTCAAATGCAATGAAACTAGAGATTTTCCACGTAGAAATGCCCTTTGCTGAATCGAAACTGTTAAAAGTTGTTGCGATTTTGTTAAAGTTAACTCGACTGTTTGAACATTTTCTACAGCAGTGAGATATAGTTGGAACGGTCATGTACACGAACAAACTCTGATAAACTGCCCAGTTTCAGACGACTTAGAGTAGAAAGTATAGGGTTTTAAAGCAAACTCTTTAAGGAACGGGATTCGTTTCCACAATCCTCTTTTTTAATTTATTTCGCTGCGAAGCGAGCTCTAACGAGCAGCGAAGACAAGTTCAGTTCATTTAAAAATACTTTAATTATTGCGGTTTGCGCCGGTTTTTTGTTATTTTATGACTCCAAATCAATTTCGTGCAGCCAAGTTTGTTTTTAGTTTCTTAATGGGTTTTGCTGATGTTTCAGTCTCAACTATTTCAGAACCTCTAAATTAAAGTGCATAAGAATGGCTAGAAAATACTGCTTAATTGATAATTAGTAGCAATTGAGAATAAAACACGTCTAATCCTGGTCGTGCTAATGAAAACACCCATAGTCTGTTTCCGATTCAAATTAAGACTAACTAATAGAAAATGATCATCAAGTCATAGATATAATTTGCGAGAACAAGCACCAATAATGTAAATGAGTGTTTGCGATACGGACATGCATGATGATGTGAAGTCGAAGTTAATTAACAATTTCCAACCACCGTTGAGCGAACAATGTCTACGCATACAGAAATTTGTTAATTGCCACAAATAATTGATAATTACACATCATGCTAAGTAGCCGCTTCGGTATACAATTAAATTTTATTGCACTTGCTGGAATTCATTTTTTCCAAGCGTTTCAACGCGTAATTCAAATTTATTGATTGAAAAATTCCTGATAGTTATCACGTTAGTTGGACTTTCTGGTCTATTCACTGTTGCCCATTTCCATGCGGCATTTTTTCGTCTTGCCATGCAAATCCGAAAAAATGCAAATTTGAAATGAATTTTCCTGAAACAGGCACATTCCTCCTTCCATAAAGTCACGCCAATGTATTTCCAATACGAGCTCCATTGCATGCAGAGCGAATGCTTTGTTGTATCCAAGAATAGCACGTGGCCAAACCGAATGCTCTGACCTTTGCCAGGTTAATCGGCTGTGCAATCAGATTAGTTTAATCTCGCGTTTGAATCGGTCGGCAAAAAAGTCTGACTGTTTCCACAATTTTTTATAATTCGCTTTTTAGCGTGGCTCTTGGCAAKCGCGTAAGAGAGGAGCGAGGAYTGCAACGAGCTCAGTTCAGAAATGTGCTAGAAACTTAGATCGAAAATAATCGATATTTTTTGTCCATTTTGTATGATATTTGTCTTCTTTCAGAGRCAGAAACTTATTTAAAGCGTTTTACGTCGGAAACAACACAATGAGCGCATGAAACTTGTAAAACGCTTGTAAAATTGGGATTTTTTATCGAAATTTTTCCAAGGATAAATGGTCGATTTTTCCCAAAAAATGCCTCGAATTTGACATCATTTTCATCAGGCAGATGCGAGAAATGCAGCAAGTTTATTGAAAAATCAGCACCAACTTCAAAATGCGAAATAATCGATATTTTCTGTCCTTGCGGAGTCGTTTTTGGGCGGTTACGACTTTTAATCAGCGATATTTTCCTTATTGCAGACCCAAAAACTTTATATTTGTATATTAGGAAGCTTCTTACATCGAAAGCAATATAATGAGAGCAAAAAACCGGGTTGTAAAATTTTGATTTTTGACCGAAATTTTCATAAAGTGGAGGGTCGATTTTTTCTAAAAACATAAAATCTCTCAAAATGCCTAGAATTTGACATCATTTTCATCAGAAAGATGAGAGGAATGCAACAAGTTCATTGAAACATAAGCCGCAACTTTCAAATCCGAAATAATCGATATTTTTTGTCCGTTTTGAGTCGTTTTTGCGCGGTCACGACTTTCAATTCACCATATTTTCCTAATTACAGACCCAAAAACTTTATATATGTATATTAAAAAGCTTCTTACATCGGAAACGATCCAAGAAGAGCAAAAAATCCGGTTGTAAAATTTTGATTTTTGACCCAAATTTTCATAAGGGGCAGGGTCGATTTTTTAAAAAAAATTAAAATTCACCAAAATGCCTCGGGTTTGACTTTATTTTCATCAGAAAGATGCGAGGAATGCCAAGTCCAAAAAAAATCAGCCCCATCTTTCAAATCCGAAATAATCGATATTTTCTGTCTTTTTTGAGCCATTTTTGAGCGGTCACGACTTTTAGTCCACGATATTTTCCTCATTACAGACCCAAAACTTTATATATGTATATCGGGAAGCTTCTTACATTGGAAACAATCTAATGAGAGAAAAAAACCCGGTTGTAAAATTTTGATTTTTGACCGAAATTTTCATAAGGGGGGAGGGTCGATTTTTTCGAAAAATCTAAAATCCTTCAAAATGCCTCAAATTTGACATCGTTTTCATCAGAAAGATTCGAGGAATGCAACAAGTTCATTAAAAAACCAGCCCCAACTTTCAAATCCGAAATAATCGGCATTTTATGTGCATTTTGCTCGGTCACAACTGTTAACCGACGATATCTTCCTTACTACAGACCCAAAAACTTTATATACGTATATCGCAAAGCTTCTTACATCGGAACCAATCAAATGAGCACAAAAACACGCTTGCGAATTTTACTTTGCAACGCAGATTGCTAGATTCAGTAAGTACGTAAGTTCTACCCGCTTGAAGCGGTTTCATGTTTTCAAAACCAATTGATATTCGCAACGAATTGGCTAATCTCTGTCTTCCAAACTGAAGCAAGTATAAAAGTGCCCCATAAAAGCTTTTCGGTCCCTATATATATTTTTGAGACGATAACCGTAACTGAGCTGAAAATAACATAAATCAGACAGCATAAGGGGGCAAAGCACAGGTGTGCGATTAGGCACGTTCTTAACTAGCAGATGTGGTGCTTAAGTCTGGCAGCTAGAATGGTTATTGCAAGCAAGCACTTCTATGCAGTCGAAATGCGTTGCTAAAGCGCTTTGCTTCAGAGATAGTTAATCTGGATTTTTTCCGCCGGTCTAAGCGATCGGTTGTTTTTTTAGCGCTTGAATTGACGCTGACCAATTCGGAGTTATTCACAAGTTAAAATTTGTGTCACTTTCGACTAGTCAATTGCTTCTGATCTTGTCCATCTCCACTGTAATCTCATTTTCACCTCCCTCGAAAATCCTCATCTTCGCATTGAAATTATGCCATTAAATCAAGTGCAGCAATCATTGGCATCCTTTAAAGTGTGCACTTAAAGTTAAATTAATTTGCGATGGTATTGCCAGGGTCTAGTTTTAAGAGGGCTGCCGCTTAGTAGATTGATTAAATTAATTATTCAAATTCTCCGGCAAATTAACTTTCCTGCACTGAGGCAACTTCATGAAGGTGAACGTTATGCATTATACCCAATCTTGTACAAAAACTGTGAAGCTGCTGTCTTCGGTTTTTCAACAAATTGAAAAAAATTACTTTGGCTTTGCAGCCAATAACAAGAAAACTTGTAAAACATGTTTCCCCTCATGTTTCATGTCTTTCCCCGTTAGTTAACCTGAATAAATTGAGAAAATACGTGAGCTGGTAAATACAAAGCCGTTGAGTAAACTTAATTTGCTTCAGCTATCCAGAGCGGTGTCAAATTGGACAGGACATTTGTTAGCAGGAAAACTGGTTGTTTAGAAAAACTCACTGAAAATAAGCAATTGTACACATACGAACATATGTTTTGGCAATTTGAAGCGAATTGCCTGAAGGTGCTAATTGTGTTCATCCATTGTTTCAAAACGTTGAAGAAATGTTCAATTCCAGCTGAAAAAGCTTTGGACTGCGAGGAATTGAATGCATTTTTCCCAGTTTGGTTAACCAACTTCAACAAAAGCTGAAAGTAGAAATTTCGGCTCTAAACGTGAACTTCATTAATTCTCATTGCGAGTTCATCATTCGAATTCGTCGCTCTATTTGAAGGCAATTTATCAAAAGAACGCAACGAATTTAACATTAATCAATCATTCAACTCGCATAGTCTAGGGGCTGTTGAAAAGTTATGCATTCATTCCATAATAATTTAAATTATATTAACCCAATTAGAGATAATAACGAAAATGCACTCCAAATATGTTCACAATATTTTACAGAGGCTGCATTCACTCCGAATTAATGTTATTAAATTAGTTTTGTATTTATGCTGGCTATCTATTCAAAGCTTTTCATTTGAATACACGTTTTGCAGGAATAATTAATAAATTAAAGTAAATTTGTTGCAAATGCGCTTCAATAAATACAGAAGCCAAATATTAGAAGGTACATTTTCGGCCCTGCGTCTGGGTGGAGGATATAAAGTCTACTTTTTAAGATTCATTGGCAGCATCGGTTTTAGGAGACTTTGCAATTGTAATTATGTAGACTCATATTTGCTTTGTGTTCTGTTGTCCGTTTTCTAGAGCACGATTATGTTTCTAACATTCATTTGCAGCTCCTGCTTTATGTGATTTTGCACTTCGACCGTTTTCTCTAATGCTTCTTCCTTTGACCCGTTTCTTCATGTAAATATTCTACTCTGTTATAATCATTTGCAGCATCTGCTTCAGAACAGTTAGCACTTGAAATGACATGTTTTTCGATTTCTGTTTCGTGCTTCACCTTCTGGTCCATTTCCGATGCTTCTTCCCCAATCCTTTGCGGAGAAAAAACATTTTCTCTTTAACAATACTTTGCAGTCTGCCTCAGAATACTTTGCATTTGTTAGYACWKGTTGTAATATTTTTTAGTTTGSTCTGCTGCACTTYCTGTCCTATTTTCGCTTTGATCCATTGCCTGAGGTTAAAAYCATCTCTTTCGCCTGAATTTGCGCCAACTACAGCAAACACTTCTAAATAAATGACTCAAACTAAAAAGCTCAGGACTAAATAAAAAATCTGATTCATCCAAAGTGCTTCCTTTGGCATATTCGGAGAACTGGCAACCTGACAAACCCAGCAAATGGGACAAAAACAAGTGAAAGTGAACTGAAAATTGCAAATTCACTACACAAAATGCGTAAGAAACCGCAAAAAATGACGGTCACCAATCGCACGTGGTTACATGCAATTACCATCAATTATCTGGCACTTTACAACAAAACGGTGCCGAAAATTGAGCATTTTAGTGAGAAAAACATAGAAAAAAATCATTTTCACTTTATATCCCATTTTCACCTCGTGCTTCCTATTAGAGTCGATTTGAATACATTTTAGGTGAATTTCTCGTGCTTCTGTTCTCTTAAGCAGACGCCTCAATAACGATATTACGAAACTTATTCTATTAGAGATAATAGCCTCTTAACCTGCATATATCAAGGATAAATCGTAAAGCGCTTCGTTGCACCGAACCAATCGAATCGCCCCGTTAAATGCATGTAATTTAAGCCGATAAGTTACTTAAACTTAACGAGATGGTTAAATTTTGCTTGTATGTGTTTCGTTGTTAGGATGCTGGTGCCTTTATTTAATTCCCTCGCGAGGAAACAACAACAACAGAAAGTGTAAACTTTTCCATTGAAGCTGATGTTTCCAGGCACTTTTAATGCAAAACTTCCTGGGACTGACTGAACGATGGAAAATCTGCATCGAGTGAATTTGTGGAGAAGGAAAATTAAAAAACTTGCTTGCTGCGCGCAATTTTTAGCTGTTAGCCAAGTTGGAAATGTTTAAATAACGCCAAAATCGGTGAGGTCCAACTGAAACGTAAATTATTTCCCGGTTATACTTGCTGTCGATTGTGCAGAAAATGCGACAAATTTGTTATACAATTGCTGGTTAGAAGTGTAGCTTTGATGGGCGCTAAAATGGATTATCAGCCCGTCGTTTTAAAGGGCAATTATTGTCGAAAACTGGCCAATCTATAGATTACTATTTTTAACCATTTGGCACGGCGCTATATCGAATGTAGATAAAAAGTGAAAAACAACCTGCAAATTACACTCAGTTAAAGCCAATCGGTAAATTCATAATCTCATTTTATTTCTGCTCGTTTCCTGCTACTACCGTTCATATCTGGGAAAGTTCGTCTAATGGCAAACCGTAAAATACTTAAAACGCAAAATTGTTTCAACAATTACGTATTTACCGCATTGCTCGAAAACAGTTAAATAAAATGTCAATAATGAATAACACTTATCTGCGAAATTCGCATTGATAACTTGCGAATGCCAAGCCGCCGATTAATTAATAAACTTCAAATTTTTTAATTTATTGAGTTCAGTAACCTTCGCGATTTTTATCACGTTTACAGCCCGATTATACTGATCAAAATGTTTTAAAAAATAATTTTTTGCAATAAAATTGCAACAAACCTCAAGCAAACATTCAAAAAACTATTACATAACGCGCGTTAATTAATTAAAATTAACTTGCTTACTTCCATACACTTTGTGGTTTTTTCATTTTCGAAGGTAAGGAGCGAAAATCAGCAACTTTTTCCTGCCAATTTCTAACCAATGTTACGCGAAACTGCCGAAATTTTCCGGCTTTAGCGAATTTCTTCTCGTGGTTGCAAAACATTAGGAAGCAATCGTCCCCAAAAAATCACCAGTTTCCAGTCACAGCTGCAAAAGTGCAACTTATTTGATTATAAATATTCGTTTGTTTGATGGGCTATTTTCAATAGGAGGAAGGTCAGCAGTTGAAAAAATAAACTCACGCAAATAGAGCAAATGCATCATAAACCCGAAAATAACTATTTAAATGCTTATTGTATTGTTATTTTACGTTTTCACGGTGCAAAGTGAAACAATACAAATCAATATGCCAATCACGGGCGCTTTTTAATTGGTAATTTGGTATTTTCATGCAGGTTTTACAGCCTACTAAAATTTGCCATTACTTAAAACCCCGACATTCACTTTCGCTGCTTTTATCAGCTTAAAGCTACGCAAAAATCAGCACTAAAATGAAAATCTGCAATGTAAAACACATTGAGAATTAGTTCCAGCAGTAAAGTAAAAACAGTCTCCTGTTTCTTCTCAGAAACCGAGCACTAAAACCCGAATAAAACATGATTTTAGTCAATATTAGGGTTTTCGCACTCAGCATACAGGAATAGCAATTAAAGCATCTAAAGGTTAATCCATCTCATCGCCGAAAACTATTTGGGAACTTTATTTGACTGAAGTGGGAAATGGAATGAAGTGATTTGGGTTTGAGTAAGCGATCTAAAATTTAAATTTCCTCAAAGTCGAACTTAATATCATTCGAACCTAATGTAGTACTACGCAAACGGGGTTAAATTATTCATATTTGGAGTGTTTGAAAGGATTTTATTTGCTGGACTAATAGAAATTGCAAATTTTGTATGCGAAGTAATGCAGCGATCGGCTTGATATTTGCTGAGATAGGAAAGGTCCTCTGGACGCTTTATTAGGGCTTTAAATGTTAATAAAGGGTGAAATTTGTAACCTGTCCACACTATTTAAACTTCTGCTTCAACTGCCCCAACAAACAATTGTACCATTTTCATCGCAAAGAATAACACGTTTAGATCCGAAAAAAGCAGTTTTTCCATTTTTACCGACGATTTGCAAATCGTCTTTTTGTAGTAATCTAGCCATCGAATGATATTTGCAGCTAAAGAAAACAACTTGGTGACGATTTATTGATGTTGATGGGGTGAACTTAGTAAGCTGTAGACATTTTTTGCATTGTGGCTGCTTAATTAAAGTAGCCCAGACAGGAATGGAATGGCGCTTTTACAACCAAAGCCATGAAAGTTTTATGAATCCGGAGCACAAGTCACTTTATATTGGATGAACCAACTGCCAAGGAAAGTGCAAAAAAGCTCGATGAAACGCGTTTTACACTAGAAAGTGCATTGTTGCAGTCTACACCATTTATGGATAGATTTTGCAAAGTTCGCTTTAAAAAACTACAATTTCGATATCTGAATGTAACTAACTAAAAAAACTCCAAATGCCTGATTTGTATAAAACCGCTTTCGTGTTCATTCTGTGGTCGTTGAGAAAAGAACGAGCAGAAGCTTACCGCTAAGCCTGTAACTTGAAAGGGACGAAGGCTTTTCTGAAAGTCCTTTGTAAGGATGCACGTTATTGCGCCGGAATTCTCTGGATTATAGTTGGTTTAGTACAAAAGTTGCATCCAATTACTCAGGGTCCTTTGAAATTCCTCGCACAGGCCACTGAGTTCGAAATTGAGAAAAAAATAGTTGACAAAGTCCTCTCGAACATCTTCGATGGGATGAAAGGAGATAATGTTGCGATTTAGCTTCTTTTTTGATACGTTCAGTTAGTGAGCTTTCGGAATTCCAATTTTCAGCTCTGGAGATTTCTACTTGGTCATACTGAATAGAATTGTACTTTCATGCATCAACAAATTCCTTGCCTTTCTAACAGAAAATCATGAAATCCACTGAAGAACGAATCAATTTCCCGATTGCATTTGTGGGGCTGAAATATACTGAAGATCTGGCAAATAATTTGAGGCTACAAGTGCATATTTCTTGCTGTTTCGATTCAATAAGCCAACTTGGGAAATTTTCCTAATAAATTTCGGTTAAAGCAGGGCGTTTCGAATCTTGTGGTAATTTGTCAAAAACTTTTCGGTCTTTATTAACTTTAACTAAACTTCCCAGTACTGGAAGATGCACATAAATCACGAACTAAATGTAGATAAATAGTTCTATTAGACTGAGCAATGCTGATCTCCGCATTAGATCAATAGTTTATTAAATCCATCGGTTTCGACGATAACTTTTGCAACTATAAGATGGCGATGGCTTAATTGGAAGTGAATGATCCTAATTAAAAACCTGCTTCAATAGTTGGATTTTCTTTGAAACAGCATTGCAATGTCTAGTTATTTAGGAAAATAAGTCCAAATTGAACTAAAAATCCGGCAAATCCGGCCTTTATTTGCTTTCATAAAACAGCAGCAACTACTGTGCGAACCGTAAGATAATTCCGCATAATTATGGATAAATAGAGACAAAAGGACGGGGAGCGAGGCTAAGGAAAATGGATGCAAATTAAAAGGTTTACGGCAAGACGATCCACTTAGACAAATGAAAATGTGTTTTGAAAAGGTTTTCTATGCATCAGCCTAATTTAAGGATTTATACAGTGCAGACTTTAATCGTCTCTCCTCTGGAGTTTTTTGGAACGGATGAGAATTTATTTTTTTAACTCAGCCCTGACTCAGGGTGTTTACTAAGTTTTCACGTAAATTCAAAAAATGCCACTTTCACAAAAATTACATGGAAATCGCCACAAGATCAGACTAAATAAAGATTCTGTTTCGGGACATTAACGTTTAAACCTACAAACAATTCGAAAAAAACGCAAATATTTTTCAAAGAAAGCAAGCAGAGAACAGCTTCTGAGTTTTAAAATGCAAAGTTTCTTCTTTGATTTTCGATTGTGTGGTTTTTGTGGTTTCAACCGACAATTTCCGCGATTTTCCAGTCTTTAGTGCAGCTTTCCATGCCTGTTGCACTCAAAATTTCAATCTCCAGTAGCATTAAAAATAGAGCTTCCAGCAAGTGCCTGGTGCTACTTTAGCAAAGTATCATCCCTCATTGTCCAGTGCGTGATTGTTACGCATTTTGCAATAGATAATTTTGGCTGTTTTTTTTATTGTCCATTGCGTCGTTTTTGTGCCTTTAATCAGAGAATGAGAGAAGTTTTGACATTTTAAACATCTTTGGTGCAACTTTTCACGCTTTTTGCAGGCGAATTTTCAAGCTCCAGTGGCGTCAAACACATAACTTCTAAGGTCTTTTCGCGGATTATCTGGGGCGTGCTTGTCATGTATTGCAAGAACTAATTTTAGATATTTTTTTAACTCTTTAGGGCAACTTTCTGCAACGTTTGCATGCGAATTTTCAACGGCGCCCAAAATTAAGTTTCTGAGTGTTTTGTGCTAGTGCTATTTTTAAAGGTAAAGAGTACTCTAATTGCCACCGTGTGATTTTCCACATCTTTTGTACGTGAATGTTCAAATGTCACTGGCGTCCCAAATAAAGCTTTTAGTGATATTTTAAAAAGCAAAGTCTCTTCTTTCATTGTCCACTGCGTCGTTTTTGGGCGCTTGATAAAGGATGTGTGAACTTTTTTCAAAATCTTTGTCGAAACTTCCACGTCTTTTGCACGCAAATTTTCAAAGTCAGTGGCGCCCTAAATATATTTAGGGCCTCTAGAGTTCGTTCTGGTGCCCTTTCAGACAGCAGATAATCTTCAGGGAATGTTGGCGATTTTTCCAAAGTCTATAGTGCAACCTTGCACGTGATTTCTCAAACTCCAGCGGCACCCAAAATAAGATGGGGTTCTTTTTTTATGCCAATTTAAACAGCCTCTTGTTTGATTTTCCACTGTGTGATCTTTGTGATCTTAAATAGAAAATATTGGCGATTTTTCTAAGTTTTTAGTGCGGCTTTCCATGCCTTTTGCGTAATAATCTTCAATTTTCAGTGGCGTCAAAAGTAATGCGTTTAGGTAGTTCGCTATGGTGCTATTTTAAAGAGCAAAATCTCTTCTCTGATTGTTCACTGAACTGTTTTTGTGTCCTTAGACAGGGAAGTTTGGCGATTTTTCAGAAGTCTATAAGCTTCGCAACGCAACGTTCCAAGCGAACTCTCAAACTCCAATGGCGTCAAAAATAGAGCCTCTAAGGGGTTCCTTCAAAGGCAATTTTAGACAGGAAAGCCTCTTCTTTGATCTTGCATTGTGTGGTTTTTGCGCCCTTAAACAGCAAATTTTGGCGATTTTTTAAAATCTTTGGAGCCGCTTTTCAGGTCTTTTATGGAAAAGATTCACTTTCTAGACACCAGGCAGCCTAAATAGCGAGCTTCTCAGGCGTTCGTCCTTCCTATTGGTTCGTTCATGCTATTTTGATAACCAATGCCTCTTCTCATTTTCAGAGTACTTTGGATGTTTAATCTCAGACTGATTCAGAAATCACAGCTTGAGCATCTTTCGACTTAAAATAGCACAAATTGCGATTTTTACAATAAATAAAAGGACTAAAGGAAAATTTTCCAGTTCAAGAGCCAACTCAATCAGAGAAAGATTTTTTGGCACCGATCTGCCTTTACAAGAACTTCCAGAACAGACCGCAAATGAAATCCGTCTAGAAACCTAAATAGAGAGACTTTGTAGGCTCTACGAGGGATCAGAAGAAATACTGCACAAGAACAAAGGAAATTGCACGCACGCTAGTCTTGAATACACAATCGAATGAAGGTGACATCGAACCTACTCGACTAAATGCGATAATAAAATTAGATAATCGTTAACAAATGCATGCATGTGCTTGCAATTTATTGATCCTGATTAGTTGAGCGTGAAAAGTTTTGTAAAGCAATTCATATAAATACTGACTAAACTGAAGTAATCTTTTGATGGGATCTCTATTGCGACCATTTCATTAATCATACAAAACATACCTACAGTGAATTTGAATATTTTCGCATTTAGAGCTGATTAATTAGGGCTGTTATGTAGTTTCACACTAGTTGCGGCAAACAATTCGAAAACCCATTTAATCTCGTTGATAAACTATGATTTTTACTTTTCGCTCGTCCCTCGAATAAAGACATTTTCTAATTAAAAAGTTTGCAATTAGGATTTTCAAATTATTTACAGCAGCCTGCTTCAAAGCAGTTGGTAGAAAATACTCCATTTAATTACGTTAAAAAGCTTTGTAGATGTTTCCCGCTGTCTGCAAATTAGCAATGGAAAACTGTTAAAGCAAATAAAGCTTTAAGGAAGTAACTAAAAGATTAAAGCCAAGTTTGAGTGAAGGGCTTAGAAAAATTCACCACAACAAGATTATTATTATTATTATACCCCCGAATAACTCAGCGAATTAAAAGCGAGCTTCTATTGATTGAAGAACCTGAAAACTTGCAATTAATACCCCAATGAAGTTATTTTTAAATCCGACTTCCGCTGAATATTCTGTATTTAATCTTCCAGCAATGGGCTTAGTTCCACTTGAGCAGGTTGTTTAATTATTCGATTGGAAAGTTGCCCAATCTTAAAAACTCCAGTGCTAAATAATTGAATCCTTAAAATTGAAAAAATTGAAAAAATTGAATACCTTAAAACGCTTTGTTCGTTCAGGGGGGCGCTCTAATTTTCTAGTCGTTTTAATAAGCAGCAACACCTCCGAACAAATAACCATACTTAATTACTCCACTTATCGCTTAACTCGGCTCACAAAGCAAAGACCTCTGTGTTAACAATTGCGGCTTTAATTATGTCTAAGTATATTGGCGCACCACATTTCACTAAATCATTTTTAGCTTTTGCCATTTCGGTTTGAATTCGAGTACAAAAGGCTTTTTTGATTCAATTAAATGAATGCTTGTGCGTTTTGCTCATCAAGTCCAAAAACGAAAACTTCCAAAGTGCTGAATAAGTGCCTTACATATAGCCGGTTATTCAGCTGTACAAATTTTATTAAAACTCCCTTTTGCGCGAACATTTTAATGCACCAGTCCAGGTTTTCTGGGGAAAATATGAATATCGCTCTGAATATGCATGAATTCATAATCACAGAACTCTCCAGGTTGAAAGTTTTAACTTCTGTACATGTATAGTCATGCACATTGTAATTTACGCTCCAGTTTGCCTGTGTACGTTTACATGTAAAGCCGTAGTCGGGATATTTAGTGAATGAAAGCTGCAACTTTTTCCGCACTCAAATTCCTCTTTATTCTATGTTTAATGGTTCATCAATCAATAACGTTATTTTTCGCTTTAGCGGGTTACTTTTGCCAAAACCCCTCAAACGAAATTACGCAAAACGACGGTTATTTCATTGCTATTAAGCTATTGTGCGGTCGTAAACGACTTTATTGCGCAAAGGAAGCCACTGTAAACTTAAATTAACTCAAAAAAGGTTGTAAAGTTCGTCAGGAGGCAATAAAGCGAGGAATCGACTATTTATTCGACCAAGTTTCCTAATGTGTGGTTTTAGCTGCATTAAATAACGGTAAACTTGCTGTAAAAAACACATAGGATGACTTTAAATTTTTTACATGATAAGCCAAAAGTAATGGCAAATTAACCAAGTATTTTCTCTCAATTGCGCCGAGATATTTTATCATTTGTGCCACTAAACTTTACATTTATCTGCCATGTTTAGCTGCGTAACGTTTCCATTCGATTCACAATTGTTTCTACTAATTTCTGTAAAACTTGCATTTAACGGCGATGATTTAATCTGAGTTTGCCTCATCAGCAGGTGAAATATTAAGGTTTTATGGTATAACATTATTGTCACAAACTATATACTTTTTGCGACAAAACTGTCCAATGATTGCCCAGATTTCGCTACTTTTGCATTCGATTTTGCAAGTTTATTTGCGGCTACAAGCCCCCGAAAGTCGAATTTTTGGCCATAAAACTGATCTATTTGGAGCATTTTTCGTTCGAACCCTGACGCAAAGTGAATTGCGCATCTAAACCAGATTTGGTTGAATTATATGGCAAAATAATAAATAATTCAGGGCTGAAACTCAACCCATCCTCTGATATATCGGCAATTTCCTGCACAAAATGGGCTAGTTTGCATTGATTTTATTAACTGAATAAAAGATGCAAATATGCCGGCTAAATATTTAGCGTTCAGAGCGAAACCTGGACAATTATTTGCACTGATTTCAAACTATTTTTGCAGAAAACCGACATGAAATGTAACAAATGTTTTTGACCAGAAAAAAAACTTTCTAATTTTTCTGAAGAACCTGCGTTTAGAGTTGGGACCGTTAAAATCAGAATTATTTCCACTAAACCGAAATTTTGGGGCGTTTACACTTCAAAAAGCTCCAATCTTATGAAGTTCACGACTGATATAATAAAGCGTGCATATTTACATTTTGCGAGAAAATTGGAAGGAAAAATCTGTAACATTAAAAAGTCTTAAAGATAAAGAAGACAATTATTCCCACTAATCGATAAAATCGAATAGAAAGCCCCAAAAACATATTTAAACACTCCACAGCAGCCTTTAAAGGCAACTGCTGTTCAACTTATTTACTCTATTTCCTGAATTAAATGAGAGTATTGCTAGAAAAACACCGCAAATAGTGATGGACCTAAAAGGTCTACGCGTGAAAAAATAAGGCAATTTCGAGTCGTTGAGCACACACGTGTCTGAGCAATCTGAACGAATAATTCGATACTGTTTATCCATAAAACTTCTCCCACAAAACCCAATTATCCGAAGAGGCAGCATATTTTTAAGGAAACGCCTCGCACTTTGTCGATTACTCCATAAATTGCCGAAAATGCCTCGGAATTTCTCACCTGACAGAAATATAAATGGGTTTGCGTGAATAAAGTTAATCAAATATCTAGTCGGAAAATGAACCGAAAGTTCTGTTCGTTTCTTTCAAATCTGTTCGGTGCGAGAGATCATTTACATTCGCATCTGTGTGAAGTAACGAAAAAAATTAATTCCAAAACCAAAAAAAAAATATATAAAGTTCAGAATAGGCGTGAAATTGAAAGACTTAACCGAGCGTGCGAGGGTGGTTCCTATTTCGGTTTAATTAGGAATCGATAGTTAAAAGTGAAATTTAATGAAAATTTCGGTAATTTCACCGATGATGAAGCTTTCAATTACGTCGGCGTTTTGGCCCGAGTAATTTACTGCTGGATGCCAATAAAACGCCGAAGAAGTTGTTAAATTTTGCCAGCAAAGTACTCAAATATAATTAAAGTTAGTCCGAATAAAATAACATTTGTTCAAGAAATAGTTAACTGTGAGCTAACAAAGAACTCATCAGCTGGAGAGTCTGGAAACAAAATCGCCATCAATTAAAGTTGAATTTACATTGAAGCATATGTATTATTTTATTTTATGAAACTTTCTGAGGGGTGGTTTTGGGGTTCTTAAAAAATGTACCAGTTTCAATAAAAATTCAACTTATTGAAGTTTATCTTTCAAGCAAACTGTCTGAAAAGTGTTGATAAAACACCAGGAAATTGGCGTTGAAACAGCCAGAAAAACCTTGCAAACTAGAAAATTAACGTCGATTGGAAAGTTGATCTATCGAAACAGTAAAAATAGACATTTCCTAATGAAAGTGTTAGTCAATAAACACCGGAACCGAGATTTTGCATAACGATTTGAATACATTAACGGGCGTTCATAACACGAAATCAATTAGGCCGATGTGTATGCGATATGAGTCTTCGGCAATAAAATTCGATTAAACAAATTCAAGCCGCAATTAAATATGAATCGCCAACAAACAAATCTATTTATAAATAACGTTCCGATGTGGTCTGGATATTTAAATGTATTACGAATGATCAATGGACAATAAATTACAGCTAATTGAATGCCATTTGAAAATCGGAATTATTGCAAATTTGATTGATTTTTTCGATTAGAATCGGCCCTTACAAAGCCAATTTTACACATTCAGTGAGCGGTGAATCTGCAAGTCTGGTTTGAAGTGAAATCTCGAGTTTAGAGCCTGGCACGTACTAATCAGCGGAAATTAGTTAATAAATCCTTTAGAGCAAATAAAGGTTCGACTTCAATTCGAAACAGTCGTTCCCGGTTTCCTAATCAGTTGGACGTGAGGCCCTTGAAACTAAATTTCTAAGCAAAAGGGTCGGATAATCAGATTGTTGTGCATGATGTTGCATCCAGATTCTCTGGAAATGGCATCGATAGAGCTTTGCCTGCATACTTTTATGAACAAAACTGCACCAGTCAGGATTAATGGGAGTTGCCAAAGGCAACTATCCAAATTTCCGAAATCATCAAAATAATATTTACTGACTGCCTGCCTGTAATGAATTCCACGTGCCCCAAAAACTTAAACTTAGTTATTACTCAATGGCCAACAAATTAGTTCTAACCGCCATTTATTTCTGCGCTTTTATTGAAGCTAATTCGACTTGACTGAAAAACAACAAATTCTGATTAATGTTTATTCGACCATTTTTTATTGTGTCCATTCACGCCATTTGTTTGTCACTAATTCATTGCTGATTTCTCTCTGGGCTCTGTTTTCAATATTTGCACCGATTCTGTAATTTTATAAATTTCTGGTCTTTTTTTGATGATTTTTTCGATTTCATATCCTGCTTCACTTCATTTTGTCCCTAATCCGTATTTTTCAACTCTTCTATTGCTTAGCTGTTTTTAGGACTCTAAAAAGCATCTTCTTGGCGCCTCTACAATGTCATGTTATTTTCGAGGTTGATATGCTAATTTAAGCCGGAGGAATCGAAACGATGCTTCAAACCAAGTCGCTTCGACTGAAAATGGATGGAATAGAGCGTGATAAAGAGAGTTACATAAGGGGAACGTTTCCCTTTTGGAAAATTGCTCCATCAATCACATAGAAGTTTAAATAATACACATGCATCCAATGATGTTTGCAAGAATTGCTCCATTCTGACATCTGAAACGTTGGATAGAGAAAAACACGCCTTCCACATATTGAATTAGCTTCGTCATTTTTCGATAGAGATATAATTTCCTTGCAGAAATCCACAAGCAAACAACCCTTCATTTTTCAAAAGCGTTTTGCTTTTGCATCAGCTGCATGCTTTTAAAGTGCCTTAAATCGCGTAAGACTTTCGGGCTTTAAAGCCGGCGTGGAAAATAATTTTTATAACCAGCTCTGAAAATGTAAATTGCTCGTGCTGGCAAAACGTCGGGAAGACATTATTTTCGATGAAATCACCAGTTTCCACGGTCAATTTGCTTTGACATTTATTGAATGTGCCTTCAAATGTCCTCTTTGTTTATTAACAAACCTATTCAAAAAAGATTAATAACAATTTATTAATAAAACTCGGCTGCTTGAATGCAAATTGCATAATTCACTCCATGTCCAGTTTATTCCCGTTTTAAATTTGATCGCAGTTGATGAATGGCCATGCATTTGGCTGCATGTGTTTCATTCGCAGAATGTTAGTTTTTATGTCGTAAAAAGATGTTGATTGGCAGAAACATAGCAGATACTTGTTGCAACATTTTCTCTGGTTAGTTCCAAAGTCCGCAACTTTTCCAGTCGACCAGAATTCCTAATAAGCCACTTGCCTTCACTGCAGGCCAGAACGAAATTCTCCAAATCCCCCCCGGCATTTTGTGTAAATATTTCAATTTAGTGCATAACACATGTAAAATTCATGCGAACAGTCCCAGCTGTTTGGCTCACTTCCTAAAACCCGCCCGGTGAGAAAATTGTGGGCACTTCGATCGCTCGGAAATTGCAGAAATTGATATTTTATTCACAGCATTGTGAAACCAAACTGAACGTTCAAAAGCCCCTTTAAGCTCTATGCAGTATTTTCAATTAGTGCAACTTCCCTTATCTCATTGGGGTTCTAAAGTTGCAACTTCATCAGAACAAGTGCCCAATTTCGCACCTAAACTCACATTAACTGCATTCATTTACGACATTTGCTAATGAAAACCTACTTTTTAAGGGAATATTTTGAAAAGCATGCAACTTTCAACTAAGGGCTTGGTTCTTTTGAAATGTGCTCAGATCGACAATTCAATTTGCCGGCTTTGCGTCTTGGCTTATTAAATTTCTTCGACATGAACAAGCCGGATTCTGTGTTTCAAACGCACCATACATCGCATGCCCCAGTGATTTATTCGAATTCTACTAGACGAATATGGGGTTGAAAAAATGCGTTTTTCGCAAACATTAATTTTGTTTAGAGTTTTGTGTTGATGTTCAATGTTTTCGGGCCAGCCCCAAAAGCTGCCAACATTTTTTTTGGAAAATGTGCAAGTTTCGCATGAGAACGCTGGTTTAATTGAGCAAAATGCCGCTGATTCTAACCAGAAATTAATTTTGACTTGAGCATGGCCCAAAATAGCAGTTTCCGAGCACAAAATCTTGTAACTTTTCAATTGAGTAAGGAAAACTTTGCAGCCAAATCCCGGAAAGTTTCAATTTGATATAAATATTAATAAAATGTAAATAAGAAACTTTGGATTTTTCCTGCTAAACCCACACTGTTTAGTTCAATGTTCGAGGCAACTGAATATTGCAAGTCCCAACTGTCTGGATCAGAAAACAAATATATGAAGACGATTGCCGGGAGTTAAATAATGGTCGCACACTGAGGCCAATTAAGCCTGAATGTTCGGACGATTTTGTTTAATGTTTGCTGCCAATTCATAAGAGACCTACTTTTTTTCTTAAAATAACGCTGAGTTCAATTTCTCGCTTGCCCAAATCTATAATCCCTTCTATTAATAAATGCGTTTTATAATGACGACTACACACGCCGATTAATCTTGATTGAGGAACGTTGAATGGTTTCTACCATAAAAATAGTTTTGAATCGTGCTTCAAATGCCAAGATTTCACCAGACTCATTCACTCAATGAACTTAAAATGGATTATGTAATTTTTCCATATGTTGCTGGTATCTTTAAGCGGTTAGACGAAAAGCCAAAGACTGACTGGAATCGGGCCAAAGAGGCCTCGGGCCACATGCTCTCATAGAGACAAACTTAAGTTGTTTCACTTGGGGTTGGTTTTGCTTATCAAAAGGTCCATTCATAAGCTTTCATCGCTAGACACAGTTGATAACAAAACCGCAAATAAAACGTGCCAAATTCGCATTTCCTTTTCACCTTTGCAGGAATGATTCAAAACGAACGGAGCGATCTGAACAGGCCGCAAATAGAACGGCTCAGTAATTCTATTATCAAGATTTACCAGCGGCAGATTTTGCACTAAAATCCCTCATATTTAACATGTTTCCTCGAATGACATTATTTATGCGTTCTGAGGAGAGCAGGTAAGGAAGTCTCAGTTTTTTATGCTTTCGTTCTTCTCTGCCTCTCAACTTGGTTCTTTGCCCTTTCAAGTTTAATCAGTGGCTGTGGTTCATCCCATTATTCAGCAGCTATTTTTTCCCTACTGTTTTTCATTTCTTTATGTGGTATTTTCGGTACATTTTTTCGCCTTTTATGGCTCTCCAGTCTCTTTTCAAAATTAGGTTGCATCAAAAAATCAAAAACAGAGATCCACAAATGTAAAAACTATACATAGAGAAAGCGAGTTATTTTCAAAGCTTATTTGTTAGCGGGAAAAAAAGGGAAAAATCGAGGCAAACCGCATGCTACTGATATCAAGAATGGGCTAAACTTTGGGAATTTATCATCCCAAGAAATAAATCAGTGTGTCAAATTTGTAATACTTTATGCGATATTTAAATGCAGATTTATGTGTCGCCGTTGAGTAATGTTAGCAACAGGTTTTAGCTGAATTATTGCTATCTATAGTTCGCCGATACTTCAGACCATCAACTAGGAAATTGAAAATTAATTAATGCCGCATAATAAACTTGCTAATTAAGCAGCATAATAAACCGGTATTCACCGAACAGACGCTCAATATCGGATTTAGCGGATTCTCTCCAGATATTTCTGTATCCAAATATAAGCGGCGCGTATCTCACAATACATCTATCAATTTTATTAAACACTTTGCGCTGGTGCCAGGATTCATTAGATGTTGTGTATAAATAGAAACCTGTTGTCACAGTTGTTGTTAAAACCTATTAAAAAGCGCTTTTATTGGTGCAAGGACATGGATACTCACGTGAAGTGTTTGCTAGATCCACCTACTCATTTACGGAAGGTTTATCTTGCTGCTGTTCATCCTAAATATTAAATGGCAATGGCTCCCCTTTTCTCTCTAATTTATTAAAATAAGAGCAAGTTAAACACTTTCCATGTTCTACAAATTCCCGCATAATAAATTCAAATTTACGCAACTGGCAAAATTATGGTATGCGTTTAATTGCCCAACTTTCCAACCAGGATTAACCAACTTCACAAGACAATTTCTATAAATTCTCTTAGGTTAGACTAGGTTTAATCTTGCTATTAGTTAGTAGCAGCTATCTCGCCCTTTCTCCACTTAAGATTAACGCGCGAACTTTCAAATTTAATTAGAGCCTTTGGTGCGGCTTTTATTCGGTTTTTATTTATTACCCCAACTGGCGGTTTTTGCTTTCTTCTCTTATTAGCCCAACTAACAAAGGTTTACCTAATATAACTCCTTAAAATTATTATAATTCTAATGTATTAAGTGTTGCGAAAATAAGAAACACTTTTTTAATGCAATGTTTGCAAAATTCTTGTTTCTCGAAAAGTGATGGTTGAGAGATAAAACCCTGAATGGAACACTTTTTTTTATAAAAGGTTGGCTCAATAGAAACACTTTTTTGAGCCTTTTGCGAGTATTTTTTCGGGCCGGTTTTTTTCGCAAATAGTTCAACGAAAACGCGAGCATTCTTACAACACTTTATATACTGAATGTAGTGAGAAGCGCCTCTTCAACGAACACTAAATGGAACACGTTTTTTTTACTATGACGCAAGACGCACTATTTTTTAAGTTTTTTAAGAGCATTTTTTTATTCTCTTTTTTTTTATTGTTATGTATTTGTTTGTTTTCTTGAGCTGTCTTGCGAGAAAAACGTGTTTTTTTCGAAAACCGTAGGCTCAAAACGCAACCATTCTCGTAACACTTTATACATTGAATGTGGTGAAAAGAGCCACTTTAACGAACACTAAATGGAACACGTTTTCTTCAAACGATGGCTGAAGAAAAACAATGTTTTTTTAATTTTGATAGTACTTTTTTCTTCAGATTTCTTTTATTGTTCCAACTGGCGGTTTTGGTTTCTTCTCTTATTTGCCAGACTAAGAAAAAATCACTAAATTTAATTCATTAAAATTATTATTATATTCTCATCTTTCCTGGGTCTCCGACAAAGTGTGAAGTAAAAAGAATATCGTTTATTTCATTACGTTTATGCGAGACAACAGCGCCATCATCAGATTTACAATTTGCACAAACTACAAAAACCAATTCAGAATTAAAACATGTTGTATAAAAACTATCATTTATAAAACGRTAAAACATTTATCAGTTCTKGAGGGAAAAAATCCTCCCTTTTGGGAGAGCAAAACATTTGAAAAACTTACCTCATAATTGGTAAACTTCACGTTCTTTTAGGTCTTTGCCTTCTTGAAACCTTAAATTTGTCTGACTTACTTTCTACATTTTCTACATTTTCGACAAATTTAAGGTTTCCAGAAGGCCCTAGAATAACGTAATGTTTATCAATTGAGGTAAGTTTTTCAAATGTTTTGCTCTTCCAAAGGGAAGGATTTGTTCCATCAAGAACTGATGCATGTTTTATCGTTTTATAAATGATAGTTTTTATACAACATGTTTTAATTGTGAATTGGTGTTTCTAGTTTGTGCAAATTTTAAATCTGATGATGGCGCTGTTGTTTCGCCGAAACGTAATGAAATAAACGATATTCTTTTTACTTCACACTTTGACTGAAACCCAGGAAAGATAATAATATAATAACAATTACACGCAATCCGGAAAATAAATGAAAATGAAAATGATTACAATACTGATGCTTGAAGTTACGAAAATATTGGAGTTTTTCCAAAGATCCGAAAAACACTGGTTTTTACGGCAATGTTTGAAACAATAGTAGTTTCTTAAAAGGTGCGTTACGAGAATAGCAGCGTAAAAATGATATTGATTTAAACAGACAAAAAACAGCTTCTGTGATAAAAACTTTGCACCAACATTGTTCCTGAGGGTAGTGGCAAATTGACTTATTCACTCCCTGTTGAAAAATAAATTATCCCTGTTTTACCATAATATAGATCTGAAGAAAACGAACTTCACTAAAGACCTTGAACAGCGACGAAAGGAAATCAAATGTCCAATCAAATGAACAATCCATTAAATCAATTTCCATTTATATCAACAATTTTTTGCGAAAAATCAACGACAAATACGCGAATTTTCTTATAGTCATGACTTGGTCCATTCAGTGCCCCTCATGCCAACTACCTCAAATGTTTTAGAGGAAAATTGTAAAAAGCCTTCTTGTACTACCTACTCTAAAATTTCAATCATTATTAGCCCAAACTTTTGATATAAAAACACCTACAAGCTCTTTATACGGTTGCCCGTCATCTATTGCAAACTATAAATTCAATAAAAATTCTAAACCACTTTTAGCGTGGTTCGTTCCGAAGCGGATGGTTCCTGAAAAAAACACTGTTTTTCTTGGGCTATCGTTTAAAGAAACAGCTCAAGACAAACAGTGTTTTTTCGCAAACCGTTGACGAAAAATATCACCATTCTAGAAACGCTTTATACACGAAACACAAGTTTTTGGTACATTGGCTCAAGAAAAACAGAATTTTTTTGGCTAACCGTTGATCAAAACCGGCCAGTTTTCTCGTAACACTTTATACACAGGTTTAAGTGAAAAGATCCACTCAATAAACTGTATGGAAAACGGTGTAGCTACTGTGATTTTTTCAGTGAACCGTGAAAAATGCTGAACAAGTTATGTAGAAAAGAATGTTTGTTTCACAAGATTAACCTTTGAGAAGCCGGTTGATCGCAACACCATCCGATTGCATCACACAGATGGTATTAAAAAAATTTGAATATTGTGTGAAATCTTCCTGCTATTATCATCGGGGCAAATAATCGAAAAAAGCCTGCGAAGCAACAAAGGCAGTAACACGGACGATATAATATCGTAAAGTCAGCTATTTTCGAAAACCTTCCTTCCGGCTCTCTCCTTTCTTTCCCGGCCGCAGTTTAATTTCGGCAGAGGGTTGAATTTGGCTTGCCAGTTGGCATAAACGTCTCTCCTCTCCAATTTGGGGAGTTTTCCGCGAAAATGTCGTTTTCCCCCCGCACGAGGAGCTTAGGATAGTGGAAGCCAGATTTGACGATGGATCTTGAGTTTAAATCTATCCGACTGATCCATGCTGAAAACCTTTGAGTTTCGCTAGGGTAAAAACCGCATTTTTTACCTAAGCAAGAGAACAGTGAACATTCACAGATCATTCACATCAAGAACTTTCCAGCCACAATTCCATTCGGTTTGACCGCAAAGTGGTCAAATGCTGCGATAAAACTCCGCGATTTCCGACTGTTTATTGTCCTAAAAATAAAATCCAAAATATCCACACAGGAATCGAGGAGAAAAAAGCATGTCACATTTTCGCGAGGTGCCAAAGTCACATTGGATATTTATAAGAACTTGGCAACCGGATCGATTCTTTTTATAAAACGATATTTATATCGCTGTGTCTTCTAGTTTCGATGTTTTTTTTCGATATTTTGCTCATATTTTGCGAAACGCTTGTAAACAAGATGCTTTATTTACGATTTCTGTCGTATTTTTGAGCAATCAGGGCACTTAAGCTGATGGATTTACTCTGAGTGGATTATTATTTGACAAAGTTTTTAATGTTGGTCTCTGGGAACATTGACTAATCAAGCCAAAAATGTTCATAGTTTTCCGAACCAAAATGTTTATCCAATACAGGTACTTACCATCAAGCTCCAGCTGCAATCACCGCGAGCACCTGAAAAAAAATTTCAAACTTTAATAGCATCTTCGCTTTGCCAGCAGGAACTTATTAAAAGATGAATGTAAAGCCTGCTTTATTAATACGGTCGCTGTATAGAAGAGTATTGGAAAGTAGGATACGCAATCGCTATTTCCCACTGATTATATTGACACGAGAGCTGAGGAATAGAGAATTAGAAAAGCCTGAAGAGAGAAAATGTCAAGTGGGCATCCATTTTCAACCGGGCTGAAATGAGTAATGAACTGAAAATACGTTTTTCAACGACTCTCGCTTCAAAACATTTGATTAATGGCCAAATAAGATAAGAAGTAGTTCGCGCAAAAAATGCCCAGATTTGCTGAAAAAGACGCGTTACGACTAAACGAACTAATCCAAAACTCCCCAATTCTGTGGAAAATCTTTCATTTTGAACAATTAGTGACTGTGAAAACAGATGTGTTTTCAAGACGATCAACCCCTGAAGATGCAAGCCATGCGTGCCAGCGAAACATCACGACCAAATTCCTATCCCAAATCACTAATTTGTCAAACGATAGCCTTAACCACCATTTCTTCATTCCGTCATTGAGCAAAAAAGTGTCCAAACCCTTGTAGAATTTTTTACAAAATGATCCATAAAAAGCGGTGTTCTTGAGATAAATCTCATTAATTCCATCGCCAAACATCTCGAAGTTTTAACAAATTTCTCTGCGAGTTAGCATGAAAAAACGCAATCTCTTAAATTGCAAAGTGTCGTGGAAGTTGTATGAATCCCCATAGCAAAACCGGGAGAAGAAATGGTTGATAATAAGTTTACTTACTGAAGTTGCGAAATAACTACCTGCAATCTTGAAAGTTGTATTTATATGGAAAGGCATTGGGAATGAGAATAAATAAATAAAAATGCAGAAAAGCCAAGCATTAAGCATCCTTTCTACATCCGTTTTCAGTTGGTTATTGACTTTGAGTTGCTGTTAAACAAACATATGTCTCGAACGAAATAAATTGTTCTTCAGGGCGATTTAAAAAAGTAGCAATTACACTATTAATTGGATTTAAAAAACATCCGCTTCGACTGAATTATTCAACAATGAAGTAAATGGAATAGTTTGCATTAAATTGACCTTTAAATTTGATGTTATCTCTACCCTTATTGTGCCAAGGGCCAATTAATCCAGGAAAGTTATTGAATCGAATGTATTGTTTTCATTCCATGCGAAGGTTTTGGTTGGCAATGCAATTCCCGTGCAGTTTATTGAAAATATCATCTGTTTTTTTATTCCTTTGCATCAATTAACTAGTAGACACATTTAATTTAGGGGTTTTTTCTCCATATTCTCAATGCATAAAATCAGTTGAAAAATTTCTAATAATAAATAAAAAACCAATGAATCCTGTGATGCATTTTGCGATGCACCGGGAATATTTTTTTATTACAACGTAACAATGTAAATCATAATACGGATTTGGCAATGTGTGCAAAACGACATCCAATTATTGAGTGAGCTTCAAAGCGCTATTTTGTCTGTGATTAATTTAAATGTATTATATTCGAAATTTTCCAGTTCCTCTTGCCAAAAATACGCTCAACATTAAATTGAAATTTATTAAAAGTTGTGCCACATCATAAAGCTTTGAAACATAACTTTAATTTCAACTTTACATTGGGGTTTGAAGCATTATTATTGCGCCGGTAACTATGAATATTATAAATGGCGAATTTGCATTTATAGTTGGATTTTTGTGCGTTAAATTCGCTACAGAATATTCTACATTTGCAATTGAGAGTTCAAGAGTTGGAACTAGTCGAATGATGACTTTCCTTCTCCAATAGTTGAAGAAAAAAGCAATAAATCTAGATAAATTTAACAAAAATGGCAGTGAATTGGCATCAATGTCCGCTCCAACGATGTAATAGCTCTTTTTAATAACTAACATCAATATATTCGCTATCACAACTTGAACGTAATTGCAGTACAAATTGGATAAAATTGTAATTAATTAGCCAATATAAAACCGCGCATTACCGGATTCAACTAATTGCTTTTTTCACGTCGATTGCGATAGAAGCGAAAATCACAAAACCTTGTACTTTATACCACTTCCATTAAAAAAAAATCAATGGCAATGTAATCGTCTATTATTTAAATCTACAGCTCAATAATGACCTGCAGCAACCGTACAAGTTTATGTGTAAAATCGAAAATTTGCGTATACTAACCACTGTAATTAAAGCAACCACCTTATAACCGTGCTGTACAAAATTTGTGTTTTTAAACCTTTGTGCACTAAACTGTGTTTTGTCGAGTATTAAATTATTATAAAAAAAATAGCCGGCCGACCGATTGTGCAGGATCTGACAAACTTTCAGTTGAAGCTGATCAGAACTATCAAGTTGGGCCATTTTGAAAAATTCGTCACGTCCAATCTCGAGCAACTAGACACGTGAAATTATTTTTGTCCAATTCTGTTAAGGATCAGTGGCTAGAAACGGACAAAATTTAAATCTAAACCGCCTGCAGGCTGATTTTCCGGCAAAACGCAAACTTGCAGTTGAGCCTGGCAAAAAAGTTCAAGCTGAGCCATTTTGAAAAATTTCTCACGTCCAATCTAGAGCAACAAAACGCGTGAAATTTTGTCCAATTCTATTAAGGATCAGTGGCTAGAAAAGGGCCAAATTTTAATCTAACCGCCTGCAAGCTGATTTTGCGGCAAAAAAACAAACTTTCTGTGGAGCCTGACAAAAAAGTTCAAGCTGA
>NW_026018715.1:12431843-12433025 GCF_020466585.1 Dendroctonus ponderosae
GCTCAACTGCAAGTTTGCGTTTTGTCGGAAAATCAGCCTACTGGCGATTTAGGTTAAAATTTGGCCCTTTTCTAGTCACTAATCCTTGATAGAATTGGACAAAACTTCACGTGTTTAGTTGCTCTAGATTGAACGTGAGAAATTTTTGAAAATGACTCAGCTTGAACTTTTTTGTCAGGCTCAACAAAAAGTTTGTTTGTGTTGCCGGCAAATCAGCCTGCAGGCGGTTTAGATTAAAATTCGTCCCTTTTCTTGCCACTGATCCTTGAATTGGACAAAATTTCACGTGTCTAGTTGCTCTAGATTGGACGTGAGAAATTTTTGAAAATGACTCAGCTTGAACTTTTTTGTCAGGCTCAACAGAAAGCTTGTTTTTTTGCCACAAAATCAGCTTGCAGGCGGTTAGATTAAAATTTGGCCCTTTTCTAGCCACTGATCCTTTATAGAATTGGACAAAATTTCACGCGTTTAGTTGCTCTAGATTGGACGTGAGAAATTTTTCAAAATGGCTCACTTTGAACTTTTTTGTCAGGCTCAACTGCAAGTTTGCGTTTTGTCGGAAAATCAGCCTACTGGCGATTTAGGTTAAAATTTGGCCCTTTTCTAGTCACTAATCCTTGATAGAATTGGACAAAACTTCACGTGTTTAGTTGCTCTAGATTGAACGTGAGAAATTTTTGAAAATGACTCAGCTTGAACTTTTTTGTCAGGCTCAACAGAAAGTTTGTTTTTTTGCCGCAAAATCAGCTTGCAGGCGGTTAGATTAAAATTTGGCCCTTTTTTAGCCACTGATCCTTAATGGAATTGTACAAAATTTCACGTGTCTAGTTGCTCTAGATTGGACTTGAGAAATTTTTGAAAATGGCTTAGCTTGAACTTTTTCGTCAGGCTCAACAGAAAGTTTGTTTTTTTGCCGCAAAATCAGCTTGCAGGCGGTTTAGATTAAAATTTTGCCCTTTTCTAGCCACTGATCCTTGATAGAATTGGACAAGATTTCACGTGTCTAGTTGCTCTAGATTGGACGTGAGAAATTTTTGAAAATGGCTCAGCTTGAACTTTTTTGTCAGGTTCAACTGAAAGTTTGCGCTTTGCCGGAAAATCAGCCTGCAGGCGGTTTAGATTAAAATTTGGCCCTTTTCTAGCCACTGATCCTTGATAGAATTGGACAAAATTTCACGTGTC
>NW_026018715.1:12433125-12447600 GCF_020466585.1 Dendroctonus ponderosae
TCCAATCTAGAGCAACTAGACACGTGAAATTTTGTCCAATTCTATCAAGGATCAGTGGCTAGAAAAGGGCCAAATTTTAATCTAAACCGCCTGCAGGCTGATTTTCCGGCAAAAAAATCAAACTTTTTGTTGAGCCTGACAAAAAAGTTCAAGCTAAGCCATTTTAAAAAAATGTTCACGTTTAATCTAGAGCAACTAAACGCGTGAAATTTTGTCCAATTCTATCAAGGATCAGTGGCCAGAAAAGGCCCAAATTTTAATCTAAACCGCCTGCAAGCTAATTTTGCGGCAAAAAAACAAACTTTCTGTTGGGCCTGATAAAAAAGTTCAAGCTGAGCCATTTTCAAAATTTTCTCACTTCCAATCTAGAGCAACTAGACACGTGAAATTTTGTCCAATTCTATCAAGGATCACTGGCTAGAAAAGGGTCAAATTTTAATCTAACCGCCTGCAAGCTGATTTTGCGGCAGAAAAACAAACTTTCTGTTGAGGCTGACAAAAAAGTTCAAGCTGAGTCATTTTCAAAAATTTCTCACGTCCAATCTAGAGCAACTAAACACGTGAAGTTTTGTCCAATTCTATCAAGGATTAGTGACTAGAAAAGGGCCAAATTTTAACCTAAATCGCCAGTAGGCTGATTTTCCGACAAAACGCAAACTTGCAGTTGAGCCTGACAAAAAAGTTCAAAGTGAGCCATTTTGAAAAATTTCTCACGTCCAATCTAGAGCAACTAAACGCGTGAAATTTTGTCCAATTCTATAAAGGATCAGTGGCTAGAAAAGGGCCAAATTTTAATCTAACCGCCTGTAAGCTGATTTTGTGGCAAAAAAACAAGCTTTCTGTTGAGCCTGACAAAAAAGTTCAAGCTGAGCCATTTTCAAAAATTTCTCACGTCCAATCTAGAGCAACTAGACACGTGAAATTTTGTCAAATTCTATCAAGGATCAGTGGCTAGAAAAGGGCCAAATTTTAATCTAATCCGCCTGCAGGCCGATTTTCCGGCAAAAAAATCAAACTTTTTGTTGAGCCTGACAAAAAAGTTCAAGCTAAGCCATTTAAAAAAAAATTTCACGTTCAATCTAAAGCAACTAAACGCGTGAAATTTTGTCCAATTCTATCAAGGATTAGTGACTAGAAAAGGGCCAAATTTTAACCTAAATCGCCAGTAGGCTGATTTTCCGACAAAATGCAAACTTGCAGTTGAGCCTGACAAAAAAGTTCAAAGTGAGCTATTTTGAAAAATTTCTCACGTCCAATCTAGAGCAACTAAACGCGTGAACTTTTGTTCAATTCTATTAAGGATCAGTGGCTAGAAAAGGGCCGAATTTTAATCTAACCGCCTGCAAGCTGATTTTGCGGCAAAAAAACAAACTTTCTGTTGAGCTTGACAAAAAAGTTCATGCTAACCCATTTTCAAAAATTCCTCAAGTCCAGCCTAAAGAAGATTGCACATTTACGTCAGGCTCATTCCTTACGCTCACTTCACTCTACCAGATTTGCAAAATAAAATGCCATCGCAGTTTATACCGATTTTTTATTAAATCCCCAAACTTTCAGCTCAGACTACCATGCAAAACCAAAGCTTGCAAGTCGACATAAGTACCTACTTCCAAAAATTCCTCGTTTCTAACACAGAGTCGCCACACAGTTTTTTTTCCGGTTTGTAAAAGAGGATAATTCGCTTATTCAAACCTGGTAACTTTCAAGCAAATCGCAATTCTGACTGATTTTTCAGATAAAGCATAAACTTGGAAACGGACGGATGTGAAAACCCCATTCATGTGTGGTCTGCCAGAAAGTCTTTGATCAATTTTTAAATTAAAAACTAGATAATGAATATAAAAAAATTGTGCGATTATTGAAACGGATCAAACTGTTGGTCAAAGTAAACATCAGCTATAAAAATTAGTGCTGCCTAAGTAAAAATGTAGCAAAAATTACGTACTTACCAGTGCATGTGTATTTTTACGACTTAACGTGTGCTTCGTTTCCAGTTACTTTGTGCAAATAAATTGAAATAAAACCAATTAAGGCCCGGTAGAGCCTTAAAGAGAAATTTCTGGATATGAGCTGAACCACCCAGTATATGCGTATAATATGGCTAATTTACAATGAATGCAACATTAAAATGTTTTTAAAAATTGTTGTTCTGCGACCTTTAGCACATCCGGGATGCCGCGCTTGAAACAATTGTTTTTCATGTGAACTAAACAGGCGTTTTTAACCAAATTACTTCTATTTTTGGGTCCGAAATCCAGTCGGTTTCGATTGGGTTAAAGGCTTGGATTGATAAGAATGCAAGATAAGAGACGATCTGTTCCCATTTAAATTAGAAACACCATATTTAAAATGTTCAGGCTTTTTATAGAATTGTTCGTAAACAATTGAGATTATAATGAATTGCGTGTATATTTTGATCATTCGCATTGAAAAAACGCACCATTGAATTTTAGGTTTTCAATGGTTATGAGCCGCGCTGAACAATTTCATTTGATTGCTTTAAGGAAAAATCACGGCGCTAATGAAAATTAGCGAATCCAATTAAAGAATCGATTTCAGCGATTAAAAATGTTTGAATAATAGATGTGAGTCGAACAGCTCAGAACTTAACTACAATTAAAAATCGAAGCTTATCCAAACAACACAAACAAGGTGAACTTAATGGGGAATTGTTTAATGCCCATGAAAACCAACTGCGCTCATTATCAGACTGTTGTTTCGATTCAACCTGTGGTAATTATTCTATGGGTTTTATGAGCCATTTATCCGGCGTTTTTATGCGCTTTTGAGAAAAACCAATTTACCACACACGGCTATTATTGAATATTGCCAAATATCCCAGTAGCAAAATTAAAAATTATTGCCTTCTGATTTGTGGCCGTAGCACATTGCGATTATTTATTTAACGCTAACACACCCCACTATGAATGGAAATTGTCCAATCAATTTTGCTAGACGTTTCTCTTGCTGCTGTTGCAACCATTTTCATGTTTTTGATCTAGATTCGCAACCGCCACTTTATATAAATACAAATGTTTGTTCAACAGCAATCCAACTTTAAGCGGAATCAAAAACTTGGATCGGAAAATGTAAACATGGCAGCGGCACTTCATCACATTACGATGTTTAAGTACTCTGTAAATAGATTTTAATCGAGCGTTTATTTTGTTTATAGAAAATCATCATTAACATATCAATGGTAATTGTTTTCAATAGCCGACGAGATTCACATGTGTTACATGATATGTGCTGTATTGATAATAAAGGCATCAACGATTTGGGAATGTTCGCTCGGAAATTTCAATGGATTCGTTGATGTTGACCTTGCATGTTGTGGGCAATATTGTTGAAGTTGTAAAGACAATGGTTGTTATTTAAAAAAAAAACGGGTTTTTAATGATAAAACTGTCGAATATTTGCCCACACTGGGATAAATTTCGTCACATTTCTGCGGTGATTATCATTCCAAGTGCACATTCTCTACTCCCCGCTTCCGGCCATGTCGATCTTCACTCTCTTAATTTGCAGATTTTTTCAGGGCGTATAACAATGCACTTTTAAACCCATTGGTTGGACAAGATTTAAAAATTTAAAATGTCAATTTTCTGAAATGATTCGTGAAAACGGACGATTCCTCAAGTGCTTGTTTACGGACAAAGCTCAGTTTACTCGAAATCGAATTAACAATGTGAGAATAATCATCGATGGTCGCCGGAAAATCCCCAAGCTTCGCAAGAATACAATTTACAACGTCGATTTACTATTATTATATGCTGCGGCATTCTACATTTTTTGTTGTTGGGTGTTTAAGATCGTTAGAGGAAATATTGGAGGAAGTTTCTTTAGATATCACGCATAATTTTAAGTTATGATAGACGGAAAATCGTTAGGCTTTTTCTAAGAAAACATTTCAGAGGTGGCTGGATGGCCCACCATTGGCCACCGAGATCACCAGATCTGACTACCCTGAATTTTGTATTTGGAGATGTATGAAGCCAAAAGTACAAAAAAAACTGTAAAGTAGTGCACTTTTTAAATTTAAATTAAACAAAGTATCACTGAACCAAGCAAAAATTGGACTTGAGGCCCATTTCGACTTTCCAATATGCTCATTTCCTCCTGCATCGCTTATCATTAGCCAAGGAAACTTAAAAAAGCGATAACCAGCCATATATTTATTTGGCTCATAAAACCGTCTGATTATATCATTTGATCATTGCAAAGCAATTATTATTCCTACCTACTAGCTCAGGATGCGACCAATTTAATAAAATCGCCTCACTTATATTTCCACTATTCGCCCAGACACTATCGATATAAATCGCTTACTAAACTGCAGTTTAGAAAAATTCGCACTTACTTCACCCAACGAAACGACGCAGTGTTGGCTTCGCATGTAAAACATTTCCGAAAATGTCATAAAACGATTGTTTTATTGCACTTAATTGGGCATAGTAGGCATCAATTCAATAACAAGTATATTAAATTAAATGACACGAGTTTCAGTGAATGCCAAGCAATTGCAGAGTCAAATGGAAACTTCAAATAGGTTAAAAAGATTAGTAAATTCGCTTGAATATAGAACAAGAGCATTTGAAGGGCTGCCGTAAAACGCTTTAGTCCAATTTGAATTTAAACGTGCTTAAAAGTATCAAACGAAGCTTAATGAGAAAATAGTCAGAAAGACGTACAACTGTAAATTTATAGTTAAAAATAATAATAATAAAATGCAGGTTTCAAGAGTGTATTTTTCCAGAGTAAATTCAGCTGATGACGATAATTGTTCTTGTAATTCAGGAACTAAATCGGCTTAAAACCAAAAGTTCCTATTGGTACATATTTTTTGTATAACCTTCAAACACTGAAGGCAAATGTGCAATTTTATTCCACATTGACTAAATGCAGTATTTATTCGGTGGAAAAACACGGCCAAATGAAAGCGAACAATATAGAATATCGCAAAATTCAACAAACTTCTAACCATCCACATATCATGAGCCGATGGATCAATTACTGCACTGATATTGTTTGTGCAATAAAAGCATTGAGTAACTGAGAGTTTATCAGTTCCTGATTGTTTGGGTTTAGCGAAAAACTATCTGCTAATGAATAGTGAACTGCAGGTTAATATTTACTGTAGCGGAATACTGATTACTTGCATCTGCTAGTTAGGAGGGGTTAAAAATGAATAAAAAAAAATCATTGTGAGGCTTATTTTAGAGCTAGAGTTATGAAGCTAAAGCATTGAAGATACAAATGTTGGGTTTTCTAACTGAAAAGCCGCTGAGATGTTGAAAACTATTTATTTTAGAAACTCGTTTATTATTATTAAATTTCTGCTCATTCTCGCCCAGCGCTTTGAAGGCAAATTTAGACTGAATTTTAGGTAAATTATTGAGTTAAGTGGAACTACCAAACAAGCGTAAAACAAAAACCCCAAAACCAAGTGCATCTTAAAAGTCTATAAGTTAAATTAAACAAAAGTATCACGTGTATGTGCCAGTGTATGTTTTAGAATAAAAGCAACAAAAAAATAACACCAGGAAACCGGTGCGCTTTTTCGCGACGTTTCGCAAGCACGAGAGGTTTGCATCTTCAGAGGTTTTTCACATTCTCCACGACGGCCAAAAATCCTCAAAAACTCACCAGTTTCCAGCAATGGCTGCGAAAACCCAACTGTTTTGTTAATGCAAGGAAATTTCACAGCAAATGCAGGAAATGTGCGTTGTCTTTCGGAGCTCACATTGAAAAAGGCTTGGTCAAAGACATTCATATATTATATAAAATGTGTGGATTATTGCCATTTTATTCACGACTTTTTCGACTGTTTTCATTCATCAAGTTTTTCTTTTGTGGCCGCACTTAAAAGTCCGCATATCTCAAATCTGGCCCTTTCGGAGGCCCAACCAACCGCAAAATTTTAAACGGATGTTCCCCGACTAGAAAATAACTTTGAAACTTTATTAAACTTTGCAAAAATTGGACCATTTTGGCTCTTCGATAATTACCCAAATCTGGTAGGCATGCAGATTTTTTTAACACCTGTTAAGACCATTATCAGAGACTGAAAAAAACATGTCGACAAACATTCAAAAGTAGAAACGATATAATTAATAGACAAATCACAAAAAAAACATTTAAAAAAATTGCTACCAACCTAACAATGGTTTGAATTCAAAGTGAACAATGGCAAATCCGTGAACGTGCACAATTCTTTGGTTTCACCAGTTTCAAACACGGCAAAACAGTGAATTTAAACGTGCTTAAAAGTATCAAACGAAGCTTAATGAGAAAATAGTCAGAAAGACGTACAACTGTAAATTTATAGTTAAAAATAATAATAATAAAATGCAGGTTTCAAGAGTGTATTTTTCCAGAGTAAATTCAGCTGATGACGATAATTGTTCTTGTAATTCAGGAACTAAATCGGCTTAAAACCAAAAGTTCCTATTGGTACATATTTTTTGTATAACCTTCAAACACTGAAGGCAAATGTGCAATTTTATTCCACATTGACTAAATGCAGTATTTATTCGGTGGAAAAACACGGCCAAATGAAAGCGAACAATATAGAATATCGCAAAATTCAACAAACTTCTAACCATCCACATATCATGAGCCGATGGATCAATTACTGCACTGATATTGTTTGTGCAATAAAAGCATTGAGTAACTGAGAGTTTATCAGTTCCTGATTGTTTGGGTTTAGCGAAAAACTATCTGCTAATGAATAGTGAACTGCAGGTTAATATTTACTGTAGCGGAATACTGATTACTTGCATCTGCTAGTTAGGAGGGGTTAAAAATGAATAAAAAAAAATCATTGTGATCCAATCTAGAGCAACTAGACACGTGAAATTTTGTCCAATTCTATCAAGGATCAGTGGCTAGAAAAGGGCCAAATTTTAATCTAAACCGCCTGCAGGCTGATTTTCCGGCAAAAAAATCAAACTTTTTGTTGAGCCTGACAAAAAAGTTCAAGCTAAGCCATTTTAAAAAAATGTTCACGTTTAATCTAGAGCAACTAAACGCGTGAAATTTTGTCCAATTCTATCAAGGATCAGTGGCCAGAAAAGGCCCAAATTTTAATCTAAACCGCCTGCAAGCTAATTTTGCGGCAAAAAAACAAACTTTCTGTTGGGCCTGATAAAAAAGTTCAAGCTGAGCCATTTTCAAAATTTTCTCACTTCCAATCTAGAGCAACTAGACACGTGAAATTTTGTCTAATTCTATTAAGGATCAGTGGCTAGAAAAGGGGTAAATTTTAATCTAACCGCCTGCAAACTGATTTTGCGGCAAAAAAACAAACTTTCTGTTGAGCCTGACAAAAAAGTTCAAGCTGAGCCATTTTCACAAATTTCTCACGTTCAATCTAGAGCAACTAAACACGTGAAGTTTTGTCCAATTCTATCAAGGATTAGTGACTAGAAAAGGGCCAAATTTTAACCTAAATCGCCAGTAGGCTGATTTTCCGACAAAACGCAAACTTGCAGTTGAGCGTGACAAAAAATTTCAAGCTGAGCCATTTTCAAAAATTTCTCACGTACAATATAGAGCAACTAAACGCGTGAAATTTTGTCCAATTCCATGAGGGATCAGTGGCTAGAAAAGGGTCAAATTTTAATCTAAACCGTCTGCAGGCTGATTTGCCGGCAAAAGGCAAACTTTCAATAAACCTGACAAAAAAGTTCAAGCTGAGCCATTTACAAAAATTCCTCAAGTCCAGTCTAAAGAAGAGAGTACATTTACGTAAGACTCATTTATTACACACACTTCACTCTACCAGATTTGCTAATTAAAATACCATCACTGTTTATGCCGATTTTTTTAAATCCCCAAACTTTCAGCTCAAACTGCTATGCAAAACCAAAGCTTGTAAGTCGACATAAGTACTTCAAAAAATTCCTCATTGCTAACACAGAGTAGCCATGCAGTTTCTTTTCCGGTTTGTAAAAGCGGATAATTCGCTTAGTCAAACCTGGTAATTTTCAAGCAAATCGCAATTCTGACTGATTTTTCAGATAAAGCATAAACTTGGAAATCGACGGATGTGAAAACCCCATTCATGTGTGGTCTGCCAGAAAGTCTTTGATCAATTTTTAAATTAAAAACTAGATAATGAATATAAAAAAATTGTGCGATTATTGAAACGGATCAAACTGTTGGTCAAAGTAAACATCAGCTATAAAAATTAGTGCTGCCTAAGTAAAAATGTAGCAAAAATTACGTACTTACCAGTGCATGTGTATTTTTACGACTTAACGTGTGCTTCGTTTCCAGTTACTTTGTGCAAATAAATTGAAATAAAACCAATTAAGGCCCGGTAGAGCCTTAAAGAGAAATTTCTGGATATGAGCTGAACCACCCAGTATATGCGTATAATATGGCTAATTTACAATGAATGCAACATTAAAATGTTTTTAAAAATTGTTGTTCTGCGACCTTTAGCACATCCGGGATGCCGCGCTTGAAACAATTGTTTTTCATGTGAACTAAACAGGCGTTTTTAACCAAATTACTTCTATTTTTGGGTCCGAAATCCAGTCGGTTTCGATTGGGTTAAAGGCTTGGATTGATAAGAATGCAAGATAAGAGACGATCTGTTCCCATTTAAATTAGAAACACCATATTTAAAATGTTCAGGCTTTTTATAGAATTGTTCGTAAACAATTGAGATTATAATGAATTGCGTGTATATTTTGATCATTCGCATTGAAAAAACGCACCATTGAATTTTAGGTTTTCAATGGTTATGAGCCGCGCTGAACAATTTCATTTGATTGCTTTAAGGAAAAATCACGGCGCTAATGAAAATTAGCGAATCCAATTAAAGAATCGATTTCAGCGATTAAAAATGTTTGAATAATAGATGTGAGTCGAACAGCTCAGAACTTAACTACAATTAAAAATCGAAGCTTATCCAAACAACACAAACAAGGTGAACTTAATGGGGAATTGTTTAATGCCCATGAAAACCAACTGCGCTCATTATCAGACTGTTGTTTCGATTCAACCTGTGGTAATTATTCTATGGGTTTTATGAGCCATTTATCCGGCGTTTTTATGCGCTTTTGAGAAAAACCAATTTACCACACACGGCTATTATTGAATATTGCCAAATATCCCAGTAGCAAAATTAAAAATTATTGCCTTCTGATTTGTGGCCGTAGCACATTGCGATTATTTATTTAACGCTAACACACCCCACTATGAATGGAAATTGTCCAATCAATTTTGCTAGACGTTTCTCTTGCTGCTGTTGCAACCATTTTCATGTTTTTGATCTAGATTCGCAACCGCCACTTTATATAAATACAAATGTTTGTTCAACAGCAATCCAACTTTAAGCGGAATCAAAAACTTGGATCGGAAAATGTAAACATGGCAGCGGCACTTCATCACATTACGATGTTTAAGTACTCTGTAAATAGATTTTAATCGAGCGTTTATTTTGTTTATAGAAAATCATCATTAACATATCAATGGTAATTGTTTTCAATAGCCGACGAGATTCACATGTGTTACATGATATGTGCTGTATTGATAATAAAGGCATCAACGATTTGGGAATGTTCGCTCGGAAATTTCAATGGATTCGTTGATGTTGACCTTGCATGTTGTGGGCAATATTGTTGAAGTTGTAAAGACAATGGTTGTTATTTAAAAAAAAAACGGGTTTTTAATGATAAAACTGTCGAATATTTGCCCACACTGGGATAAATTTCGTCACATTTCTGCGGTGATTATCATTCCAAGTGCACATTCTCTACTCCCCGCTTCCGGCCATGTCGATCTTCACTCTCTTAATTTGCAGATTTTTTCAGGGCGTATAACAATGCACTTTTAAACCCATTGGTTGGACAAGATTTAAAAATTTAAAATGTCAATTTTCTGAAATGATTCGTGAAAACGGACGATTCCTCAAGTGCTTGTTTACGGACAAAGCTCAGTTTACTCGAAATCGAATTAACAATGTGAGAATAATCATCGATGGTCGCCGGAAAATCCCCAAGCTTCGCAAGAATACAATTTACAACGTCGATTTACTATTATTATATGCTGCGGCATTCTACATTTTTTGTTGTTGGGTGTTTAAGATCGTTAGAGGAAATATTGGAGGAAGTTTCTTTAGATATCACGCATAATTTTAAGTTATGATAGACGGAAAATCGTTAGGCTTTTTCTAAGAAAACATTTCAGAGGTGGCTGGATGGCCCACCATTGGCCACCGAGATCACCAGATCTGACTACCCTGAATTTTGTATTTGGAGATGTATGAAGCCAAAAGTACAAAAAAAACTGTAAAGTAGTGCACTTTTTAAATTTAAATTAAACAAAGTATCACTGAACCAAGCAAAAATTGGACTTGAGGCCCATTTCGACTTTCCAATATGCTCATTTCCTCCTGCATCGCTTATCATTAGCCAAGGAAACTTAAAAAAGCGATAACCAGCCATATATTTATTTGGCTCATAAAACCGTCTGATTATATCATTTGATCATTGCAAAGCAATTATTATTCCTACCTACTAGCTCAGGATGCGACCAATTTAATAAAATCGCCTCACTTATATTTCCACTATTCGCCCAGACACTATCGATATAAATCGCTTACTAAACTGCAGTTTAGAAAAATTCGCACTTACTTCACCCAACGAAACGACGCAGTGTTGGCTTCGCATGTAAAACATTTCCGAAAATGTCATAAAACGATTGTTTTATTGCACTTAATTGGGCATAGTAGGCATCAATTCAATAACAAGTATATTAAATTAAATGACACGAGTTTCAGTGAATGCCAAGCAATTGCAGAGTCAAATGGAAACTTCAAATAGGTTAAAAAGATTAGTAAATTCGCTTGAATATAGAACAAGAGCATTTGAAGGGCTGCCGTAAAACGCTTTAGTCCAATTTGAATTTAAACGTGCTTAAAAGTATCAAACGAAGCTTAATGAGAAAATAGTCAGAAAGACGTACAACTGTAAATTTATAGTTAAAAATAATAATAATAAAATGCAGGTTTCAAGAGTGTATTTTTCCAGAGTAAATTCAGCTGATGACGATAATTGTTCTTGTAATTCAGGAACTAAATCGGCTTAAAACCAAAAGTTCCTATTGGTACATATTTTTTGTATAACCTTCAAACACTGAAGGCAAATGTGCAATTTTATTCCACATTGACTAAATGCAGTATTTATTCGGTGGAAAAACACGGCCAAATGAAAGCGAACAATATAGAATATCGCAAAATTCAACAAACTTCTAACCATCCACATATCATGAGCCGATGGATCAATTACTGCACTGATATTGTTTGTGCAATAAAAGCATTGAGTAACTGAGAGTTTATCAGTTCCTGATTGTTTGGGTTTAGCGAAAAACTATCTGCTAATGAATAGTGAACTGCAGGTTAATATTTACTGTAGCGGAATACTGATTACTTGCATCTGCTAGTTAGGAGGGGTTAAAAATGAATAAAAAAAAATCATTGTGAGGCTTATTTTAGAGCTAGAGTTATGAAGCTAAAGCATTGAAGATACAAATGTTGGGTTTTCTAACTGAAAAGCCGCTGAGATGTTGAAAACTATTTATTTTAGAAACTCGTTTATTATTATTAAATTTCTGCTCATTCTCGCCCAGCGCTTTGAAGGCAAATTTAGACTGAATTTTAGGTAAATTATTGAGTTAAGTGGAACTACCAAACAAGCGTAAAACAAAAACCCCAAAACCAAGTGCATCTTAAAAGTCTATAAGTTAAATTAAACAAAAGTATCACGTGTATGTGCCAGTGTATGTTTTAGAATAAAAGCAACAAAAAAATAACACCAGGAAACCGGTGCGCTTTTTCGCGACGTTTCGCAAGCACGAGAGGTTTGCATCTTCAGAGGTTTTTCACATTCTCCACGACGGCCAAAAATCCTCAAAAACTCACCAGTTTCCAGCAATGGCTGCGAAAACCCAACTGTTTTGTTAATGCAAGGAAATTTCACAGCAAATGCAGGAAATGTGCGTTGTCTTTCGGAGCTCACATTGAAAAAGGCTTGGTCAAAGACATTCATATATTATATAAAATGTGTGGATTATTGCCATTTTATTCACGACTTTTTCGACTGTTTTCATTCATCAAGTTTTTCTTTTGTGGCCGCACTTAAAAGTCCGCATATCTCAAATCTGGCCCTTTCGGAGGCCCAACCAACCGCAAAATTTTAAACGGATGTTCCCCGACTAGAAAATAACTTTGAAACTTTATTAAACTTTGCAAAAATTGGACCATTTTGGCTCTTCGATAATTACCCAAATCTGGTAGGCATGCAGATTTTTTTAACACCTGTTAAGACCATTATCAGAGACTGAAAAAAACATGTCGACAAACATTCAAAAGTAGAAACGATATAATTAATAGACAAATCACAAAAAAAACATTTAAAAAAATTGCTACCAACCTAACAATGGTTTGAATTCAAAGTGAACAATGGCAAATCCGTGAACGTGCACAATTCTTTGGTTTCACCAGTTTCAAACACGGCAAAACAGTMCAACGCTCGCAAAACACAGAAAAATCGCAGAACCACACAAAGTTGATTATTTGCGAAAATGTCGCCACTTTTCCTAGGRGGAGGGAAATTTTTCGAAAATTTGCGACCGTTTTTTCCCGCCGTATCGTTAAAGTCGACGTTGTTTTAACGGCCCTCGACGTGCGAATATTAGCAGGATCGATCGCGGCAGGATGAGCTGGTCGCACGACGCGCGTCCTGAGACTGGCGACGGCCGCCGATCTGGACGCGGCGCTGCTGATTTGCACCCAAAGGACGCTGATAAAGGTCGCCTGCGGACGCTAAGATTTATTACTAATTGCTCTTCAGCACTCGGCGCCTTACTTCCATTTTTCCACTTCTTCAGCTCATCCTGACATTCGTGCAATTAAAAATCCAATTCAATCGCAAAAAACTTTCGCAATTGCAATTCAAATCTATCGGGTTTTGAGTTGTGGTGCACCCTAATTGGGGCCCCTATATGTGTTTCTTGTGAGGAAGAGATTTTTTAAACAAATCTGCCGATTAAAATCCAATGGGTTTGTTTGGGGGGATTAGAAACTAGGATCAAACCCAGGATGGATCTGATAAAAATTACTGAATACCTTAATCAGAAAAATCAAATTTGTGGACAAATTATTAAGAGCAGATGAGAACAACATTTGTTAATGAAGATACGCATAAAATTTCCTTTCACCCCACAATGTTCGCCCGGTGGCACTTTGGAACTAAACTTTTGATACCTGGAGTGGACGAGCTGGTTTCATCCCATGGCCCCCTAATAGCCCCGACTTTATTCCTCTTGATCCTTTCCTTGATTGATTGATTTGATTTTTTGAATTATTTAAATAGGGCAGAAAGACCGATTGAGTCGACAGCCTTTTTCTATAGGAAATAAAGATTATGTATATATATTAAATAATGCTGTGTTTGAAACTCCAGTTACAAATACTGATTATTTGAATTAGAATAGTGAATGCAGTTAACAATATTAATATAAATCATAACCAAGACATTAAACATATTTTAGTTAAATTTGAAAATTACTTTAGAAAATTTATAGAGCTAAATGGATGGAGGTCATATAGAGCGTCACTGAGCTTAATGCTACTTTTTTCAGATATTTTTCTTAACCTTGTGAGGAGGCACAAAATACACATACCAAGAGCAATCGCATCCAATAAATAATTGAATAAGGCTAAAGAAAAGAACAGGCAAAACTGAACGAAATCAGTAGAACCAAATTTAAAGAAATTATAGACAACATTAACAAAATAGTCAGTTGGAAAACAAAGTCGCAGAAGCTGGATAAGTTGATCAGTTCAAATCCTTCAAAAAAACCTCTTAATTTTCTGCAGCACATTTGAATAAACCTGTATAAAAATTATACATACTTTCCTGACTGTGTTTCAATTCCAAATCAAAATTAATTCCTGGGCTTCAGTCATTTATTGTCTCTATTTATCAATTAAAATACGTTTCGGTGTTTTCCACCATCATCAGTTTTTCTAAAATAACAGATAGTTAAAAAAATCAGTCATTAATTTAAAAAACAAACACAGTTCGTCAATAGCTTCATCATACACTAAAATACATCACAATTGCAACACTTTTAAACATTCTAAGATTAATTAGGCCTAACAGGTGATTAGTCAGGACAATCAAATCTGGGAAGAGACTAGAATTCTTTGTTCAGACACTTACACATATTTTTACTTACATGTGTAGGGTTGTTGCTACTTTAAGCCTTAGCATATATTTGGAGTATTAATTTTGTCCATTTTGCACACAAAGCGAAATACTGTTTATATTGATTTCTTTTACTTTCAGCTATTTTTCTTGGCATTCTGAGAGTATTATTTTCGGTTTGCAAAATTCTTCAATATAACCTAACACCTAATTTATAACCTAAGACCTAACAATTAATTATGATAACAACGGG
>NW_026018715.1:12448599-12478292 GCF_020466585.1 Dendroctonus ponderosae
GCTTAAAGTAGCAACAACCCTACACATGTAAGTAAAAATATTTAAGTATCTGAACAAAGAATTCTAGTCTCTTCCCAGATTTAATTGTCCTGACTAATCACCTGTTAGGCCTAATTAATTTTAGAATGTTTAAAAGTGTTGCAACTGTGATGTATTTTAGTGTGTGATATGATGAGGCTGTTGACGAACTGTGATTGTTTTTTAAATTAATGACATTTTTTTTTACTCTGTTATTTTAGAAAAACTGATGATGGTGGAAAACACCAAAACGTATTTTAATTGATAAATAGAGACAATAAATGACTGAAGCCCAGGAATTAATTTTGTACCTGTATAAAAACTAGGGTATTTTTACAACCAGCCTCTTATGCTGGGGTCTCAACTATGCATCAAGGGTTGTTGAATTATTGATCTTGTGGTGTTCGAGTACCTACTCCCGATCATTTCAAGGATCAAACCTTAATATTATGCATGGGTGTAGAATAGAATAGCATTTGAGTAATTTCAACTGCCGACAGCAACGAGAATATTGGGGAATATTGCGTCTATTAATTCGAGGAAGGGCGGCGTTCTTATTAGCTTGGCGATGCACCTGGATTTTATGCAGTAAATCGAAAATCCTCGTCGTAATTCTCCTTTGCTTTTACCGAACTTTCGGCACGACTCCATTTCGTGCCAGACCGTACAAACAATACCGGAGCCCCAGAAAGTTTATAAATGAGAACTGAATGATGAATTTACCTCATTATTATGTCGAGATCGAGTTCAGTTGCGTTTATCAAACTGTACATGTTTTATCGTTTATTTCAAACTGATCTTCTTGCTGTTTTCTACTTTATAAACGAACAAGGGTGGAAAATGATTGAAAAATTCGAACAAGAAGCTGCTAAAATGTGCAATTTTATGATTAAAGACGATTAAGAACGATTAAAAACTTATATTTTAACAATCCAACACATGGATAGTAAATCCAAAGTGTTCGTATCGAGCATTCAACCCCTTCATAGATAGTTATTTATCCAGTTTCCCGGCCTGTCTAAACGTCTATAAATCTGAGAGTAATTCGGAAGCGATATAGGTTAATGGGCTTCTAAGTGGAATTATGTCGCATTTAATGACTGATGATGGTAAATGAAGGATTTAATATTGAAATCGGTCATTGAGCAGTAAATAGGCTTCATATAATGCTCATGTGCCTCATACCATTGCATCTGCTAGATGGTCGTCACAGCCTGCGACTGGAATTTGCATCCATCCATTGAAGAAAATCCCATCAAAAGACTAGGAAAAACCTTCTTTTGAGAAAAATCAGCAATTTCTCGCGAGAAAACCGGTAAATTCGGGGTTTTTTCAGATTTTAGGAGAGCAAAGTTGGACGTTTGAAACTCGACAAATATGCCAAATTGGACCTTAAGGGACATTTAGAAAAGGCAAAGTTGGAAATGTATTTAATTAAACAGCATAAAGTGGATAAGTTGCGATTTTTGCTGTCTTACAGAGATGATTCTAATCAGAGCATTGATTGAAAACCCTTTAAGCCTAAACATTTTTTGTTCGTTTCAACTTAGTTGGGGATCAGCAGATCAACAGACATAATAATGAAGAAATTACTCGAGACAGACACACAATAGTGTTATTCACTAAATATTCACAAAATATTACTCAAGGCAGAAGAACAACTTCTAGAATTAAAATAAAACACATTTGCCAAGCTGTTAAAAATTAGGATTTCTTACGATATTTAAGTTGCAGATTTGCAATAGAATGCTTCCTAAAGATGGTGAAAATTTCAACTTGCGCTTTGTTCTAGTTTGAGAAATGGGATTTTTTTTAAGTAAAAGGCGTAGTTGAATAAATTATCAATTTGGAGCTCCACATTGACCAAGCCGTCAAAAATCGAGATTTTTAGAGATTCTCATGAAACTTTGTGCAGCTTTAGAACCGAACCTTTGCGAAAGATAGTGAAAATTTCAAATTGCGACTTGATCTAGATTGAAAGCTGGGAATTTTTAAAATTAAGGACAGAGTTGAGTAAAAGTATCAATTTGGAGCTTCACATTTATTAATGCGTCAAAAATTGGGATGTTTAGGGATTCTTATGAAACTTTGTGCAGCCTTAGCACCGGATCTTCGCTAAAAATAGTTAAAATTTCAAAAGAGATTGCAACTAGTATGGAAGATGCAAATTTTTTAAATAAATGACGCAGTTGAGTAAAAATATCAATTTTGAGCTTCACATTTACCAAGCTGTAAAAAATCAGAATTTTGCGCGACTTTTATGACACTATGACGACAAAGCTCGTCATAGTGTCATCTCTCATCAGCAGAATGTTTTCTAAAGATGGTAAAAATTTCAAATTGAGTTTTGTTCTAGTTTGGGAGTTGCGATTTTTTGAAGTCAAAAGGGCAGTTAAGTAAAATATCAATTTGGAGCTCCCCGTTGATTAACCGGTCAATTATCAGGATATTTAGGGATTCCTATGAAACTTGGTGTAGCCTTAGTACCGGATCTTCTCTAAATATAGTGAAAATTTCAAATAGCAATTTTATCTAGTTTGGAAGCTGCAAATTTTTAAAATACAGGGCGCAATTGGGTAAAAATTACATTTTGAGCTTCGCATTTACCAAGCTGTAAAACAACAGAATTTTTATCGATTTTTACCAAACTTTGAGCAGCTTTAGAAGCGAATGCTTCCTAAACATGGTGAGAGTTTTAAATTGAGGTTAGTTCTAGTTTGGGAGATGCGATTTTTATGAAACTTTGTGGAGTCTTAAAACCGAATCTTGGCTAAAAACGGTGAAAATTTGAAGCATCGATTTGATCAAGTTTGGAAAATATTTTTTTTAACCCATCGCAGTTTGATAAATATATCAATTTTGAAATCAGCATTCACTAAGCAGGTAACAGGTTAATGTGTTCCACATATAAAAGAACTTCAAATTGCCCCTTTACTTCAGTATAGAATAAAGATTCAAAAAAGGGCGTAGTTTTTTTGCATCAATTTTGTGAGCAATATTTACTGTATTGCCCAAACTACGAATTCTGGAACATAATTATAAAACTTTCAGCATCGTTAGAGCGAGAAATGTTCTGAAGACTGTGAAAATTTGAAATAGCCGCGTGTGTCAGCTTGGAAGCTGCGAATTTTTAAATGCAAAACCATTGACTGAAAACATCAGTTTGAAACCGATATTTACTAAGCTAAAAAAAATCGATCTTCTAAAGATTATTTTAGATCATTGGCTGAAAACCATTTAAGATTCAATATTTTCTGCCATTTTTGCCAGAAGGCCAACAGGAAGGATGATGAAGAATGGATTCTCAGCAGACACACATGAATTAGAAAGCCAAAAAACATTAATCAAAGCAGAAGAACAGCAACAAGAGAATGTTTTTTGCAAATCCGGACCATATTTTTTCATCTTTTTGTTTTCCTGAATATATTCCTATAGATCCTGTGCCCTTTTCTTCAATTTTCCCTAGACAATTTTTTCTAGTTGGGATACTGAAGAAAAGCCCAAAGCGTCGAAGTAGAATTATTCAATTTAAGATAATGCTAATCTTGAATAGGAGCCGCAAAATGAATGTATGCAACAAATCAAAATTGCGGGAATATTCGGAATTCTAGATCATGTAAAGAAGCAGATCGCAGATCCGTGATGCTTGAGCGAACATTTGCGATCGGCGGCATCAACTTTGCATTTTGCACCTGCAGTTCCTGCACGTAAATTTCCCGCTGTCAAAGCCGTAATTCTTCCATGGAATTTGCGAAGTTTCCGCACGGTTTCAATTCGTTCCCGATCCAGGCACTGGATAAATATGCTTGTTAATTAAGGCAAAGTAAATTTGCTTCAAGATCCGATAGAGAATGGGTGAGAAATGTTAATGATGTGCATCAGTCGCATAGCTCTATTACAAGAACAACAACAATGAAATTTGGCAGCAGATTTTTCCATTCAAGCGCGAAATTAACATTGTTTTATATTTCCTGCTAACAAAACTTTTCTATTCATTTCATTTAAATAACATTTATAGTATTTATTTAACTCCTTTGCCACGTGTAAAACCCACAAAGCTTGAAGTGAATTAGTAAAGCGAGCTTTGTGCAAGTGAACCTTTCAATGGTCATTAATAAAACTAAAACCTCGAAGAGCTTTTGTTCCCCCAGTAGTTAATGGATAACTTTTTTCTGCTCTATATGCGTTTTTCGGGGTTCGTGTCGGTCGCCGTTCATGCTGCAGAGATTTATTCTTAATTTATATTTCGAGTGCGTGATATTCGAGAAAATTCCTGCTATCTACATGCCATATCCCGTGTCCTTTGCAGGCAAAAACTAACAATACTTCCATAAAGTGATCAGTTTCAAGAGCTGACCATTTTAGAACTTACACCGGTCGTTTAATGCATTTTTCGTGCTCCAACCATATTGTCTTTGAAAGCATAAAAGTGTTATAAAGCGAAAACTTTTTATATCCAATACGAAAACCGGCGGGCTAAAAATAAAATTCAGAAATTAACAAAATCTCACCCATAAAACAGTCTTAAACTTTTCGAGATTAAACTAATTTGCTTGGCCAAAATTTATGGATGTTTTCGGTTATTTTTGACAGAGGAGAACGCGGGTAATTTAGTTTACTGTGCAGAGCGATATTTCGCTTAATATTAAGGTCGACACTGGAAAAAGGTTAGCCGAACTTGTTAAGGGACCGTTTGGCTTTTGATGTCACAGCTAAAAAAGGTTGATGATAATATTTGGAATTTACGTGGCCTTAGCATGTTGATGTATTAAATATTATCAAAAACATTTTACTGTGAATTCGTCAATTTAATTTTCAGTGAGTTTTGTAAATGTTGTTTTTACTCTGCAGTTTTCCAACGTTTGGCGCCCGAGCAAGGATTGGCTTTCACTTGAAAAACACTCGGCAAGTGTCAATAAACTGGTTTAAAAAATATATAAAAAAGTGTCAGACTGATGAAGGTGAAGAGTTTTACAATTGGAAATATTGTCGTTGAAAAGTGTGACGTTTTGCAAGCACAAGTCACTGGCATCTTCAGAGTGGTGCTGCCTCCTTACTTCGACGAAGAAGTTCCTTTCCACTGCAGCGTAAAAGCCGAGAACTCACCATTTGTTACCTTTACTTGCAATAATAGACAATGTATTATGAGTATTTTTGTTTAAAAACTAACAATCAAAGTGGGAAACTCAATAAAACGAAGTAAATTGGCCAATTCTGAGTCCATTTTTCTCGAATTAAGTGCGAATTTGCTTTGAATTAGTTTAAAGGCGCTCAAAGAAGTGTGAAATATCTTCAGGCAATAGGGAACGTTTTATTTGAACATCGGCGGGAATTTTCAAGGGACGCATAAATAAATAGATTAAATTTCCGGAAACATGCGGGTTGGGAATATTAAAAAATGCCCATTTTTATCTCGCATAATTAACGAAAAAACCTGATGTTGTACTAATAAGTGATTGATAATTTCCAGCAGTGGTTTGTTAGTTTCATTGTTGGAAAGCCCGGAATTGCACCCCGGATATTCCCACAGTGATTCTGAGGCGAAAATTAACAATCTCAAAGGCTGAAAGTAAAAATGCCCAACTGAAAGCAATGAACAACTAGGTAATAAAAACCATTTCCTTCCGACGAATTAATATCTTGACTCTTCGTATCAACGGGGAAACTTCCCCCTTGTCACTGAATGTATCCAAAGTTGTATGAGACAAGGATGTTTTGTTCCCATTATATTTGCTACTTCATTTTCGGAAAGTTTCATACTCAAAGACAGAATGTAATTCTGGGTTGTTTCGAATATGAACATACACCATATGCACATTTTTTTTGTCAGTTTGAAGCAGCCGTTTAAGTGGGAATGTGCGGATGGAAGCAGTAGAATAAAAGAAATGTGCATTTTTCCTCGTAGAAGAACGGTTCTCCAATCATTAGTAAAAAAATTGAGGAAATTTGCTGGAAAAAAAGCACTTGAAGGACACAACATTTTGGCTTTTTCCATGTTTCTTAATAGAAAATCGGTGAAACTTAAGTCATGTTTTGCCCCTTGGATCCGACACTATTCCAAGCTCCAGCCGAGCTAAATCACATTTGAAACTCGCGTAGAGCGAAATATACTTATCGGGTTACGTGTCTCTATTTGTTTTTGGTTCAGATCCATTCCCGAGCGTCGCACCTTCTCCTTCCAATTTACGTCCCAAAATCGCCCGAGGAATTTCAGCCTTGTTGTTTCATATTATAAATGTCTCGTTTGATAAATCATATAAACGCACGACTACCGAACATCACGAATTTAATTACCCGAATAAGGGCACTTTAGCGAACGGCTTAGGCCTGAAACGAGCAACCAACAGACGAAAATATTTCCAAAGTGGTGTTTGTTATTTTAGGATTTACCACATCCACTCGCCATATACAGGGTTTCTCATTTTCGACCATACACTACTAGCTAAAAATGATATAAACAAATACTTCATTGTATATACTTTCCTGACTGTGTTTCAATTCCAAATCAAAATTAATTCCTGGGTTTCAGTCATTTATTCTCTTTATTTATCAATTAAGTTACGTTTCGGTGTATTTTTCCACCATCATCAGTTTTTCTAAAATAACATAGTTAAAAAACAAAATTTCAGTAATTTAAAAAACAATCACAGTTCGTCAACAGCCGCATCATATCACACATTAAAATACATCACAATTGCAACACTTTAAAACATTAAAATTAATTAGGCTTATATAATATATAGCGACAATCTTAGCTCAGTATATCATACATTAATTAAATGAAATAAACATAGAATATTAACTAACACCCGGTATATTGAAGAATTTTGCAAACCAAAAATAATATTCTCAGAATTCAAAGAAAAATAGCTGAAAGTAAAAGAAATCAATATAAACAATATTTTATTCGCTTTGTGTCCAAAATGGACAAAATTAATACTCCAAATGTATGCCAAGGCTTAAAGCAGCAACAACGCTACACGTGTAAGTAAAAATTTTTAAGTATCTGAACAAATAATTCTAGTCTCTGCCCAAATTTGATTGTCCCCACTAATCACCTATTAGGCCTAATTAATTTTAGAATGTTTTAAAGTGTTGCAGTTGTGATGTATTTTAATGTGTGATATGATGCGGCTGTTGACGAACTGTGATTGTTTTTTAAATTAATAAAAAAAATTTTTAACTATGTTATTTTACAAAAACTGATGATGGTGGAAAAATACACCGAAACGTATTTTAATTGATAATTAAAGACAATAAATGACTGAAACCCAGGAATTAATTTTGATTTGGAATAAACAAATACTTTAGGCAAATGTTAAAAAACAATTTTTTTAATTATCCTGTATATTTCAAGCTAAAAACAACATTTTGACATATTTTTTCAATAATATAACATCCTATGGATCATATTAGTTTGCCAGGCGATTTAATGTCTGGAAAAGTTGTTCTCGGGTTAAAATGACTTCTTTATAAATTCTACTTTCCAACATTCCCCCACCAAAAAAGTCTGGAAGTGTTAAATCCGGTCATAGTGGTGGCCACCTTATAGGTCCAGGTGTTCCCATACATCGGTTTCAAAAGGGAGGATTCACATGCTTATCGAAGAGCGTTTTGAAAAGGAGCGCCATCTTGATGAAAGTAAATCTCTCTAGTTTATTTAAGGGAAAAAGTTACAATATACAGAGTGTCCCATTGAAAAAATGAGCTTATGTCCTATCACTCTGCCACCTGAACCCATTCTGAAAGCTGCAGAATATCCAGCAATCATTACACAGAAACTTTTGCATCAAACTTTTTCTCCGTCTTCTTTACCTGAGAAAATATGGGGTCGTTTAGAAATTGGCAATTTTTGATTGTCCCCTGTTCTATTTTAAGCTGGACACCTATACTACTTTTTCGAAAGCACTAATAATGCGAGTATAAAATGTTTTCATGGGTCTAAATCACGCTTTTTGCTGCGGTTATTTCAGCCTGCGAGATTTTTGCTGATTTATTGAATCGCGAATACCGGGGAGGCTCAAAAGCAGGTCCAAACAAGGCAGATTAGGCGACATGCTCCATTCTAGGCTATCAATGTTGCTCAAGCACCTCGTCTTTGTTCGGGATATTTTAGGGCAAAGCCTCCCTTTCTACCCATGACTTCGATGGGATCTTTCAATCGTTTTTGCTCTTCGAAACTAGGCCAAAGTCGTTTAGCAGCCGGGGTTTTGAGGGTATAAAGCAAATTTAGTAAACCGGCTTAGAGTTGATGCTCCCAGTTACTCTGTTCGAGTCACTTTTTTGCCTTTCCGGTGCACTGTTTTAGGTACATTAGCACGTCTTGATTGGTGCAGGGCATTAGGGGCTGGGGAAAAACACCAGATAGGATCAGGCTTGCTTATCTTAGAAACAAATAAATAATAACAAACTGACGATCGATTGAGCCCAGGCTGAAGGGTCATCGAGGCTGCCGCCATTATTCCGGAAATACGTTACTACCAGATGCGTCCCGATTAGCTATTGTTCCAGCCGCGGCTCTAAAACGAGCTGAATAAAAACATTTTTTCGCATTCCATTGTTTAGCTGGATTCTTGGTGATTAATCTACAAAAAAGTGGATTTTTTCTCACTTTTCAGAGCACTTGAATGTACACGCAACAATTAATAAAACGTGCGCTGAAAAGAATCAAAGAATTACGCAGAAGTAATTGTTCAAGTGTTAACAGCACAGCAAACAGTGGCAGATTTACAGGGTGTCCCATTCTGGTATTTCCACAGTTGATAGCGCTATCAAAATAAGCGATTTTTAGGTCAAATTTAAAATCGTGAAATCGCATTCGGTTAAGCACCAAACATGGGACCATTTCAAAATAGTACTTARTAATAAAGTTSAACTTCCATTTTCAACTGTAACCATCTCCTAGAAATTYTCAAAAAAAAATYKKTTTTTTTCTCGTACTCTCCCCTATAAACCCCTTAAACGCAATGATGCCAATGTCCAATCAAAATTCACAAGATCAGAAGATGTGAGTACATAAGTRTCGAAAATGGGACATMTTGTACACGAATTAAAACTCGATAGTTTTCACTGCTTTGGATGATACGAAACAAAATAAAGGGTGGAAAAATGACCTTTTAAAAGCAGAAAAATCCCTTATCCCTCGGGAATGTGTGTAACGCCCGTCAATAAATAAACGTTTTGCTATCCCGGCCCAAACTGTGCCCTAAAAAATGTATATAACGGGCAGGGTTTTCATGCATAGTGCCACTTAGGCCTAAGTCCTTTTTTGCCGCTATTTATCATTAGAAGGAAAGCGGCCCTGTAAATCGTGGGGAGTATTAACACATTACCAGCAGATGAGACGTGAAAATGTAAATGGGTTGGTCCGATAGACGGCTGGTTTTTTTTTGAACTGAATAATCCGCGCTAAATTAAGGTGTATAAAAAATCGTAAGTTTGGCCAAACTAACAGCTTCATCTGAAAATGCTATTTAAATGTATCAAGAGTGTAAAAAGTAAAACAAAATATTTACGCTGGCAATTTATTGAAAGCCCTTTCCACTTTGGGACGCCAAAGAAAAGCGCAGATGTTTTTCAGTTGCCAACAAAATTCCGCAAATCAATGAACGTTTCTTTGTTGCGTATAATTGAGAAACTTTTCGCGCTTTCAGGTGGACTKGGAAAACAATTTCTGGTTTCGTTTGCTCGACGCAGCACCRCTCTGAAAATGCACGCCACTCGTGCTCGCGAAACGTCACAAAGAAATAATTTGCAAAATTTTAAATTGCGGTTCAATAAAGTAAAAATTCTTGCCACTGATTGGCGATCGTTCAAGTAAAATTTCCAGACTAGTTCAGTGAGGCTGAACGAARAATGGTAGTYYTGAACCGATCAAATGGCGTCATCCTGAAAAACCATTGAACACTTTTAGCTGATGAAAAATCCAAACATGCACCACAAATAACGCAAATTTATGTTAGAAAAGGTGAACATTAAAATGCGCGATAAACATGCATGGTAAATTCCCAGTGAACTGCATTTTTTCGCTATAATCGCAAGCGGGTGAATTCGCGCTTTGGGCAAGTGAAAGAATTTCACACACTAAGTTATACAATCGCTCGCCTTCATTATTAAAACATGGCGTAAGTTAAGCAGATAAAACTTTGCTAAAACAGCAAATTGAGTATGATTTACATGAATTGGGACTGGGGGAGCGGAATATTGCCGCTCCGGCCGGTTTGTGGGGCCTCGAAGGTGCCGTAAAATACGATTAAGCGGCGCGAAACGAATGCCAAATATACGCAAATCTACCCCCCAGTTGGTGATTTATGCGATTTTTGCACGTTTCCTTAACGTTAGTTATAGTTGAATGCATATTACGTGTCATATAGTATCATATTCTATTACCCAACAACGTATTTGCATATAAATTGAGACTTCGAGCGGATACTTTTCGTTCACAAACAACGACTGCTAAACTTTACATTATTTCATCAAACACAGCTGAAATAATTGGAAAACTCGCTCTCATCCGGCAAAATGATTACTGGAAATATTCCACCGTACCGCAGAATGTCACGCACCTCAATCCTCAAAAACATCGCAATTAATTTGCAAAATCTGCACCGATAAAATTACCTCAAGATAACATGATTAATATGCATTTGCAATGGGGATGTTACCTGAATACTGATGCTGGAACCGTTCCTTTTTGCCTCAAAGGCATCGTAAAGAACAATTAAGGCCCGACCTTTTGTGCGCCCAATGAATGTTGAATAAGCGCCACTTTACTGAAAAAAGAATATGCGCGTTCACTTTCCTCTTTCAAGTTGTCCCGAAAAAGCCCTCATCCAACAGTTATAAAGAGGTATTTAAGCAAACCAATCGCAAACTTTATTAATTGACTTCGGTAACTGACAACCCGAGAAAGGAATACTGGAAAATTGCATTTTCTTTTGCTCAAACATGGAGAGTTTGCTCGATCCCATAGCGCAAGAATAATAAATAACTGGAGGCAATTGGAGTTTTTTTCGACGCGAGCAAAAATCCTGAAACCCAGTTATAAACATCCAAATTAGTTGAAGTGCAATTAAAGTTTTCAAGAAAATTCCTGTCCCGTGCAACTTAATTCCAGTGGAAATTAGCATAGTTATTAAACTTTTCAATAATAAAACTATAATGAAAAGTCTGTTAAAAGTTGTAATTTTGGTAATTGTTCCTCTAACCCGAGGGCCTACTTCAACGAAACCGCTTAATCAAAAAACTCCTACAAAACGGCCAAAAAATGGTTTCTCGCCTCGCTCTTGCCTCTCACAATTTCCCGAATTTACATAACATTGGCGTTTTTCATAATGAGCTTATCTTAAATTGCATCTGAAAAACCTTAAATGAACTTTCTTGATAGATTCCGAGCGCGTTGATTTTAAACTCGGGCTGGAAAATGGCATTTTTTCGCCATGCAGAATTGCACTTCTTTCCCGCAAGTAGGTGGATATTTAATTATCTTGGGAAGATTTTATTGACTACAAATTTTTTTAAAGCTCTAGTTAAAAAACAGTTTATGTGTCAAAGACGGTAAAAATAAACAGAAAAACCGATGAACCGCAATCCTAAATTAGTCAAGTTTGAGTGCTGAAAGAGGCGCAGATTTGGCGAAAGCTTGCAGCTGAAATCCTCAACCAACTAGATAAACTGAAAATTCATAAAACTACCCTGTTTTTTAGTGAATCACAAACGTAATCAAATGGCGTTTTTTTCCCATCTCTTCGCTGTTTTTTTTGTGGCAATGCAGTCGGCGCATATTAAGATAAGGAATCACAAAAGCCCAACTAAATGCCGCTTTAGTGGCAAAAATCAAATAAAACGGAGCCCCCATTTCAAGTTCCCTAAGCGCTTTAGAAAACCCCGCTTTAAGTAAATTTCGGGAAAAGGAGATACTCTGCCCTGCCTTATCTCTGACACAATCTGCTCGAAAGAAGTCATTTTGTATGCGAATTTTTAACTAGGAATTTTATCCAGCGCGCACAATTTCGAATAAATTATCGACCTTAAAAGCCCAGAATAAGGACAATCTATACACAAATATATACATTGTTACAAACGCCACTGTTCTTGGCACGGAATCCTGATAAGACTATGGATGTGTCTTACAAATAGTTGAGCACACTTACCTTGTCCTGCTTTGTGAAAGAACACTTAGGGAAGGGTGTATGTTGGCGTACCATAATTAAGAGAGACGCCGCTAAGAACTGGGATTTCTCACGAGCACATACAAGCACCCACGTTGTAGGATCTGTACTTTTGGCATTGTACACTTCAGTTAACAGAAAGTAAAATCATTTTCTCGAACAATTCATCAAAGGGTCTCTTTCTTAATTAAACACCCTGTTTGGGCCCGAAGAAGATTTAAAAACAGTGACTTGAAAAATTGTTTAAAAATGTGGTCAAAACACCACTTTGTGTGCATTCAAATAGCTAAACAATAATGAAACTTGGCCTCAATAGTCAGACGGAAGAATTCCGCAATTCCATTAATCATGCCCAAGGATTATTCGATGGAGAGTCCCATTTAAACTAGAGAATGGTGCTCAGTTTCTAGCAAATTACCTCAATTAGATTAGAGGAATGACTTCAATATTGAGGGAAATTCTATTCTATGGCTGAAGAGACGAGGTCAGAACTGCAGCTGCTCTGTAAAATTCGGCGATTTTTTGCGATCGGACGGTTTTCTACATTGAAAGCTCGGAATAGGGGAATACGCAAAAAATATTCAAATTTTAATTTTTTTAATTTCAAGAAGTTCTAAGAAGTTGAAAATGTTGAATTGCTTTACTTGATTGAAATAAAGTGAACCCGAACTTGTTCCAATAGTTCTATAAAATCAAACGAAAATATTCATCAGATCCATTTTTACATTCTATTAAAAGCTGACCAAAAGCAAAAGCTTTTAGCAGTGAGTAAAAAGGTTGGAAGTTGGAAAAGTTAAGTTTCTTTCTCGATTCAAACGAAAGTTAAACTGAGCTTGTTCCCAACAGTTTTCTAACGTAAATCTATAGATCTAAAACAACGACTTTGCCTCAAGTCTCTTCATTTTGCCAGTGAAGAAACTTACGGCTTACGGCTTGAATGTTCGCAATGTTATACATTTCACTCTGCATGTGCTTTGTTTGGCTCTATTAACCATCAGGCACTGTTTGGGCAAAGTTTTAACTTTCTGTTCTTAACAGCGAATCGCCCTGTGGATGCTCAATTCTCTTCAAATAGAGAACTGGCCATCAATCAAGCCTCACTGCCAATGACAGAGTGACCAGTTTAGAGCTACATCGGGTATTAATTAGTAGCATTGCGGCATTAAGCACAGCTTTACATCAAGCACAGACTACCTATACTCTAACTCCTTGTAAGTTGTCCATGCAATTCTGCATTAATTAAATTGAGCTTGATTGCAAATAATTGAAGATCGAATTATCTGTAATTGTTGCTTTGAGCGCTTGTTAAAAGCTTGAAATATGCGTGCAAAACGGCTAAAAATGAATTGTACTGCAGCCACACATAAATCCTGAATGTTATTTCACATCTGCCTGTTCCAGCGGCCCGCAAAAGCTATAATACACATTTATTCAGAGTGTCCGGAAATAATGGGGCGAAAACTCGTGCGGAAGTTCACTTCCATTAATAAATATTCAGAAAATTGTAGCGGGAATTAATTTTTTTTTTAATTTACATCAGCGATCTCTTTATCATCGGTAATAGTTGGATATAAATTCTTTAGGAAAATGGCATTTTTGTCAATACGCTAAATTGCACTATTTAATACTGCGGGAAATTGCGCCTGCCACAACCGGCTAACGAGAAAATCGCATTTTCTCCCCGTAACTAAAGCAGAAATTTCGCTGAATTTTCAACGTGAGTATTAACATTAATTATTTCTCTATTTTGTTTTGCTCTCGGGCGGAAACAGCGGAATGTAAGTAGCTTTCCAGATGCCGGCTTAGAAGAAAACTCCCTTAAAATGTTACTTAAAATAAACTTCCCGAATTCAATCTCCAGATGGGAAGAAGGTAAAACACGCAGGCTATTATGAAACACAAAATAACGGAAAATGTTTTGGAAAATGAGAAATTATTTCGATTTTTTAAGGAGGTTTGAAGGATTTTATTGGATTGCCACAAAAACACACTTGTCCTCATTTAAACCAATAAATGCTCATACACACTTTTGGTTCCGCCTCGTTGTCTACATAAACATAAAAATAGTTTAACGGACTAAAATCAGGTAAACCTACTGGCCACCTACTAATCCAAAGGCTTCGCCCATGTTTTTCCTCAAAACCTACTGTTTCCGATGTTATGCAATTGATTCTGCATGCATATGGGATTGTCAGCGTTTTAATCCCCAGAATAGTGACCCTTCAGTCGATAGATATTCGCTATTTATCACTCCCACATAAATACCTGCTAGTGTCAGCATAAATCGAGGGCCGGCGCTTCCTGCAACATTTCAGCGACAGCTTTCCTCAGGTCAGCTACAGCTGCAGCCAAGGGCTGATTGTTTTTTGCTTGTGTTGGTAGCTGTTTGGAACGTTTTGACTTTAACGATGAAGTGTTTCCATCAGAAGCGTTCCTGCTATTCTTCAAAGTATTTCACGTGTGGTTTACCATCAGAAAAATTTCAGGAAGTAATCAAGAAGAAACAATGGTTTGGACATGCAAATTCCTCTTTGCTTCAAACTTCAGTTGCATTTCAGCAATTATCATGAGAACTAGGATTTCAGGGCCATTGCGTGAAACTGTGGAGTTTTTCGGTATTCTAGACGGTGGTAAAAAAAGAGTTCTTCGACGATTTCACGGTTCGAAACTCCCCAGATTCATTTCAACAATCAAATTGTTATGTCCAATTTTTCCTACAACAAAGTGAATTCCACTTGGCTTTGGGAGCAATAGAAATCACGCTGTTCAAATTGGAATAAACTTCGACAGTGGGGAAAAGTACCACTTGAAACTCCGGTCCTGCAATAACCCGAAAATTCCAGTCTCGTTCAGCTTAAATGCGAAAAAACCACTCGTGGGAAAAATCTGGAATTAGGCCAACGAAAGTTGGCGAAGGATGTTTTCGACCCGAATTTAACGTTTTCCAACCGTAAAAAGATATGTATTAAGAAAGTCAATAGGATTGTTTTGAAGTTCCCTCGCATGACAAAATGGAACTATTTCCATTTCCTTTATACAACTTGAGTAAATGTTTCGCTAAATTAAACGAAAAACTTACTTTGCTGCTTTTCAAATCAAATGATCCAATGAGATTAAATCCTACAGCGAACCCGCCGGCCGGGGGAAACAAATCGCTCAATTTTAAAGAAAAGCCTTGCTTTGAACTAATTTATATGTAACGTTAGAACGGCAAAAAAACCAAACAAATTACACAATCGTCCCGGATAATGAATGCCGTCGAACAAATGGACATTCCGTTTATTGCTACACCGTCACCGTCCCAAAAATATTATTTTTCATGGGAGGGAAATCCAATTATTTCGTCGAGCTCCGGAAAAATCGCATGCCCGTTAATGTGGATAACGAATGTCGCATTATTCGAACTTCGTTAACTTTCCCTTTATTCCACTTTATCTATGACTATATTTCGCATTTCCGCAAAAACATGACTACACTGTGATTGACAATAGGATAAAACTCTAAACGAAAAAAATCAAAGTAGTTCACAAAAAAAATTATTACTTAAGTCGCCTCTCGAATAGGAATTTATCACACACCACTCTAGTAGCCGTTAATAATGCCCCGAAATTAATTGATTCAATTTTACCTCCTATTGTACTTGCTTTTGTTATTAATGGGCAATAATTAAACAATACGTTATGTTTACTCCACGATAATTTATTATTGCCCGCAGTTTACCCAACAGAGAACGGGTAGATTAGCATGTTACAGTTCAAATTTGGGCATTACTGGAAATAATTTAGTCGATAAAACGCATGATTCCAATCAGTTCTGGATATTTTAATTTGTTCTTTTAATTTATTTATAAAATATTTGTGAACTAAAATAAACAATTTAACAAATATCAATTTCCTCGTGTGGAAATGATGAAATTTATAGAATATGTTTGATATTCGGAATAAATAATTTTAATTGCACATAATATAAAACACTCGCTACTGGGGCATCGCATTTAGGGCAAATTCAATTAAACGACACCTTAAATTTGCAATTTTTTTTAATTCGTGAAAAATAGTAAAATCCCATAACGAGGTTAATCTTTTTTTAATTACACATCCCTTAGGCAGTCTTTCGTGCGGAAACATCCCTTAATCAATAACGAAGGTATGTTATATAAAAACGAATAGTGGAAAAATATCGCTGTTAATTATTCTAAAATGAATTAAGAGATTGATGAATGTGAGCATCAATGTTACTAATGATGTGCCTTTAGCAACCAAATGGCCAATAATGAAAGAGTAGCGCTCACAATGTGATTACTAAAGTAATTAATATTGTCATCGAAATATTTTTGGAAAGTAAAAAAATTATAATTAATTGTCTATTTGGGCAATTGCAACAGCAGAGATTGATTATGAAAATTGCTCGTGAAAATGTGTTGAATTACAAACCGGTGTGTTTGTATGTCGCTTTATTATATATAATCTTTTGTAATTATTTACGTACCGCACTGGGCAGGTTTTACGACTTAATATTAACTAAAATGTGGATGAGGAAATAAAATCTAGATTAAACTGAAACGTGACTAGTAATTCCTTACTCAGTTACAGTGCAGTTACATCTAAATATTATGTTGTATGCCGAAAGTTTCCGCAGTAATTATCGTTTGCTTCAAGCGGACTTTCCGCACGACTCCATTTCGTACAACGACGTACACACAACACCAGTTATCCGGTTTCCAAACGTATTTTCTGTGCAGGAAAATGAATTATTATGTAAAGCTCAAATTTCACGTCGAGTTTAGGTTGTCGTTTCAAAAAATATTTCCCTTAATAAGTCAAAAGTTTAAGACGATACGTTAAAATTGCGGAGTTTACTGGCGCACACATTTCTTACTGGGTCTGGTTGATTTCTAAATAACAGTAACTATTAACTATCAACTATAAGGGCTGAGTTCCAAGGCCCGCACAAAATCCTATCGACATTTTCCTGGGAAAAGTCGCGAATAAAAGTGAATTCATTATAGTCCTCTCGGTCCTCAGATTTGATTTGCTTGTACTTGTTAAAGCCGCATCCATACAGATGGTTGTTCTCTAAAATTCCGAAAAAGTGACAAAATACCCTGAAAAATTAACGCGTGAAGATGCAAAAAAAAATATACCTAACAAGACCCCAGATTTTGCAATTCGTCTATGGAAAAACTGGGAGAGTGTAACAATTTACCTCTTAGTAAGTGGCACTTTTTCGGCTTCATTTCTTTCATTTTCAAATCTCGCAAATATGGAAGGAAATACTTGGGCAGGATCGAAAATTATGTATTTTTACTGAAAAAAAACGCAGTTGAGTGAAACACCCATTTTTAGACCATCCTTTAGAAAGAGCGCAAAAATCAGCATCCGGTGCGATCGAAATGAAATATCAACGATATATACAGTGAAATTGCTCAAAATAAACTGTTTGACTAGGAATTAACATTTCGTGAAGTTTGACAAATTCACCAAGCCTGGAAGTTTCACTTTTCAAATGCCCATTTTAATGGAAAAAAACTTCGTCGAAGTCGAAAACTGCAATTATACTACCAAACTGAATCAAAAGGGACTTTTACGGTCACCATCATTTGGAGGCTTGGGAATTTCCCTCTATTCAACCCATTCTATATCGGTGCCTCTCACCACAACCGCTAATCAGTGATGGAAATTATTTTGAGGAACCTTGAGCGATTTATGCAGCAGAAGTAAACGGAAAATGTTTGGCAAACCACAAGGCGTTGAATAAATGTAAAAATCATTACAATCTGCTTGACCTGATGGAGGTGATAGTCCTAAAACATTAGACTCTCAAACTTTAGCTGGAAAGACAAAGGAAATTTTCCAAGGATATGCTTGAATGTCGCATAGAACACATCGAGACGACACTCTTTAAAAACAGTTTTGTCTCTAATTTAATGTGGAGAAAGGTACGAAAGAAGATTTTAAATTTGGCTGATGAGCAAATAGGGCATTGTTGAAAGAAAACCACGCTAGATTTCTTGAAGAGAAAAATGTTGCTTTTTACCAGATAAACCAGAAATTGCAACATTTCGATAGAAGCAATGGAAATAACCGAATCGAGTTTTCATAGTCGCGAGTTTAAGAAGCGAACTTACCTAAGAGGGCGATGGTATGCTTAGTTCCACATGCCACCTGCGTAACATTCAAACTCGAGCTATTATCAATGTCCACTACATGGGGTGTAGCCATAACTGAGACAGTTTTCTCTTTGCCCGCCTCAAAAGAGGCCAGCCCCAATTGGCCGTTGCTGTTCCAGCCCCATGTGTAAAGGTCGCCTTCTTCGCTGATAGCAGCCGAGTGCCAACCACCTTTAAAAAAAATCCTCAGCAAATTTTCCGATTTTTGAATTAGCTTTTGCTCGCCTGCTGCAATCTTAGCTATTTTAATCCCAGCCAGAGCTTGGAGCAGTACAGGAGAGGATTGGTCATCTAACTGGCCAGTCCCAAGCTGCCCGCGACTGAAACATTTGCAATTTATAAAATGGCAAATTACTTGATGATTAAGCGTGCCTGCCAGCACCAAAGCTATAAACGTTTCCATCAGTATCCAGCAGCAGGCAATGCTCTCTTCCACATTGCATGTCGACTATGTTCCTGTTAACAAAATCCACTTGTTCTGGAATGGTGTATAAAAGCCCATTTTCTGAATATGCCATGAAGAGCTTGGAAGTGGAGCTGATGCATTTAACGCGGTCTTGATTGCCGATGAATTTTGGTAAAGGTGCAGGGCTCCAATCTTTGAGGGAAACTTTCAATAACTGGCCGTCTTCTGCAAGGACCAGGAGTTTGTCATCTCCAACAGTTACTCGGGATATTTTCGTGTTGCAAAGATCTAATTGTTGGGTTTTAGCCAAATTACAATGCAGTTTAAGCACAGTGTCACTGGCCAGAACTGAGTAGGTGTGGGCAATGGAAAAATGGTCTCCAGGGCTGCAGTTTCCAGTCAGTTGAAATTCGCCCACAGTTGGACATTTCGCTGGGCAATTCAACTGGTTGTATAAATTAAATCCTTTGCATAATATCCGCATAATATCGATTAGCAGCGTTTCAGTTGGTCGATTTTTTTACGTTTGGCAGACCGTGTCAGGCACTGCAATCCAGAACTTTTGGACCTTTTGCTGCATAATCTTCAACTATACAAACGAGTAATTTCCCGAGATGGTAAGTTAGATTTTACCTCACTTTTTGCACCGAATAAATGAGGTGTGAGGGATTTACTGGCAAAAGAAACTGCGAATAAAGTAGCAGAATTTGTGTGTTGTTATGTAGATTATTGTTGTTGTCATGGATATATAACCTAGAAATAATTCGTGTGCAGAAGATATGGATGCTGATATTTGCGCTGTTGTCTAGTTTTTATTATGATATCCCAATGGGCGCAAAATGTGGTATTTTTTTAAATAATTTTTTTTTTGCATGAAATTTTTATTAAAATCCTCTTGGGTGCTTTTTTAAATTTGTCCGGTAATATTTCGGAATTTATAATCCTTATGGCGCTTGGTAAGCGAATTTATTTGAAATAGTTTAGAGCTATAGGTCGTATTACGTTTTACAAAATATTAATTTGCTTTCCTACATCTCCTTCTTTGGAACCTTCTTAGGAAAGGATAACCAACACCCTAGAAAAGGAAAACGCAAAATCATGGTTTCCTATTGGCCACCAGTATACCCCGATTTATCACCCATTGATTGTAGTTGGAGTTCGACTTAACCAAGCGCTCACAAACTATTATATAACATTAAAAAGGATTGTGTTTAAAATGATTGTTCGATTTAAATAAACGCCTACCGCCCATCAGACACACATGCCGATTTTCCGCATAAATTTGTTAACATGTTTTCAAACTGGGGAGCTAAAAATGAGATGGCAGAAACCGCATTTTTACAAGAATCCACTTTTTCAAACACCGTTTTTCATTTTACGTATTTTTTGTATGGATTTTACTGCAACTTACTTATAAAATCCGATTTCAACGTGCGTCGTTCCGTGGGTTTTTTTGTCGCTTCGACATATAAATTTGAATTTAAAAAAACCCTAAATATCTCATTTGAATAAAACATTAATGATTTAAAAAAACATGTAAATCACCAACTTTTCAGGGCCTTTTATCCATTCTGCGGAAATTCACGTCAGCCCCTGAGCGCGAACTAAGACTGTTGTTATTAGGGTTGGATAACGCGGGGAAAACCACCATTCTGAAAATATTGGCTTCTGAAGACATTACCAGTATTACGCCGACAGCAGGATTCAATATAAAATCTGTGATAAGCGACGGATTCAAACTGAACGTATGGGATATAGGAGGACAGAGGAAAATTCGCCCCTACTGGAAGAATTACTTTGAAAATACCGACGTCTTGGTAAAATATCCACCACTATTGAATGAATTGTCCAAAAAAATTAGATTTTTCAGATTTATGTGGTTGATTCGGCTGATAAGAAGCGCCTAGAGGAAACTGGAATTGAGCTTTATGAACTGTTGAGCGACGATAAGCTACATAACGTGCCCGTATTGGTTTACGCAAATAAGCAAGACCTGCCAGACTCACTATCCGCCTCAGATCTCGCTCAAGCTTTAGGCCTGCCCACTATTAAAGATCGTTCCTGGCAAATTCAAGCATGTACCGCCTCTGAAGGCACTGGCGTCCGGGAAGGAATGGAATGGGTTTGCAAAAGCATCAAAAAGAAGTAGATTATGTAAATGCAAATAGATCTAAAACAGGAAAAAATTCTTTTTTTATGGTCAAATAAGCAAAGCCCTTTCTTAGGTATCCTGTATAAGTCTGTAGGAGATTGCAACTATTGGCTGCCGGTATGCAAAGCAACAAAGGCCAGTGTTAATAGAACCAACATTTAGAAGCACCCTGTACAGCAAATAAGGACTCAATTAATATTCTGGGTAATTAGTTAACTTGGGTGCTAAAAGTAGAAAACATTTATTTTACATAACATTTACATTATTATAATAAATATTACATTTATATAACGCAGCTTACAGCGAAGTGTTTAAATAACCAGCGCTGGTTCAATGATTTTAAGACGCAAAAATGTAAACATTTTGTAATGAAAAAATATACGCACACGACTATTTAACATTTACTATCTATTCACTTGCATCACTTTCTAGTGCTGCTGGTGCTCGATTTTTGAGCTGAATATTGAAGTTTCTGCTTCAGCCGCTCTTTTTTTTTCGCATACTCATCATGTTCCGGGGAAGCGGGTATCACCGAAGAATCATCCGCGTTATCCTCGACCGGTATGCTTTCGGCTGTTTTCCTAGAAGCTACCACTTTATCCTTCGGCCTATCTTCTGTAGATTTTGTACTACGGGTTGTAGTCAATCCAGTTGCAGTTTCTGCACTTTTCAGTTGTTTTTTCGCCTGATTTCTGGTTCGAATGCCCGTAGCGCTACTTTGGGCCGGCTCTGGAGACTGACTACTTCCAAGCGACTTTTTTGTGGGATCAGGTTTCATCACATCAATCACTGGCTTCTTCGCGACTCTTTTCCTGCTAGTAGTAGACGATGGCGCATCCGGACTATCATCCGTAAATATATCAATAGTTTTAGGGGCAATTAACGGCTTAACTGCAGCTGATTTTTTTATCTTTCGCGATGGGAGGATGCGAGTGGCAATGGCATTACTTGGTGTAGACTGAGTTTTTGTGTTGAAGAGATTGCATTTGGTTCGCTTTTGCTTTGGAGGCGAGATTTGCTCTATTCCATTTACCATCAACGAAATAGGAGCTATTTTATTAGGAGGCGTTAACAGTATGGGGACACTGCTAGCTTCTGATCTTGCTGCTTCGGGTCTAACAGGTTTTGAAGCTTCGTCTTCAACAGATGGACGGCAGTTGAGCGTTAATAAATGAGCATCATGATACAGATGAACGTACTGGGTTTTCTTGGGCTCCAGCATCTGGATTAGCTGGTTGTTCATTTCGAGGGCTTCCGATTTTGTTGATGTGTTGCTACACATATGCACGTTGTAGATGTATAGAACATTAAAATAACATTCACTGAAAATGTCCTTAAATTTGGGAATAAGTGACGCATGGAATAGCTTCGAGACATCAGTTTTGAAACCGGAAAATTTCCGCGCCAGTTTCTTATACAGATTTAAGAATCCGACTGCATATTCTTCCACTAGTTGATCCTCTTGCTCGTACATGTTGGCCACCAAGATCAAATGAAACCGCTTTAATAATAAATCTTGGCACACAAAGGACTGGCACATGAAACACAAGCACCCCTTCGCATGAGAAACAAACTTGGGAATCTCAAAAGAATCTACTCGTAATGCGGGAGAAGATGGCCAGCACTGTTTAGTAAACCGGGGGAAGTCCAGCGCCAAATTCTCCATTAAATAATCGCATTCATCAACATCATCCGGAACTTTTTCTTCTTTGCCTCCCCCAGTACATTCTTTAGTTATTAGTGTGGAGGACTTGAACTGGCTCAGGCTAAGAATGTCGTCAACACCAATCAATTTCACGTTGTAGTGGTCCATATTTCCAGTGGCAAGATCGCAATGCGCCAACAGAAGCAGAAAAGATATACATTTAAGTGGCAAGACCGTTTTCTGAGCCAATAGAACAGCAGGTTTCGCATAGGAGCGACTATCACGAGGCAGTCGCATCAAGCTGTATATATTGGCCAGTTCATAAATTGTGTCCAACAGCACGCCTTGTTCATATGAATCAACTGAAACAGGAAAGATCATAACACCCAAAATCAAAATTTTGTTTCAACGGTTAAGTGTTGTGTAAATCGCTCAACTTACAGGCTTTCCCTTTAAGATAGTTTACGATGATATCGTGGGCACAGTGCAGATGGTACGCCATTGGGGCCTCATAGTGGTGGCCTTCAATAAAATTGCAACTTCTAGTGAGTTTGTGTAAAAGCACATGCAATTGAGCCCGTAATATTGGAAAACCAACTTCCTTCTCATGGGCCGAACAAATGTTGTCGGCCACTTTCCAGGCTTCATAGGAAAAGTTGGGGTTGTCGAATAGATATGCTTTGGATTTGCACAGATGATAAGTGGCCAGCGTTTTAGAACATCTGTAATTATTAATCCATACCTTTGGATCACTCCAAGCTACTTACGCTTCTTTTAGACTGCTTACCCTCCATTTGCTTTGCCCTTGGCCAATTCATCTCCTTTGCGGATTAATTCTTTTACGTAATCCTCAGTTACATCCGCGGATTCAATGAGAAAACTTATTCCAAGCAAACAAAGCTCAAAGTTTTCAATGTTGGCGCTGTATTTCAGCAACAAATGAAAGGCGTTCAGGCTTTTCACCGAATCGCCATGCAGTCTGAAAAATATTACTTATATAGTCAGAAGAATAGCTTATTAGGCTTCAAAAGACCTGTAATCAAAGCCAATCAGAGTCAACAAATGTGCAACGGTGGCAATTTCTTTAGGCTTCAATTCCGTCGGAATTAGTTGTTCAATTATAAGCAGGGAAGTGTTGAGCGATTGCATAACTTCCATAAATTTGGTAAGCCGCAGATTGGAGTACGCTGACACTATATCACATTCATCATCCGCATCTTTGGGAACCACCTCAACTTGCTGGCGTTTTTTGGCGGATTCTTGTACTAAAATCAATCTCCCAATAATATAGTTGTGCTTGTCTCAATGTTTACCTAAGGCTAAGACGATATACCTTTCATAGACTTTTCCATTTCTGTTCGATTTTTTTCCACACTCTTCTTGCAGCACAGTTTAAATAAATAAAAATGTACACCAGCCAACGCTAGTTTAAGAGTGGAACTCGATGGATCTACATTCAAAGAAGTTTCGAACATTGCTTTTAGTCTAGTCAATGCGGGAAGGTAGTCTAGGTGTACTTGCACTTGTCCATCCCCATATACATTAACAAAAATCTCGGCAAGTTTTGGAATATCGGCAATCTGAAAAGCCACTTTTTACAGAAAATGTCTACACTACAGTACAAAAATGAAGCGCGCCTGTATTTTAGCACCGGTATTTTTTATAAAAAAAATAATTAATTTATTAGTATTAATACTTCAATAATATGGGAAAGTGTAGCCAACATGGAAATTTTATTCGTCCAGCGCTTCCGATATCGAACCAACTCGTACTCAAGCACTTCGATTTCCTTGGACTTAGTGAGAAGACTCTCAAAGTCCAGAATATGGCCAAGTTTCTTCTTTTGACTGTGTAAAATACTAATTAACGTTTGATTCAGGATCTCTAGATCTGCCTTATTCTCCACCTAAAATCAAAGAAAAATTGAACTGGAAGTACTAAAGTAAATGAGTTTACCTTGAGCATAATCCAGAAGTTGTTAAATATAACGTTGCTCGCCTCGGGATAAAGAAGACAGTGAAGGGCGCATAATCCCATAGCGTTCAGCCAGTTTTTTTGTCGAACTTCCATCTCGCAAAAAATTGTAAATGCCTTGGTATAAATAGATAATTTCCGGAACTGAGGCTGAATGCCATCAAAATCAAAGGCGGAAATTAAAAAGTTTAACAACATCCTTCTCACATAGTCAATATTCAAGTTGAACAGTCTCACTATGATATTCCAATTGTTGAGCGATAAGCAACTGTAAAAGTACTTCCATTTTTGGCATTCAGCCTCTTTCAGCTTTTTCATGACTGAATATAACATATTGAATATTTTGGCCAGGTACAAAACAAAGTCATTGCCAGCATTTCCGATTTTCATTATGTAATCGTCCCACAAGAATGTCAGCGTATAACTGATCTCCAGCATGCCGAGGTAGTTTTTCTTTACTGAACATCCACAGTTACATCCATTTGGATAGATCATTGAGTAGGAAAGAATGTCGTCGATAATGAACTGTGATACGTCCAACAACCTAATTTCTGACCAATTATGCAGACCTGTTTTTTTGTAGAACAATAGAATATTTTGAATGGGTGCTTCCAGTAAATATACCAGGTTGTAGAAGAGCTTCTTGTCGCTGGACTTGAAATCATGAATAATTTTTCTGGCTTTATTCACGCGCTTCTCCATCTCCCCATCCGGATGTGGGAACAATGAAGTAATAGCTTTGAATATCTGAAAGCCTTCCTGTGACTGGCCAAGTGCAGACTCCACATTGTCTAAAAACTGCTCAGCAAACGAAAATTGTTCATTTAGAACTGCATCTGATAGTATTGAAGAAGTAATGGGACCCAAGCTGACTTGAATGGAGCTCAAATATTCCGGAATGTTGTGAAATTTTGAAGAAACCACTTGCAGCAGGATATTATAGAATGCCAGCACTTGATCGTTCCTCGGTTTATAGACCAGCAATACTTTATAGCATACAGACGCAAAGTCCATTAGCTCGTTCAGACTGTTGAAAGTTTTGCGGATTTGCAGCAGAATTTCAAGCGTTTCCAGTCTGCAGCTGTCCAAGACTGTGGGTTTGGCTCGTCCTTGTCGAGAAACAAAGTTATATATCAAGTTAGTGATGGAAGTATACACTTCTGCACTCTCCGAGCCGCTCTTACAAGCCCCTTGGCTTAAAAAGGTGGGCAGCAAAATGGTCTTCATTCTAGGAATATCTGCGAATCTCTCCTGTAATACCGATTGAAAGCTTTAGCAATAACTGGTTGATGCTTGCGGGACTTACCCTATTGCATATCAGCCTTATGATAAAGTAAAGTGAGCGCAAATAATTGGTCACGTCGGCTCCTTCGAGCGAATCCAAGTAAGATACCAGTAACTTGCAAAGTTTCTCAATTCCATCAAGATCACATTCTGCTTCTGAAATGCGACATGCTTTGGAGGCCCCGTGGAAAAACCTCAGGCCGATTCGCTTGTCTAATTTTTTGTCTTTTAGAGCCTTAACTGCTAGGGAAAATTTGCCGGCCTCAATTTGAACTAGAATCTCATTTATGGATTGGTCTGCCATCATTAATTTGCTAAAACTGAGTTCAGATAACAAATAGCTGAGAAGTTGAAGACATCAATTAACTTACCGGATTAAGTGCTATTGTTCTCACCTTAAAACCACTGTCTCGAAGATACACAGAATAATCGTTAAAGTATAATGTAAAGCTGATTAGAAAATTAAAAACAATTAACAACAAACACAAAAATACCAATTAACAAAGCGTTTTCTAGTCAATTGATCAGGAAACCAAGACTAGAATGCATTTAGCACAACAGGCACTTTACTGATTGTCAAACGGTGGCTTTAAACAGTCAGGAAAGGATTGATTTAATGTTAAAACCTAGTCATCGTTCTGGAAATTGCAACGTTTAGGCAGTAAAAGCTCTTAGAGTTCAGCGGGAACACGGCAACTCGGATTTTTTGATAAGTTTTGATCCTTAGTCATGCCAGTCAAAACAGGGAAAACTAACAACAAGGTTTTAACGATTGACGCTTTCAAATATAGGTAGAACACTATCTTATGGTGGAGCTTCAACTACTTGTGACAAAATCTAGTTGGAGAAATTCAAACAATTTCAAATAAAAAATTAAGCTAAGTACTAAACAAACCGGCAGGTTAGAATCCGCCAAAACCGTTAACTTCAACACAGCTATAGCAGAAAGTGTGTACATGTGGCAATCGCGCTCAAGGTACTATATAAACTGATACAAATGGGGAATTTATCAGATAAAGTTATGTAATCTAGGGTTTCTATAAGTGTGCATGTTGGAAAAATGCACTATACCGGGTGTCGCAATAAGGATGGTAAGCGGCTGTATCTTGGAAAGCATTTGGTGTAGTGTTCGAAAAAAAAATTGATTACAAACTTGAAGAAAATAATTTGCTGGAAATTATTTTCAAATTTCTCACATGACCACTCGATGGAGGAATTAAAAACGGAATTTTAAAATTCGATTTTATACAGAAATTGTGCCGATAAGTTAAACATCTAGTAAGTTTAGTCAAAAGATCATAAAAAACCATACTACTAATAAATAAAGATTTTTTTGAACAGCGGATCTTTGGAAAATGATTAAAATTGTTTTTATATCACACATCGTAGAGTTTTTATTGCTTTCAATTGATAGTAAAAACTTTGAAATCGGTAAAGCCGTGTCGGAATTACCGTCGGTTTCTTTGCATTAAGCGGTTTGACTTTCCTCCCACCTTTTATTTGACAAGTTAAGAAAAAAGTTTATAAAGAAAGTAACACGATTTTTTATAATATTTTGACTTTTTAACTTTTTAAAATACCGTTGCAATTGCGCCAGCTAGCGGTCATCTGAGAAATTTGCAAATAATTTCCAGTTAATTATTTTCTTCAAGTTTGTTATCATTTTTTAACACTACAACAAATACTTTCCAAGATACAGCCGCTTGCCATCCTTATTGCGACATATAACATTTAACAAGAACATATTTTTACAAGAAATATGTATTTATAATTTTATATAACAAATTTTCACAAGAAACTTTTAAGCAAGAAATTCAAATCCCATTTTTTTCTTTAGCAGTATAAAAAACTGATTCGAAAAACCTCCTGTGATTTTTTTAACGTAAAAACAAAAGGAAACAAATGCCTATTTTTTGCTCAAGAAGACCGCATCGCATGTATTTATTATTGCTTATTTGCATTGCATGTGAAAAGTTTTCCAAATTGCCACCAGAAAAGTGATTTTTTGCGTAAACAGTATAATAACGTTTCAAAGCACAACTAACAAAATAAATTTTGTGCTTAAAGAGCCATGCGGCTCGCGAAAATTAACAAAAAATGGAAAGACAATAAGCGCTAAAATATTTAAAACAACAATTTTGGTATGTACAACAGATTTTTACAATACAGTGATCAATTACAATCAAGAGGTTCGAGTTGAAGTTCGTGAGAAAAATATACAACATGTGAATTTGTTCCATGGCTGGTTAAGGGTTCCGAAAACTTCATTTTCAGTTTTTCGTCGATGATTCTGACAAATGTTAAGTTTCCAATGTGAATGGAGAAATAAGAATCATCTAACAATTTCGTACAAAAAAAACTCTTAAAGCGCTGCAATACTTCTCTTGATACGGCGATGATGAATTTACCAAAAGTCCCCGTATTTATTATCTTTCAAATCATCTGGCATTAATTATTGTTTCAGCTTAAGAGCACCTGTGCTTTATTATTAATCACATCTTCTACTGTTTATCTTAGCCGTTAACAGACGGAAATACTGGAATTTAGTCCCGACCGGTTTCTCAGCAAATGTGAATCACCCATCGCCATACTTTCATTCTGAGAAATAAGTCCAAAAATGAAAATCCCATACGTAGATATGTATTTATATTTATACATAAGCCAGTCGCAGGTATATACATATGTATATGTATTCAGGCCACTTTGTTAGCGCGATCCTTTATTTAAATAGCCGCTGTTAGGTGTCAATAATTTCCTTAGTTCAGGGTTTCTCATTTGAAAATCAAGTGATCAACATTTTCAAACAATACTTTCAGAGTCAGAGTCCAAAATTAGTCGAATTTCATTAGAATTTCGTAATAATTTATTCGGAAAATTTGCTAATTAGGTTTTATTCGGGACAGTGCGTTCGAATCCAGTATGCCATTCGGATTTAAATTGGCGCTATTGTTCTTGTGGTTGGTGTATTTAGAGTGTTTGTGCGTTCAAAATGATAATCAGAGGCAGATTCCTAATGACGATGCGGTAATTATTAATATATGAAGTTACTTAATTTTTAAGATGTTGATGGAAGCTCCTGCAAAAAGGTAATGATCTCAAACTTTCTCTGGTTAAAGAGGTTGAACTTTAAGTTTTTCAAATCAAAGCAGTATGCGAAAAAATGTTTTAATTGTAAATTCTTGTCCATTTAGGAGCCTTTTTATAAAATGTTCATAAAATTCCATTTTATACGGATTATTTTACAAAACAATGCGCTTTTGAACCGTAGATATAGAATCAATCGCATGTTATGTCGGCATCTTTTTAAGGAACACCCTGTATTTTTAAACCAATTCTCTATGTAAAATTTTCTTTCCATAATTCCCGTCTGACTTCATTCAGCTTTTCGTTGTAATTACGAAAATATGCTTTATTTATTCGCCATAAAGAGCAAACGGTGAAACTGAACTTTTTTGCATGTATTTTTCCAATTCTGATGCTTGGGACATAAGAAATTACTCTAGAAAATCAAGAAAAAATTATCTGAAATTCGCACTAAGGTTTTTATCAGCTCATGCATTTAATAGAGAATAATAATTGATATCAGATTTGTTTGAATCATCTTCAAGCCTCGGAAAAAGCGTTAAAATGCGTTGCAAAATACGTGAAAATGTGCCGAAATGCAATTTCATATCCTTGATTGGGAAGATTTGTGAAGTTTCCTGCGAACTGTACCATGATTCGTAAAATTCCTTCAATTCATGCTCCATTTTTGTTCATTTATTGGCAGCAAACACTTAAAAATAAATGGCCTTTTTAGAAAGTGAACCATCGATAAGAAAATGTTGGCAGTTTTCTCAAAAAATGCTTGAATTCAAGAAGTTTTAGATTTGCGT
>NW_026018715.1:12478569-12484262 GCF_020466585.1 Dendroctonus ponderosae
AGTCGTAACAACGTGAGTGAGGAAATTCGAGTAGTTTTGACCCAGAAAGCGAAATTTGAATATCAGACACTTAGGTGCAAGATTATGCCAACATTCCATGCTTTCCGTCCCGTTTTTGCTCATTTCTCGAAGGCAAAATGAGCAAGAACGCTCATTTGTACATCCTTCTCGGGAGAACTAAATGGCCTTTTTAGAAAGTGAACCATGGATGGGGAAATGAATGTAAATAAGTAAAACCATCCAAGTTTCAATAACTATTGCCACTTTTCTTCATTCATCAGATCACTTGATCAACTGAATTAAATAAAATATGGAAGTCAAATTCTCGAAACCAAACTATTCTTATAGAATTAGCTTCTTATAGAATAGAATTATAGAACAAGCGCACTCTGTGTATTTTTGTATCACCAAAAAATGCAGGAATTTTTTCAGTTATTTGCTAACAGTAACTCGGCGTTCTGTAAACAGTCTGGAAAACTTAATTAAACTTACTTTTCATGCGATAACAGTGTTAAGTGACAAGAAAACACATATTTTTTGCCAAACTTCTTAGTTTAAAGTAACGTTGGTTAGAAACTGTACAAATTGGACCCCGAGCGTCTAATAACAAAAGTGTTTCGATTGGAAGTAGCCAACATTTATTGGGATCATTGCCTGTGGTATAAGACAGCTTTATTACCAAATTAAGTGCTGATATGCATCCAATCTACTGATGAATCGTTTCAGTTGAATTTCATGAAAAAATATGGATACCTTGTCAGCGACAACGGCCAATCAGAGGCGATATATTCGGAGGAAAATTTGAGCAATATCATAAAAAACCTGCAAAGATTTGGGGCTATAGAAGAAACGGGAGTGATCGATAACGAAACAGTGAAGGTACTAATTGCTTTGAATCCTCTACTGCTAAAGGAGTAAAAATTGATGCTTGTAGCTTATGGGCTCTCCAAGATGTGGAGTTCCTGACATCATCCCAACCGGGAACAGCAGCAGAAGAAAGCGATTTGCTACAATCAGTGGATGGAATAAACGCCACCTCACCTACTAGTAAGTGCCGGAGTAAGAATTCCCTACTGCCTGTTACAGAGTTTCTATGCTTATCTGCAGCATCTCAAATTGGTCTGCTAGACTGGGAGAAAACGCAGTGGCTCGAAACATTCAAAAAGCCCTAGACATTTGGGGAGGATACGGCCGCCTAACATTCACACGAACTCAAAGTCCAGACGCCGACATCATTGTGGCATTTGGGCGTCAACATCATGGAGATATGCAAGTAATCATGTTTCCCAACAAGAAAGAAGCTGATTTTGTATTTTTCAGATACCCATTTGATGGTCCAGGAGGAGTTCTAGCCCACGGCTTCTTCCCATCGGGCTCCGAAAGAGCAGACGAGGGAGGAGACATCCACTTCGACGACGAAGAAGAATGGATAGACGGCAAAAGCGCCTCTAAGGAAACCGGCGGATCAGAAAGCACGGACTTTTTCACCGTCGCTCTTCATGAGCTGGGGCATTCATTGGGGCTGGCGCATTCTGATGTCTCCACTTCGGTTATGTTCCCATACTATCAGGGATGGGATGCCAATTCACAGAACTACCTGGACTATGATGATATTTTGGGAATGTACCGCTTATACAGTAAGTGATTTCATGGCCGTAAATCAGTTTTCTGAGACACGGGTTTAGTTCAAAGGCGACTAAAAGAGGACGAGATGACGCCGCAACTGTACCCAGAAGAAACCACCAGCACCAGAAGACCCTGGAGCAGAGAGCCCGAACAAACCACTCCAGGGGGTCGTGAGAGGGAGGAGTCCACTGTATCTGGCAGGCGGCGGAATCCATGGTACTTCAAAGTTTTTGCTAATCTCTGAATAGAATAGAAGTCCTCCATTCACCCAACTTATTGGGTATCATTGATAATCGTCTCAACTGTTATTATGTTTTTTCTTTCCTGGGTTTCAGACAAAATGTGAAATAAAAATGTGCATTTTGTAGGGCAAAGTCGCCTATATAAGTGAAGAGAGYCTCGATTTTCAGTCATCATCAGACAATTTTTGACAATTTTTCGAAATTGCGTTTGTTGTTCGAAGTTGGTTTTGCATGCCGGATGTTGGCATTTATTTATTCAAGAACTAACTTCGTGAGAGAGTCGGTTATGCGCGCAATTTGTAGGCCAACATTTTTTCTACAAGGATTAAAATCTTYGATTTTCTGTGATCATGCGATAATTTTGAATAATTTTTCAAATATGGATGTAGCTTTCGCGTATATTTCTGATATTTTCGATGCATCTCGTAGATCAAATTTGTTCTATAGGTGAAGAAAGTTTCGATTTTCAGTCATCATCAGTAAATTTTTGACAATTTTGCAAAAATGCGTTTGGGTTACTAGGTTTTTTTGCAAGCCGGGGTTTTCGTATTTATTCATTCAGAAACTAACAAAGTGAGAGCGTAGATTTTGTTTGTATTTTGCAGAGCAAAGTATGTTCTACAAGTGCCAAATATTTCGATTTTTAGCCATAGTCAGGCAATTTTCAAGAATTTTTCAAAGTTGAATGTGTTTTTTGCGGAAATTTAAGCTGGTGGTAGTTGGAAATTGATTGGCTGAGAAAGTTGCTACGGTAGAGAGTTACTTTTGTACCAGCTTTAGAGGACAAAAACTGTTCTATGTGGAAAACGTTTCGATTTTCAGTCGTCATCAGGCAAATTTAAAGAATTTTTTGAACTTGCCACTGATTTTTGTCGTGGTTTTAGCAGGCCGGAGTTTTTGTTTGCAAAGCTAACTGCAAAGCTTACTGTTTGTCAGTAATTTGCAAAGCTAAAAAATCAGTTTTGAATCACATTTATAAGGTAAAGTCGGTTCTTTAAGTGAGAAACGTTTCGATTTTGCATCACCTTCAGCGAATTTTCTGGAATTTTTTCAAACAGGTTTTGTGTTTCSAACTTGTTTACACAGGCCGTAGTTCGACAGATATTTAGTCGAAAACTTTTGTATGTATTTTGTTGAGCATGTTGAGGATGTTAAAATGGCAAAAGTTTCGTATTTAAGGCACCATTAAGTCATATTCAAATTATTTTTTTAAATTGCGATATAATTTTGTGGCTTTTAGGCAGTCGTAAATTAGTCAATTATTTTTTCAAAAACCAGTGAAGGTGGATAGACACTTTTGGGTGCGATTTGTAGAGCAAAGGGCGCTCTAAATGTGAAAAAAGTTTCATTATTGAGTCATATCCAGGCAAATCTTTAAAAAATTAAATTTACTTTTACGTTTTGAAGTTGCTTTTGGCAAGCCTACATTTGCATGAGCTTTTACTATATATTTACAAAAGTTGGAAGATCGCGTTTGAATAAATTTCGTATAGCCAGATGTGTTCTTTAACTTATATCAGTTTTAAATCTGATGATGGTGCCGTTGTCTCGCCGAAACGTAATATGAAATAAACGATATGAACATTTTTTTCACATTTTGACTGAAACTCAGGAAAGAAAAATATCATAACAATTACCTACACGGTGAGGAAAAAAATTGTCTCAACTTCTTGTCGGGGACGTTGTATAAAACTAGCCAATTTCCCAGGTTTGGAAACAGACACCACCATCCAACGACTTTTTACCCGCGCACTTCAACACCAGCCTCCGAGGACCGCACCATATTATATCAAGGAGATGATGAATCTGTGGAGGTGCATAAGAATCATGATCCTCATCACAAGCCTGGTAAAAACCACTCCCCAAGCCTGCCCTACATTTGCCAGGGACACTTCGATGCAGTGGCCACTTTAAGAGGAGAGTTGTTCATTTTCAAGGATGAGGTAGCAGGTTTTTCTTTGAATCTCCCGACTTTTCAGTGAATACTGATCATGTTTCAGTACCTCTGGAGATTGAGCGACATGGGAGCGATGGTGCGGGGTTACCCGATTTTAATTCGCGATATGTTCCAACAGTTGCCCAAATCGGTTAAAAAAATCGACGCTGCCTATCAGCGACCGGATGGTAACATTGTTTTATTCACCGGGGATAAACTGTGGGTGCATAATGGGCGAGAGTTTGTAGAAAATAGTCCACTACCACTCAGCTACGTTGCTTTACCTGATTATCTGCATGGCATAGATGCTGCTCAGAATTGGGCCAAAAACGGTAATACTAACATGAAACTATCTATGAAACGCCTTGTAAAGCAGGCGGGTGTTTCAGGGAAGACCTACTTTTACAAAAATGACCGCTTTTGGAGATTTGACGAGTCGTCGAAGACTATGGATCCTGGATATCCCATGCATATGGAGCGATGGCATGGAGTTCCATCGAATCTGGATGCAGCCGTTACTTGGAAAGACGGTAGAAATGCTCATTGATCCTCTTTTTTTAATTTATTATTCAAACCCTTTCCAGGAAATACATATTTCTTCAAAGGGGAGTTGTTTTGGAAGTTCGACAATACCTGGATCATGGCAACGACAACATCCCCGCTCCCAATAGCGCCCATATGGTTAGGGTGCCACGAAGAAGCGCTAACTAAGCCAATTATGAAACGCCTTTTTGGGGTATAAAGAAACTGGACATTGTTTCATGTACAAATCAAATGCATTTTATTAACTGGACACCAACCTGTTCCTACCATTGAAGTTCCTTTCCGTCCCACTGGAAAAAGCCTCCAGTATGGCTTTCATCGAGCTTTGCCATCAGTTGCACAATTCCTCTGGAGCTTTCTTCTACGGACATTGGCGCATTGCTTCCGCCCATGTCGGTCTTCACCCATCCTGGATGAACACAAGCCACTAGAATGCCGTCTTTTTTTAAATCTTTACTCAGTGACTTAGTGGCCATATTGATGGCAGCCTAAAATGTATAATGCTTAAGCAGTAACAGTGGAAAGGAAATGAAAATCTGAGAAGACAGTGAAGACTTGGAAGAGGAAAATGGGGGCAAGTTTGAGAAAATCGTGAAGATAGCTGATGATGATTCAAAATCGAAACTGGTGCCGTTTATAAAATGGATTATGCGCTACAAAATTCATACAAAAGTCGATCCCTAGCCCAACTAGTTTCTGACCAAATAACAGAGAAACTCCACAGCAAGCACAAAATTCCCAAACAAATCTAAAGAAATGTTTGAAAATTTCCTGACGATAAGGTAAAATCGAAACGTCTTCCAGTTAGAGAACACATCTTGCTATACGAAATTTATTCAAACGCGATCTTCCAACTTTTGTAAATATATAGTAAAAGCTAATGCAAATGTAGGCTTGCCAAAAGCAACTTCAAAACGTAAAAGTAAATTTAATTTTTTAAAAGATTTGCGTGGATATGACTCAATAATTAAACTTTTTCCACATTTAGAGCGCACTTTGCTCTACATATCGCACCCAAAAGTGTCTATCCACCTTCACTGGTTTTTGAAAAAATAAATGACTAATTTACGACTGCCTAAAAGCCACAAAATTATATCGCAATTAAAAAAAAATAATTTGAATATGACTTAATGCTGCCTTAAATAGGAAACTTTGCTCAACAAAATACATACAAAAGTTTTCGATTAAATATCTGTCGAACTACGGCCTATGTAAACAAATTCGAAATACAAAACCTATTTGAAAAAATTCCACAAAATTCGCTGAAGATGATGCAAAATCGAAACGTTTCTCACTTAAAGAACCGACTTTACCCTATAAATGTGATTCAAAAGTGATTTTTTAGC
>NW_026018715.1:12485261-12498485 GCF_020466585.1 Dendroctonus ponderosae
GCATCGAAAATTGGCTTTCTTACTTTGCAAGTTACAGAGAAAATAAATGCAAAACTTTGACATTCCAGTCCATCATCCATTTTCCACAAAAACCTACTTTTGTTCGAAACTATTCACTCGAGAAGAGGTAATCCTTGAAATATCTCAAAAACAAAGGCGTTTAGAGACTTCCACCAAGAAAGGTTTTTTCTTATTAGAAAGCATGCACAAACACAAATCCGGCCAGAAAATTTTGTAATATGTGAGCAATAAAAAGCATGCCCTTTTAAGCGCCCGCGTCCACGCCACAAAAAAATCGACCAAATTGTAATTATTTAAGCGATTTAAGCGCACTATTTATTTTTTGGCATTTTTGAAAACCGCGCACTTTTCCATCCACACAAAGTACTTCCAATCCGCAATTTCCCCCTTAAAAGTGTGTGGTAAACACCCTGTATATGCGCCCACCGTATATATGAAATGCGACCATCCATCAAATCATTCTCACCTTGAAAGCATAAAAAATAAGGATACCATGATCCTTTATATCTAAAGCACATGCGATCGATAATAAGCACATTTATTGTGCTTATTATCCTTTAATAACGCCAGCCGGTATGTGTCGATTCTAAAAATACCGTAATAATTAGTGTTTAAAATTTTGCAATTCACTCCTTGCACCATTTACATTATCCTTTAACGATGTAAAAATTTCCTAGACGCCGATTGTTTAAACATGAGCTCGTTTTGTAGATAAGTCTTGAAGGGGACTTTTGGAGGTAATGGGGATGAAGTGATCTTTCCATTCTGTTCGTAAGAAACGCAGGCTTCAAATTTATGAAGTGAGTGTTTTATTAAATAAGTCGTGGATTAATTAATCCCGAAACCGGTGAATGAAATACTCAGGAATTTTCAGTCATCGGTGACTAATCAAATAAGCCAGTTTGATAATGATGAATTTACATCGCGGTTTTACATCATCTCAACTTGCATTTCAGTGGTAAATTAAATTTACCACATCGACAAGGTGATACAGGTGACTACTTGAATTTTCCTCCATTTTCAAATTGTTTGATTGTCTTCCTCCTTCCAACATCTTCAACCGACTTTCAATATAATCAATTCCTCAGTGAATGAATACCACAATTTCACTATAAATACCTTCGAACAACGATAAGGATATAAACCTCCGTCACTATTCAAAGCGATGGATCCCAGTATGGAGGTCATATTAATTACCGCCGCTTTTGTACTTCCAAAAGCCCCACTTTTGTTTAAATTGGCTGCTTTCTTCAAAGTCGGAAGTAGGGCCTTTTTAAACAAACCGTTAGTCGCAAAACTCAAAGGCTTCAACTAGAAAATTACCTTTGTCAGCAGTATGGGGCCTACAGTATTAACTGCAAAAGTTTCCAACAGCTGGTCAGCTTTCACAAAGCCGAGTCTAGTAGATTTGGGGGAATATCCAGCATTATTAAATAAAACGTTCAACCCTTCCGACCCAACAATTTCTTCCACACCCTTGGCAAATGCATCAAACGACTCGGTATTCCTAACATCTACTTCAATTTCTTACTTTATTTCATTCATTTTATGCATAAAACGTACCTAATGGTATTATATGGACGTTTTTGTGCTGGGATGCTAGTTGTTGCAGCTCCTGATTGAAAAATACAAAAATCGCATGAGTGCAACAAGGCCAACCTATAAATTTGTTAAATAGAAAAAGCCACAACATCTGCAAAGTAGGCGGGGCATTGCATCGTCATTGCTTTCCGTCTCTTTTCAATACACGCAATAAAGTCAGGAAGTGTTCTTTAGAATTCAATTAACCTTTTTTTATCTAATAATTACTGAATTATTCGATAAGGCCAGTGATGCTCGAGTTATGTTAGCACTTTATAAATTGCCCAGTTATGCACGAAACAATTGATATCTATTAGTTTCCACCGAATGGAATTGTTATCAGTTTTAAATCCTAATTTTATGCATAGTCATATACCGATCTTAACTTAAGTGAAATAACGTTTTGTCTTCTTATCTCCTCAATAGGATCAAGCGTATTTCTTTGAAGATTTATTAGCTGTTTTAGGTAATAGCGGTAATAAGAGCGTCACAGTTCAGGGGAGCAGCGCTCCCCTTATGTAAAACTGCGCGAACCCCCCAATTTGCCAAAAACAGCACCAAATGCAAATAAATATTAGTTTAATTAGCAAAATTTATCCTTAAGTATCTTGCTGGTTAAAACCATGGCGCTAATACAATTACTAGACGCGAAACTTTCACCAGATTCCCCTGATAGTCGACTATTTTTTCCATGGTTTTTATTGCCTGCCTACAATCGAGTAACCTTAAAAGTATTTTTTAACGCAGTTTGTTCCTGGTAAAATCATCAGTGATGTAAGTTTTGCAATATTATTCATCTTAAGTTGGCATTGTACGTGAGCGCAGCGTTCGAGCTGAGATCCACTTTTTTCGACCAAATTTCAAAAAAATGCCCTGCTGGAAGTCGAAGTCGAAATCTTACGACACGAAATCGGAAGGAAAGCAAAATTCAGATTCTAACTATCAGAGAAGCAGTGAAGTGAAGAAGGACTCAAAAAGGATTAATGGAGAGGCTAAAAGTGAGTTTTACATTGCAATATTTTTACTATTTAATGATTTTATGCCTTTATTTAATTATTGATGATGTTGATAGAAAATAAGGCAAACTTCGCTCAATGTGTATGCAAAGTTTGGCTGCTTCAGAAGCTTGGGCTAAATATTGAAAAATATTCAAAGTGGAACTTGCTACTTTGCAACGAAATGTACCCGTCATTCTTCAAAAATTTATTACGTTAATAATAGCTCAGATTGAAGTCTGGCTGCCTTAAGAACTTGCGCTGATTCTTGAGAAATTTTCAAAGTGAGACTTGCAACGTTTGCGACAAAATTTATCCGCCGTTCTTCAAAAATGTATTATGACCAAAGTAGCAGATATTGAAAAGCGCTTTCTGCAGCACTTAATAAAGCAAAGTTTACTCTATGTTTATTCGAACATTGGCTGCATTAGGTACTTGGGTTGAAATTTGCGAAATTTTCAAAGTGAGAGTTGTGACTTTTGCGATTAAATTAACCTGCCGTTTTTCAAAAACGCATTATGCCCAAAAAAGTAGAGCTTGAAAAGCGCTTTCTGCAGCACTTAATAAAGCGAACTTTACTCTATATTTTCTCGAACTTTGGCTGCTCTAGGTACTTGGGTTGAATTTAGAGAAATTCTCAAAGTGAGAGTTGTGACTTTTGCAATCAAATTTACCCTCCGTTTTTTCAAACAAATATTAGGACCAAAAGAGCAGAGGTTGAAAATCGCTTTCTGCAGCACTTAATCAAGCGAAGTTTACTCTATGTTTATTCGAACTTTGGCTGCCTTAGCTACTTGGGTTGAATTTTGAGAAATTCTCAAAGTGGGAGTTGTGACTTTTGCGATCAAATTTACTCAAAATTGATAATATACAATTGGATGAATTAAGAGCAAATAATGACCACAGCTATAATTTTTTGCACAATCCTCTTAAACTAGCGGATAGGGCGTGGATTGTCAAACTGGCCACCCTGTATATGTGCCACAAAAGGCAAACTATAATGTTTTTGCTGGCGACTGAAGCAAAAAGAAGTGAATACCGCAGTTCATTCACACTTAAGAGCCATTGAGCGTAATTAATATAAATAACACCCTTTAAAGCTGGAAGACTATGAGGTCGATCACTGAGTCAGCTCTAGCTCTGATTTTGCGATTGAATCTTCGAATGTCAAACGTTAATCACTTCGCAACTGTACGGTAAATAGATGCGAGTAGATAATTATGAAATTGCGGCTATACACGTAGCATGCGATAAGGATAATTTTACCGAAATGAAAGGATAATGAAATCAATGCCATGACAAGGCGAATTTCAAACATTCGAGAAGCGCAACTGCGTGAATAAATACTACATAGATATTAGCCGGGCTGTGTTAACCGTCTCTATTTGTTTGACGTTTCAGTTTAACCATTTGGTTAAGAAGCGCGCTTGTCGGTGGTTTTGTCGCCTCCTTTAGACAGGTTTTACGCCAATTTTTACCCCTCAGTGCCGAGTAAAGTGCTCATTTCGGTCTCAAATGGCTCCTATAGGTAAATATTACATTTCCAACTTTTTCAGTTGAACTGTTTCCTAACCTGCAAAACATACTGTGTACTTACCGAGGCTTTATCAACGCTCCGGCAAGTAGTAATCAGATTCTTCGGCGGACTGTCACTTTTTAATAGTGTTTTGACCAGTCCCAGGCCTAAACCACGATTGCAGCCCGTTATTAAAATCGACTTCATTATTTACCACTATTCTACCAGTGATAAAATCGAGGACAGCCCTGGTTGGAGGAGGAAACATCTGTTTTCACTCAGTCAAAGTCATCCTCGTGATGGCGTCAATTTTTTGTTTTAAAAATGTCATTTTTGGTAGTGCTTGTAAATTCCAAAACACCAAATTTCTGTTCTTTAAATCTCTGGAGTCGAGACCGATTCGATATGCCAGTAGCCTGAAGCCAACCAGTAAGTAACCGTAATGTTTCGACATTGAACCGAATGGATTTTTATGAAAGTGGTGATGCAATAACCTTCAAACTTTAAAATTGGGGCTGCAGTTTTTGCCTGTTTATATTCAAGTTTATGGATTAACCGCAGCTAGTTTGTGCAGTTGAAAAAGTCTGTTTAATGATAAGGATAATCTTCGCACTAAGGAATAGGGCTGCAGTAGAACGTGTGGATAACATCTTAATGAATGTGAGGATTGTCAGATTGCAGAAATAAATAAACCTCAATTTACACAGTTGATCCGAAGGGAAACCCACTTCTTTTTTCTGTTCATTTGTTCTTACGCACATGAAATTACAAAGCGTTTGTGTGGCAATAAATATGGGAAAACTCACTCTATATTACCTCAAAATTTAGTTCTTTTAGTGGCTTGGGCTGAATTTTGGCAACTGCTCAAGGTGACTCTTGTAATGACTTGCAACTGAATTAACACGCCGTTATTCGAAACTGTATTGCGCTCACACTAGTTAATATTGAAAAGCGTGTTTTGTGGCAATAAATAAAGCGCACTTCACTCTACGTTTCCTCAAAGATTGGTTTCCTTAGAGGCTGATATTGGGGCACTACTCAAAGTGAGATTTACGATAAGTTACGACTGAATTAAACCGCAGTTTTTTAGAAAATATATTACTCTCAAATCAGTTGAGATTGAAAAACGCTGTTTGTAGAAATAAAGAAAGCACACTCCACTCCATGTTTCCTGAAAATTTGGTGATTTCAGAGGCTTCCGCTGAACTTTGAGAGCTTCTCAAAGTGAGTCTTGCAATGACTGGCAAATAAATTTACCCGCCGTTATTCGAAAATATGTTGTAAACCAGTTGAGATTCAAAAACGCTTTATAAAGAAACAGATAGACCACACTTCACTATGTTTAATCAAAATTTGCTGTCTTAGGGGCTTCAGCTTTTTTGAGAAACGTGCAAAGTCAGACCTGCAATAAATTTTTACGTTCAAAACCATGAGTTGTGCCTTAAATTTAAGGTAACCAGCCAATATGAACCAGTTGGTCTTCCTTAATACCTGGCTTAGGCCTGACATTGAAACCCAACCTACTGACATGAAACATTTCTGATCAATTTTCCCCCAACATTAGTCTCATAGTTGAACGAAAGATCGAATGGCTGATGGAACTTCAACCAACTTAAAAAACGATTCACTTTTAGTGTCCATACCAGTCGAGCCTTCGGCAGGTAAATGGCGCTGCTATTTCAATTAGAACCCAACAATTCTATTCTCAAATTCACTTGGAAATTTCGTATCTTTGCAGGCGATTACGATTATGATCTTGTTGTGATCGGTGGAGGCTCCGGAGGGTTGGCAGCCGCCAAAGAAGCCACAAATTTAGGTGCTAAAGTCGCTGTTTTGGACTACGTAACTCCAACTCCTCTGGGAACGAAATGGGGCTTAGGAGGCACGTGCGTGAATGTGGGCTGCATTCCCAAGAAGCTCATGCATCAAGCTGCTTTGCTAGGAGAAGCCATACACGTGCGTAGCAATTTCCGAAAAATGGTGCTAATAAACTGAAAATCTCGCTATTCCCAAAGCGTATGACTAATTCACCTTCTTGTACTTTACAAATTAGGTCATGCCATGTGCTTGAATACATACATAACATTTTATCGATATTTTCGATGAATACTTCAGATAATAACATGCAATAAATAATAGTGGCTTCAGCACGTAACAAACTAATCAAGAAAAAGGGACTATCGATGAAACGCTGTAGCTTAATGAGACTGTATTTAGGACGCTAAAAGCTATGGATGGCAAGTGGGAGACAACATTAGCCACAGTTGGGAAGCGCTGAAGGATGCTGTTCAAGCCCACATTAAATCCGTCAATTGGGTTACCAGAGTGGAACTCAGAGACAAGTAAATCAGCTAAATGTTAGCTAAAGCCCCCTTTGATTCATTCGGCAACTTTTTGCAGAAAAGTGGAGTACATCAACGGGTTGGGGACCTTCAAAGATGCCCATACGGTGCAGACCATCACCAAGCAAGGCGAACGCCTGCTAAAGGCGCGTTACTTCTTAATAGCCGTTGGAGGACGGCCGAGATATCCAGATATTCCAGGCGCCGTTGAATATGGAATCACCAGCGACGATCTTTTCAGCTTGGACAGAGCGCCTGGAAAGACGGTTATTATCGGCGCTGGATACATCGGCTTGGAATGTGCAGGCTTTCTAGTCGGCCTGGGATATGAGGCCACTGTAATGATTCGATCTGTACCTCTGAGGGGATTTGATCAGCAAATGGCCAACATTATCGTAGCAGAAATGGAAGATAAAGGAGTGAAATTCTTGCAAAAGTACGCATAAAAATCGCCTGGGTACTAAGACGAAGCTCTAAAGTGTCTTTCAGGTCTATTCCAAAATCGGTGGAAAAGCTGGATTCTGGAAAATTGAAGGTGACATGGACCAATGAGGCCCAGCAGGAGTTCAGCGACGAATTCGATACGATCCTTTTCGCTATCGGGCGCAGGGCGCTCACAAAAGAACTCAACTTGGACACTGCCGGAGTCAAAGTGGCTGGAGATGGGGAGAAAGTCGACGCCGTCAATGAACAGAGCAACGTGCCTCACATCTATGCAGTCGGCGATGTTCTCTATGTAAATATTCCGCGTAGAACAGTTTGTTGTTTTTATCCTGCGAATTGTCACGTTGTTACAGAAAAAACCTGAGCTCACGCCCGTAGCCATTCATGCGGGCCGTTTGCTTGCCAGAAGATTATTCGGAAACAGCACTGTGAATATGGATTACGAGAATGTGGCGACAACAGTATTCACTCCATTGGAGTATGGCGCTGTGGGTGCGTACTATTACGATAAAAATGGAAATTTCGTTACCAGCCCGCTGGTTTTGCACATGTTCAGGTCTAAGTGAAGAAACAGCAGCCAGCCGCTATGGGGAGGACAACATTGAAGTGTATCACGCTTACTACAAGCCCACCGAGTTCTTCATTCCGCAAAAGAACATCAGGCATTGTTACTTAAAAGTGGTCGCTCTTAGGGAAGGCGACCAAAAAGTACTGGGCTTGCATTTTATTGGGCCGCAGGCTGGCGAAGTTATACAAGGATTTGCTGCTGGTATCAAGTAAGTCTGATTCATTCTTAATTGTATTTGGAAAAATAGGTAAATTTGAGTCAAACTTCTATTTGGAACTTCTTAATTATAGATGCAATTTGACAATGAACGCCCTGATGAGCACCGTGGGGATTCATCCGACCATCGCGGAAGAGTTTACTAGAATCAACATAACAAAGCGATCTGGCAAGGATCCAAATCCCGCATCCTGCTGCAGTTAAACATCTCGCACCTGGTTTTACTGTCTCGGTTTATATGTACTTTATCGTAAAAATAAATAAATAAGAGCATGTCATGGTTCAGCTCACTTGCCGCATTCAGACATTCTAACAAGCGTTGCACTGGAAATGAAAGTGTTTGTACTTTGTTCTACTTATCTACTGCTGTTGCTTTATTGTTTACTAATATTTTATACATTTTGCACTTTATTGAAGCTGAGAACGTATTGTGTGCCGGTGATATTACTTTTACTTGTGTCTCGTTATGTTGAAATGTGAATTGGTTTTTACAGTGCAAGCAAATGTTGAAATTATTAAGTTTATTTGGAAATAAATTATACTTTGATAAATATTGGTTGCGATTTATTTGTGCTGGTTTTGGAAGTTGGTGGGCACCAGTAGGGTGTTTTGTCAATTTTCTCTTTAGTGACAACTTATGATGGCCAGAGAAAGTGTCTGTTACTGCAATAAATCGAAAAGTGATCTGGAAAAGTTCGATTACGACCTGATCGTGTTGGGAGGAGGCTCAGGCGGTTTATCCGCAGCTAAAGAGGCGGCGGACCTCGGAGCCAAAGTTGCCATATTCGATTGCTGTGCAAATGCGGGCGATTTTCCGAAGAAAATCATGCATCAAGCGGCTTTGTTTGGGGAAGCTATCCAGGAAAGTACAGACAAATTGGGCGATCAATATATCGGTTCCCTGAAGAGAAAGCCTATATCTTTTGACGGAAAAATTACAGTTTAATTAACTAATTTAGGATTCTCGATTTTCTGGATGGCAAATTGAAGCCGACATCCAACATAACTGGAGAAGCTTGGAAAATGTTGTACAAAAATACGTTAAAACCGTAAAATGCGCTTTGAAAGCCGAACTCGCCAGAAGGTAAACGACGTTCCAACTTAGCTCAACAGTTGCTGGCAAAACCTCTAGACTAGCCAATTTTTAGAAAAATTGTACATTTTCCAACGAGCGGATCGTTCAAAGACCCGCACACAATTTTGCCAGCGAAAAGCGGTCACAAAGAAGTGACTGGAAAATTAATTCTGATCGCTCTGGAAGCCAGAGAACAATACCCCGATATACCTGGCGATGTACAGCTGGGAATTACCACCGAAGACCTCTTCAGTCGGGAAAAGTCTCCTGGAAAAACGTTAATAATTGGGGCTGGTTGCATGGGATTAGAATGCGCCGGTTTTTTAAACGGTCTTGGTTACAACGTAACTGTAATGAACAGGTCAGCGATGGCTCTCAAAAGATTGGACCAAAGTATGGCCTCTCATGTCGTAGCTGAAATGGAGCAGCGTGGAGTGAAGTTCCTAAGCGAGTAGGAAACGGGAAAAAACGCAAGTTTTGGGAAACCATTGGGAATTTTCTTTAAGATGCCAGGCGAAATCCATTACAAAATCTCCTGATTCCGAGAGACTCCAATGCACGTGGGTTGATGGAGAAAACCAGCAAGTTGCAGAGGATTTCGACACCGTGCTCTTTGCCATCGGCCGGAAAACTTACCTCACTAATCTCAACTTAGAAAAAGCTTCTGTCCGGGATTTTAACGCGGATAGTGGGCATATTCAAACGATAAACGAGCAGACTAATGTTCCTCATATTTTCGCTGTTGGGGATGTTTTGCATGTATTTAATTTGCTGCTCTTTCTAAGTCCCCTAGTAAATTTTTCTGCATTTCCAGGATAAACCGCAAATGGCTTCCATTGCTCTTCAAGCGGGCAAATTGCTATCCAGACGACTGTTTGCGTGCAGCCGAGAGCACATGGACTATGAAATATTTGGATTTGTCCTCTTTACTCCCCTGGAATACGGAGCTGTAGGTAAAATGCCCAACCGACACCTAAATAAGTGTCGCATAGAAAATCGGTGGTCAAGAGTTAAAAAAACGCTTTTTTTTAAATTTTTCCTTGATAATACGTTGGATGGATTTTTATCCAACCGTTTCCACAACAAGAGTGCGCTTTGGGGCACACATTGCCCCTCTTAAAAGCCACTTTGTTGGACCCCGCTCGAATTATTTGGATGTGCCAGTGGCGGAGACTTTACGGTATCGTTCTGGTAATTTCTCTTTTCATTGTTACGCCACTGGAACCATTGGCAATTTGATCGCAAATACGGAAGCGTCAATAAATTTTACACTAAACAGTGCTCTTGGCTAATTGCTCTAAAATAAACCGTTTTCGAAAAAAACGCAGAAGAGCACAGTGCAGAAATGAAAAGCCGCGTAAAACACTTGGATGTTTGAAAATTTATTGTGCGAGTATCAGCGCCTTAAATCAAATCAAATTTGAACCAGATATAGATTACGATTTTATTTTTGAGTACTAAAGTCCCCTTAAATTTACAAAAAGCAATATAGAGGATGGTCCAGGCGCAACGAAAAACTGCAGATTCATAGTGGGAAAAAAACCCTTTGTAGATACTGTAGATTCCTCGTCTGGGTGTTTTTTGCGCCGTTTAGTTTTGCACCATGGCCTTCTGAAGACCGTTTCGGAGCAATCAGTTGATGTATGCGATCAACTGATTGCTCCGAAACGGTCTTCAGAAGATCATGGTGCAAAACTAAACCGCGCAAAAACACCTCGACTCGGAATCTACAGTATCTACAAAGGGTTTCTTTCCCACTATGAATCTGCAGTTTTTCGTTGCGCCTGGACCATCCTCTATATTGMTTTTTGTAAATTTAAGGTTTAACTGAAGAATCAGCACTAAGCCGCTTTGGAGAAGACAGCATAGAGGTATACCATGCCTACTATAAACCGTCCAGTTACCTACTGACCCAGCGCTCGATTGAACATTGCTACCTAAAAGTGGTGGCTCTGCGTGAAGGAGCTGGGAAAATTTTGGGAATGCACTTTTTGGGGCCGAATGCAGGCGAAGTCGTTCAGGGATTCGTCACGGCAATGCGGTAATTTATCAATCAGTTCCGGGATTTAAAGCATTTTCACCAGGCTCAATTCTAGGTGTGGATTGACTGTTGAAAGTCTGCTGAATACAGTTGGTATTCATATTACAAATGCGGAAGAGTTTATTAAGTTGGACGTTACGAAGAGATCGGGTCTTGACCCGAAGCTCACACCTTGTTGTAGTTAAGTTATTTTTATTCGCCATAAGCACAAGAGTGTATTAATTTTTATTGGCTGTGGATTTATGTACGTGGGGGCCTGGTAGTAAGTGAATGAAAATACTACCAGTTAAGCATTTTAAATTTAAATAAATATAATAATTGTGTGATGACCACACGAAATCACTAGTTAGTGCGGACATAAGAAAAGGGCGTTTTAATGCATTTGTCAGCAGACAGTAATAGTGCGTTCTTAGCACAGTAAAGTACGTTTTCTCGTAAACTAAATTTTGTTTTACATTTTGGTGGAAAAAAATGTTTATGATATAAATGAGTTTGAATGAGACAAAAATTCCACAGTGAAATGAACGGGAAAAAGACGGCTTTTGGGTGTGAGAATCAATTCAGGAGGTTTTGACCGGAAATGACTGTCATCTAAAGCTAATAGAGGACGAGGAAAATTTGGCTGTTAGCGATTGGTTGCTAGAGCAAAATGTCATTTTAATCAAGAGGGGGGGATATCTGTGTCTTAGTGGATCGGAATTGATGTAAAAAAATGCCAGTTCTATTGTTTGAGGTTCCCAATAAAACACTGTTTCAATTTCAAAAAGGGCAATTGATTTTGTCATGTTTTTCCACAGTGAGCATTTCATAAAAATCCCATGCGAACCGAGACTAAATCAACACAATTTCAAATTTCTTTTCAATATTTAAAAATATGCGGAAAATATTTTATAATCTTTCGTTTATAACTGGATTTAGGTATTTTATAAACCCTCACAATTTTTGAGAAAAATCCATTTAATCAAAAACCTTAAACTCAACTTCTTTTTGTGGTGAAATCAGTCTCAACTGAGCGACCCTGTTTGTTTAGCACTCTTACCTACATAGAGGCTCCGCCTATAACGGGTAAACGCCATCTATGAGGAAGCTCACACATAGAGCCATATACAATGTGTTAGTGTGACATTAATCAATTGAAAGTCAGTTTGCTTAATAATTAAACGCAAAAAACGAGTAAAAATTCAAAATTATGGCTTACAATGCAAGAGAAGTGTTCACTTTGCGCGAGAGCCGAGACTTTAATGAAGATACTGCTGAAGAAAGCGCTGCTGAACTAAATGGCGGCATTTTCCTCTGCTTGTTGAACAAAAATGGCACTCTGGGCGCTGCTTATTATAATTTCATGGATAAAACTGTGAGTTATTGAATCTTATTGTTAAGCTTCATGTTTTATTATTTAGTTTAAATTCTATACAGGGTGAGGCAGTTTATGCTAACAATTTTCAAAGAGTTGTCAACATTTTATAGGAGCAATGATTCCGACCGGTTATAGAAATAATGATCGTTATTGATTTCTAATCGACTTTCAGCTGAATGTATACGAAGAAATGGTGGATTTGGCCCCACAATTTGTTATAACGGCCACTCTTTGCAGGGAAATAGCCCCTAAATACGTGCTCACTTTTGGATACATAACGGAAGAATACGTTAAAATGTGTGTGGACTGTTTTAGCTCTGAAACCGACACGACGACGTCCAACATTTCCAGGCTCCCTGATAACTTCTTCTTGGTGTCAATGAAGGAGTATAGTGAGTGCAGCACAAAGCAATGTTGCTTCTAAAGCAAACCACGGCACTTTTCCTTAGCTTATGAAGCGTGTAAAACAATAGTTTCTAATATCAATGTGGCGTCCAACACTTTGGACAACGGAGACCACAAGCAGGAAGTCTACTTTCGATCGTGCATCAACTTGAACCATCGGCTATCAGTTCAGGCGCTCGGCGCCTTGTACAAATATTTGGAGAAACACTGGTCAATGTTTGGAGTGGATCCTGCCGACCAGCATTTTTTGCACATTCATCAAGTTACTCTGTAGGTGTTCTAACAAGGGCGGATCCAGGGGGGGGGGCTCATGAAGGTCATTCAATTCTCTATCCAACGATGCCAAAACGAATTCTGTGGCTCGAATGGTTCTTGGGAAACTTCTAAAAAAGCAGCGTCATGTTCAAGTGGATTTTGCAACTCAAAAAAAAACCACGCAAATCTACAACTTCTTGAATTCAAGCATTTTTTGAGAAAACTGCCAACTTTTCTTATCGATGGTTCACTTTCTAAAAAGGCCATTTATTTCTGTCTAGAATGATGTACAAATGAGCGGTCTTGCTCATTTTGCCTCCGAGAAATGCGCAAAAATGGGACGGAAAACATGAAATTTTGGCATAATCTTGCACCTAAGTGTGTGATATTCAAATTTCGCTTTCTGGG
>NW_026018715.1:12498535-12509808 GCF_020466585.1 Dendroctonus ponderosae
ATTTATTTCTGTCTAGAATGATGTACAAATGAGCGTTCTTGCTCATTTTGCCTCCGAGAAATGCGCAAAAATGGGACGGAAAACATGAAATTTTGGCATAATCTAGCGCCACCCTTGCACAAAACGACGATCATTTTTCTAGTTTCATAGATAACAGAAGACTGTATTTTTTCTACAGAACCCCCCCCCCTGCCTTAAAGCTGGATCCGCCCCTGTGTTCTAAGCCATGGGGGGCAATAAAACACTAACTTTTCACACTCACAGTTCCAAGTTTTCTCACTTTAAAACCAATTAACCGATTTGAATTGTTTGGATTGCTCTTGATTTTTGACTATTATTTCGTGCGTAAAAAATTTGATGGTAAGTTGTGCAGAAAACAGTTTGTTGTCTTCACCACAAAATCAAGAGCGCAATTTTTTAAGCAACTGATTGTAGAACGTCGAGTTTTTCAGGAAAAATCATGTTCTGTTGGACAACCACACATTCAAGGCCTTGCAAATTTTCTCGCAAAAATCGCACGATGCTGGTTTTAAGCGCGGTCAAGATTCCAGCAGCCGAGAAGGTTTGAGCGTTTATAGACTGTTCATGTCCAGTTGCAAATCAAGAATGGGACAAACCGAATTGAGGTGAGAAAGCTCTACTTTAGCAGATTTGTTGTTTCCTGATTGTGTCTTCCAGAAATCTTCTATTGTCGCCCATCAATGACCGCAGGGAGCTAGAAAAACGGCTCAGTTTCATAAAGTTTGTGCAGCAGCCGGTCAATTTGGATTTCATTGCTAGTATTCACGACAATATCAAGCAATTCCAGAATGTTGTCCATGTCAGTGCAATTCTGGGTAAAATCCTGAACGCGCGAGCCTCTAATAAGGACTGGAAGATGTTGCATAAAGCAAGCGCCCACACCCGCTTTCATTTATTTCCCTAATCCTGAGTTTTGCAGATGATTTATCATACGATTTTCATCAACGACATTAGCAAAGGGTACAGAGGCAAATCTGAGCTACTGGCCGAACTGGACCAAGCCGTCACTAATAATCTACTGGGATTGGAGGAATCCATAAGTAACGCATTGGATTTTAATGCTGGCAACAAAAAGGGGCGGCCAGTAATCAAGTTTGGACTAGACGAAAATCTGGATGCCAGTACGAACTTTTACCGCCTTTTTCTGTTTTATTTCCTCTTATTCCATATAGAATTGCTGCACCAGCAGGACGTGTCCAAGCATGTAACTGCAGCGGCTCGCTTTGCAGCCAACGACTTACCGGATTTCATCGACGAATGTAAAGTGGTCTACTTACCGGAAATGGGACATCTGATGGTGATCAAGCGATGGGAACCAGACTGTGATCCAGAGCAATTGGAAAGTTTGGGCTATCAATTCATGGTACAAATTGTCCACCGAATATCTCAATAAGATTTTCATAAAGGAAATCAATTTTGCTTGCAGTTTGCGCTTGGTGGCGTGCTGCATTACAAGAATCCTCTATGTGTAGGTGAGTTTAAATGTCTACTCACATTAAACGAGCAATTTGGTACATAATTCTCTTGCAGAATTGGATAAAAGATTGGGCGACATTAACGCTGAAATCATTGATCACGAAAACCGCATCCTTAGAAGACTTTCAGCGTTTACTTTGAAGTACAACAAGGATATAAGGCAGGCTTTAAAAGCAGTTGCGATCATCGACTGGTAAGTTAGTTTACTGGGAGTGTTTGGTGAAATGCCAGATTTCTTCTAGCTTAATTGCAATGGCAAAAGTGTCCCAACAGAACAACTATGTGAAGCCAGAATTAAACGATCTTCGCATCCAGGAGATTGAGGAATGCCGACATCCGCTGATGGAGCAAATTTTAAACAGCTTTGAGGCCAACGATTTTAAGTCTGGAGGTTTGCACAGCCACATGAAGATCATCACTGGTGCAAATGGCAGTGGAAAGAGCATATTTCTCAAGCAGATTTTGCTGGCGGTTTATTTGGCTCATGTGGGTTGTTATATACCGGCAAAGAAAGCCAATATTGGTCTTGTGGATAGCATGCATTGTCTGATTCAGACTAAAGAATCGGCTGTTGTTCGACTGTCGTCTTTTATGATGGATGTGACCCAGGCAAGTCCGCTATACCAAGTAGAATATTTCAAAATTGTAGTCTTTTTCAGACTTCGCAAGTTATCCACTGTGCTTCGCCCAGCTCGCTAATAATAATGGACGAATTTGGCCGCGGTACTTTAGAGGATGATGGTCTGATACTCTTGGTGTCGTTTTTAAACCATTTCCTATCCAAGGGCGAACTGTGTCCACATATTCTGGTTTCCACCCATTTTCAGAGAATATCTACTATGCTGCCCGAGTCCCAGTACCTGGAGTACCTGAAGATGAACCATACGGTCGAGAACGGAACTTTTTGCTTCCTGCATAAAATGGCTGCAGGTGATATTCCAATAGTGTTAAAAGTGCTTTCGAAAAATGGATGATTTTTAGGAGTATCGGATAGTTACGCGTTCGATATTGCTTCAGCAATTTTGAGCCCGGATAGGATCGGAAGAGCGAAACAGTACTTTCAATGGATACAGCGCAATGAACGCGGAGAACTGCCTGAAGAGACCTTAAAAATTCAAAACCAGTATGTTTTTGATAATTTGAATGTTGAATTAATTTCAGAAGATAGTAACGATAATAATTAATCCACTTAGTAGTAGGATGTGCCTTTAAAAGTTGTCTACTTGAGTTGAAGACTGATTTTTTAATTTTCTACATTGAGAAAAAACGTTTCTATTTAAATTGAATTAAAAGAAAATTATCTGTAGAAGACATTTGAAATTGAAACTTCGGTTTCTGCGAATTGCGTTCAGATCGCACTAAAGCCTCATTTTTGCGGACTTCATGAATGTTGGATTAAAAAGAGACAATTTGGCACAACTGCACGATCTCCGTTAAAATACTCCAACTTCTAATCCATTGTAAGAAGCAGTTCGATATTTTTACCGGCCATAGAAGACATTCAAATCTGCAGTTTCCGAGAATTACATTCAGATCGCACTCAAGCCTGATTTTTGCGGACTTGATGAATGTTAGTCTAAAAATGGACATTATGGCACACTCATTTTTGATCCAACTACTTTATAAATGCATATTTCTGAACTTCTTACGTCGAAAGGAACCGTTTGAGCTCAAAAAACACATATGTGAAATTTTGATTGTTGGCTGAAATTTTTTCAATGGTGGGGGTCGATTTTTTAAAAAAATTAAAATTTTCTCAAATTGTCGCAAATTTTACGTCATTTTCAGCTTACGGACGCGAACAATGCATCGAACTCATTAAAAAGCTTGGTAGAAGTTTCAGATCTGAAATAATAGACATTTTCGGCCCACTTTAAGGCATTTTTTGAGCGWTCACGATCTTTAGCCGACGATTTCTTCCTCATTTTTGATCCAAACACTTTATAAATGCATATTTCTGAACTTCTTACGTCGAAAGGAACCGTTTGAACTCAAAAAACACACATGTGAAATTTTGATTTTTGGCCCAAATTTTTCCAAGGGTGGGGTTCGATTTTTTGGAAAAATGAGTTCTCCCTCTGAAATTCACCAATTTTCAAAACAAAACAACGGTCGTCGTGATGGTTCAGCTCTTTGCGCCGGCGTGCCAGTCGAAATTTTTCGCGTAGTTGCCAGTACTATATTAGCACTTTCTCAACATTACCACTTCCTTGACCTTTTCATGTACATAAATCATTTAAAATCCATGATTATTTAATATAAAATAGATAATAATTAGTAATTCCCAGATGATATATTTTCACTACTTTTCCGATTCTGATTATAATTCCAATTAACCGATTAAGATCTCACACGCGTTCATAGACATCCATAGAGAAGCCCAAGCTGAAAATACTTTATTGAGAAAATAACCGATTATTTTATTTTCTTTGCATGCATACATAATTAATTTGATATTTCAAACCGCTCAGGTTCAATCTGCTCGGCCCCGGCTAAATTAAGCGAACAATCATATGTATGAGCTTATCAGTGTCGTCTACTATTTCCTGTATGGACGTTAAGTTTTGAACCTAAAATGAATGCCTTTTTTGTTTTGATTGCGATTTTCTACTTTGGTGGCAGTTCGGCAACATGGCTGACGACCAGTATGCCATTTTTGGCTGCGCGTATCGGGCGTACGGGCATGTGCGCGTGCCACAGCACACTGAATCGTAAAGAATTACAAAAAATTTAAATCTCCCGCTAAACACAATCAGCAAAAATTCTCACACGGGGTGGGAATTTGAGTCTAGTTCTAGTCGTACCCCCTAGAATACGCGGCTGACAGCATTCTACAGGTTCGAATGACATATGTCAATCTATTACCTGTGATCTGTGGCGCGTCGAGAAATGGCGGCCTTAAAAACTCAAATTCCGGAGCCGGAACATGAGGAAGAAAACGGGAATGGAGTGGAAATTGAGGATGTAGAAACTGCGCCCGAAAGTGTGAAGAAAAACAAAAAGAAAAAGAAGAAAAAGGCGTCAGGTGCGTATGAATAAGCGACCTTGTGAGGTTAGCGAGGTGTTTACTATCTTCAATGCGTTGGTAGGAAATGGAGCCTTGATTCAAGGTGATGCGGCCCCACAAGTCGAGGCACGCCCCCAAGAGAATGGGGCCAAGGAGGCAACGGCGGAGGACAATGCTGAAGGCGAAAAAAAGAAGAAAAAGCGAAATAGAAAGAAGGGGGGCAAGCTCACTCAAACCAATCCCCCTTCCGTGGCCATTGTCGATCTATTTCCGGATGGGGCCTTTCCGATAGGAGAAATCCAGGAATATCCGTTGGTTAACGATGACCGTACGGCAAAGGACCGGTTTTCTTCGGAGGAAAAGAAAGCACTAGATCGAATGCAAAACGATATTTACAATGAAGTGCGATTGGCAGCTGAAGCTCACCGACAGGTAAATATTTGCAAAATACCTTCAAGAAATTGTGGTGTTTGTCTCCTTCAAATTCACAACCTGTAGACGCTCAAACTCCATTAGGGATCAGGATGATTCATAACAGATACTATAAGTGATCAGGTCCATGCGCGCGAGGTTTAAAATATGTTAACTTTATAAATAATCAGTTTACCAACAACTTTTCTTGGTGAACTTTATACAAAATTACTGTTATTTGAAATATTAAATCAGATAAAATAATTGGAAACTAAGGTTTGCATTTGAAAAAAAAAACAGTTTTATCAATTTCAATTCTTTTAACACTCTGAATTAACCGAAATCAAACTGGGACAATAAAGTCTTGGTTCCAACTGCTTCTTTAGAAAAAATTGGTGCATACATCCACAAACCTGCACATGCAAGCAGCATTAATGCTATAAAAGAAAAGTTCACAGTAGAACACTCCCATTTTACATATTAAAACAGTGTACTGGAGAAAATCAGATCACAGATCATCAGATAATCAAGAGCGATAAATATAAAGAATCCATCACCAACTTCAGTTGCTTTTTGAAAAACTAAACAGAGTTCAAGCCAAGATAAAGATTAAAAACATTCTAACCAGCTTTCTGCAAGCTGGCACCCATCCTCCATTTTCTACCCATTTAATCCGCAAAAAGGTGAAACTACACTTGATCACACAATAAACACGCATTCCGAATTGAAAACTTTAATTCTGGACTTAGCATGTAGAATAAACTACTGCACTTACCATAAGGGCCACAAATATTCTATATTTCCTATCTAAGAACCCGATTCGCACGACACGAAAGACCAGCGACTTATTTTGTCCATTGCCCGAAATACACTGAATATTCCTGCGGCTTTCCGAAAAAACTAGGCGATATACAGACCCAACATGATTATACAATATAATCGTTTGCTTGCTCGCCCTTCGGATGATTTCATTGCTTTGCTATGCAGTTCGATTTCAGTTTTTTCATTGTTGACAATTTTGTAGAAAGCGCCTGTTTCGCAAAATTTTAGCATTTCAACTTGTTTGGATGATCGCCGTAAACAAAACAAAGATAAACAAATAAGATGATGAGACGAATTTCAGATACTTTTTATATTAAATTAAATGCAGTCGTTTTAGTCGATTTTTTTGAAATGTTCAACTATTTGAATCTTTTCTGTACGGACTGGCTAAATGGCAGACTCACATTCAAACTAAGCCATAATTTAGGAATTCTTCTTTGCTCCCAGAGCTAGAGCAGTGGACCTTGATTTTGACAAAATTTTTCCGATTAGTAGTTTGCTTGATTTCCATGAAAATTTTAACTTTTGAAGCTTAATATGTTGGGCAAAGTCTGCTTAAATGGCAGATCGAGATTCGAGCCACGAAATAATTGGTGATTGCTTTCCTTTGCTTGCAGCATTAAAGCGACGGGAAACTTGTCTGGATTTTGGCACGCGCTCATTTATGAGTCTTGCCAATTTTTCTTATAAAGCTTTGGAACTTTTATAGCTTGATATGTTGTGGATAGGCCTCTTAAATGGCAGATTTTTAGTGCCCCTTTGGAAAAAGACTTACTTAACAGGATTTTATATTTTGCAAAATGTGAATTCAGAGCAATTCAACTGCTCACATATTTTGTTGTTTATTTTATATTTTGTTATGCTTTGCTTAACAGCACATGCTTTCTGTTATTACAGTAAAAATATTCGTTTATTTCTGTATTGTTCCAGACTAGAAAGCATATCCAGAACTGGATCAAGCCTGGCATGAAGATGATCGAAATTTGCGAGGAGCTTGAAAACACTGCTCGCAAGTTGATCGCAGAAGAAGGCTTGAAAGCTGGCTTAGCTTTTCCAACTGGATGCTCAAGGAATCATTGTGCCGCCCATTATACACCAAATGCTGGCGATGAAACCGTGTTGGAGTATGATGATGTGGTGAAAATCGACTTTGGAACTCACATTAATGGTCGCATTATTGACTGCGCCTTTACACACACGTTCAATCCCAAATACGATAAGCTGGTGGAGGCTGTTAGGGATGCCACTAACACGGGAATCAGAGCAGCAGGTGAAGACATTGAAAAAAATAACAAAGTGAACTTGGGTTTTAATTATTGATGGTTTAGGTATTGACGTTCAGCTGTGCGAAATCGGGGCTCAAATTCAGGAAGTTATGGAATCGTATGAAATCGACTTAGATGGAAAAACCTATCAGATAAAGTCCATTAGAAATCTGAATGGTCACTCGATTTCACCATACAGTAAGTAGCCGATTTCCGCACAAAACTTCCCCTTAGCGACAGTTGCGAAGTACATTCGCGTGATAATCGTTCACACTTTTCAGGAATACATGCGGGAAAAACTGTCCCGATCGTTAAAGGTGGGGAGGCCACTGTTATGGAAGAAAACGAGTTCTATGCCATTGAAACTTTTGGTTCCACTGGCAAAGGAGTCGTTCACGATGACATGGATTGTTCCCATTATATGAAGAACTTCGATGTTCCGTATGTTCCACTTAGGTGAGTTCTGGTGAAAACCAGGAAGTTTTTAGAGTCCGAAAAACTCACCTACACTGCTGTTAAAATTACTAATATTTTACCCATTGTTTTTCTAGGTTGCAATCTTCTAAGGCGCTACTGAATATAATTAACAAAAACTTCGGGACGCTTGCTTTTTGCAAAAGATGGTTAGATCGTGCTGGTGCCACTAAATATCAAATGGCGCTAAAAGATCTTTGTGACAAGAGGATTGTCGATGACTATCCGCCGCTTTGCGACATTAAGGGCTGTTACACTGCTCAGTTTGAGCACACCATCATCCTACGTCCAACCTGCAAAGAAATCGTTTCACGTGGAGATGACTACTAGTTTCAAGGCGCGTTGTTTTTAAGGCCCGGGTTTATAAATTTGCTGAATAAATGGCTTACGTACGGGTAAGTGCTTATCTGTATTATAAAGGAGACGTTAACGGTCTTCAATTGTGCATTATTGAGTGTTGATGTAATTGGCAAATGCTGTTTATACTGTTTATAAAGTCGAGCCTAAGAGCAATTGTTTTATTGTTTTTGTTAATAGTAGAGATTCCTTATGTTGATTATTCATTCGGGATATTGAATAAAATCGATTTTTTCAAGGCAAGACATGTTTTACTGATCGGCAGAAAAGTCCTGAAGTTTTCATTAGTCATGGCTCCTTTCAGTTACGCATCAACATTTTATTAACAGCTTTTTTATAAACTGCCATGTAGCCAGTACCGGTAGAACTAACAAAATCCAATCTTCCGAAGAGCTTCTTCGATTTCCTTGTAAACTGTTGGATCCATGACAGTACTGGGTACCTGCAAACAAGCAAAACTGTCCAGACGGTAGTGTTTTTTTGCGTTGAGTACCTTCTTCATTTTGTTGCGCGCTAAATCAGCAATGGATTTGCGGCATAATTTCCCAGATCTAGTGGTGGGAAGCGCCTTCACTCCAACAGCCAGCCGGAATGAAGCCACTGGTCCCATATGTTCCCTCACCAAAGCGATCAATTCTTGGGCAATCAAGTACTCATTCAGAATCGCATCTTCGAACAACATTAAATCAACCTCAAAGGGATTAATTCGAGCGAAAATGACCAACCTTCTTTCATTACAAACAAGCACAACGGCACTTCGCTTTTGATTTTGTCGGGCACTGAAACCACACAAGCATTGCATATGTCTGGATGGGAAAGCACGATGTTTTCTATGGCTAAAGTGGATAGCCGATGTCCAGCCACATTGATTATATCGTCTGCTCTGGCAGTTACATAGACCAGACCGTTTTCGTCTACAAAGCCCGCGTCCATTGTGTCATAAAAGCCCTAAGATTCCGCAAGGATGAATCATTTGCTTCTTAGATATTAGGAAAGTTTATTACTGAGTGCCTAGTGAAGTAAGTCTTGTGGAACCGATCGTCTGCTTTGTACAGTGTGGTGAGAGTTCCAGGCGGCAAAGGCAGCTTTACAACGATTCTGCCCAGCTCGTTCACATCGGCTAAACTTCCATCTTTCAGCAGCACTTGAACTAAGACAGTTTTCTTAGAACCAACACAAAAATCGATCAAAACACTGCAACATTCGTGTTGTTTCTGACTTCAGTGAATATTTACCGTTGTATCCAGGAAAAGGTAAGCCGGTGGTAAGTTTGCTGTCGTGGCAGGGATTCTTTAAGCCGACGCACGTCCCAGAAATGGCAGAGCCAGTTTCAGTTTGCCACCAATGGTTGATGACCGGAACACTAAAGAATTTTTCTGCCCACAATTTCGCCGACATATCCAGATGTTCTCCAGCTACCCAGATCTGTAAGTCATTTTTCTTTTTTAACGGTGTTAAATTATCGTTAGTCAATTAGATTTGTTAGCAGATTTCGTCTTCTTGCGTATTTTTGAAAAAAATATTTTCCGCTACAGCCCGAAATTATAATCAGTTTTATTTGTTCATTTCAATAACTTTTGATGTGTAATGAACTGTTTTGTTCCGGATTTTTCTTTTTTATTTGATTTTTTAAGTAATATTTTTAACCGTTTTAACTTCCAAACAAGACACCTGATTTACAGGAAAGTATCAAAGGGAATTTTATAGTATTTTATTGTTTGTACGACACGGGTTTTACGAGAAAATTTCACAAATTTGCGTGATTTTTCCTCCACACACAAACTCAAACCCGCACATGACTCGGTTAAGTCGCGATAAGTTGGCTGAAGTGGACTGGAAAAGTGTTTAAAAGCCACCCGTCTTTCCAGACTTAGCGTCGATTGACTTTAATCTGTTGAGCTGAATATCTAATAATAAACTCGAGGAAAAATACTTGGTTGACAAACTAGCTAAACTTATGCAATATCATACTAAATAATTCATAAAATTGACCTAATTTTCTTCCTAGAATGCACACATGCATTGTCTATATGCAGCTAGGAAACTTTCTGCATAAAGTGAATTATGCAATTCTCTTGAAGGTTTTTCTATTATTGAAAACCACATCGTAATGGCAGTAAAAAGGAGCAAAAAAGCTTAGATTATTTAACCACGCTCTCAAGTCTTGTTGCTTACTTGTCTTAAGCTGGAAATATCGTACTCTGCCCCAAATTTAGCCTCCGGATCCACTTCTCTAAGAATCCGCAGTGCTGTTGGCACCGTGAACATGGCATTGACTTTGTACTCGCTAATAATTCTGAAAGCCCATTTAGTGTGTACTTAAATCCAGTTAAAATCGACATCAATTTACCTATAGTAGGAACTGGGATCAGGAGTGGTGGTGGGTTTTCCTTCGTAAATTATACTGGTAATTCCGTAAACCAGCGGGCCGTAACACATGTAGGAATGGCCAACAACCCAACCAAAATCGCTGGTTGACCACCAAACATCATTAGGCCCCATGGCATATAAGGTCTTCATAGTGTAGGCCAAAGTAGCTAAATGTCCCCCTACTGGCCTTTGAACTCCCTTGGGTTCTCCTGAGGAACAAAACTATATAGAATCTTTCCTAGTCACTTAATAGGCAGCACCTGTTGTTCCAGAAGTGTACAATATATAGAGCGGCTCGTTTGCTTCAACAGGGACGCATGGGACACTTTCGACGTTTTTTATCGCTTCTTCCCAGTCAATGTCGCGTTCAGGCTCTAATTCCGCAATGAAAACGCCCCTTCTTTGGAAAATCACACACTTGTTGGGTTTGTGATAGGAGATTCCTATTGCGTGGTTCAATTCATCTACATAGCTGGAATGTAATAAGTTCAATTATTTCCGGAAATTACATCAGATTTACCAATGGAAAGGTTTTAAAAGTATCCAAAGATTTGGAGACAATGGAACTTTTCACTCCATAGAATTGAGAGAATCGAATCCTTGAATCGGAAGAACAAAGCGAAGGTAAACTTTGGAGAGTATTGAAAAAACAATATAAACGTGAATAAGTTCTATATTGTTGAGGCGGATTCATTTTTTTACAAACTTTTTTTTGGGTATTTCACCTCAAAAATTTTTGTCTTTAAAAAAGACAGAATTTCTTCATTAACACCATTATTGAACTTTTAACAATATGTGTAAAGTCAACTTACTTTCAAAACAATGACAATTTTTATCAACAAAATTTTGGAATGGCTATGGGGTCACCACTATCACCATTTTTTAGTAATTTATTTATGGAAAATTTTGAATCAACTTTCATTAATAATTACAAATTTAAGCCAATAATTTGGTGGCGTTATATTGATGACGTACTCTCCATTTACAGTCATGGCGAACAAAAACTTGATGAATTTTTATCTTATCTGAATAATAAAGAACCAACAATTAAATTCACTATTGAAAAAGAA
>NW_026018715.1:12510807-12513052 GCF_020466585.1 Dendroctonus ponderosae
ACCGCTAACAGTATGGATACAATGGATTACAAAAGCGATGGCATACAGAAACCTACTAGAAGATGCTGGCAAAGCAGCCGAACAGGAACCCAAAGGCGTTTATAAAAAAGGGAAGTAATAAGCAACTGTTTTCCAACACGTGTTTTCCATAATTATTCACTGACAAACACTTACTTTAATATCTTGTTCGGTTCAATGCCACAACTGGCTGCAATGATGACCTTTGGTTCAGCGTGGTTAATTCTAGTGCTTAATTCACTAGCTGCGAATCCTAAAACAACACAAAGCAATGTTAAGGATATCAGAAGAATTGGGGTTTCGCCGTCATTGCGTGAAAATGGTGAGTTTCTCGGGGGGTTTTGGGAAAACCCCAGTAAGCCCGAAAAACGTATCAATGTCAAGCATTTTTTCAAATAAATATTTGATATACTAAATATATAAAATATATATACTAAATAGTAACGTTTGGATCGGCTTTGAAAAAAAAAATTAATAATTTTCCTGTTTCTATCTACTGATGGTAAATTACCTCCAAACACGACCGAATGAACGGCTCCCAATCTTGCAACCGCCAACATCGCCATTACGGTTTCTGGAATAAGGGGCATGTAAATGAGCACCTTATCGCCCTTTTCCACCCCATATCTGGCTAGAAGTCCGGCCAATTTCGAAACCTTCAACGAAAATAACCAATGAAGTCGATGTAAAGATTTCTGAATCTTTACTGGACCTTTTCTTGCAATTCCGAGTAGGAAATTTTGCGCACTACTCCGGTTCCTGGACTATCATAGATGAGGGCCACTTTGGAACCGTTTCCTGCTTCCACGTGCCGATCGACCGCATTGTAACAGGCGTTTATTTCTCCACCGACATACCTGAATAAATTGTTATTATCTACCACTTAATAAGTCCTAACGGAAATATCGCCTACTACCATTTGGTGAATGGTTCTTGGCTGTTGTCCAACACCTTCTTCCATGGCTTGGCCCAACTGACCATCGTTCCAACACTGGCCCAGAACGATTCCGGATTTTCGATTGACTCTTTGAACACTTTTTCATAACTGCTTATATTCAATATTGAGCCCTTCGGGACTTTACCTACGTATCCAGAGAGCAAATCATCATTGAACAATAGTCGGTTACAAGTTTTGGTAGTTCAGTCTTACCCTTTTTCTTACTTTCCAGTTTTTTCCGTTTCACCAAGCTCATTTTTCGATCGGGATCGCGTAAACGTAAACTTTCCACGCGATTTGTTCCAACCGAAAATACCGTTCAACTGGACGTGAACAATTAAATGAAGAAACAAAAAATATATGAATGCCCATTTGCATGCTAAATCGTAACACTGGATTTAAATACAATGCCAGTTCCAAGTTCATTAATATTGCTATTTTTGAAAAGAATTAGTTGATTCTGTATAAGTTTGACCGGTTACGGAGAGGTCAATCAGATCTATTGTAGAATTCTGCTAATACATAGGCACAAAAACGACCTCGTTGCCTTTGGTAAGATCTACATTTTTTTATGGTAAGCGGATACGCAGGGATAATCAGAGCGTTTCACTGCTCTGATTATACCCCATAGTGAAAAATAGTTTAGAAATAACCAGAAACGTCTCAAATTGATGGCATTGATTTTACAAAGTGTTCTACAAAATGAATGCGGATCCTCTTTAAAACGTGCAACTGCTGCATAATTTTCATTAACAAACTGCAACACGATGTTCATTTCTGGAGCTAATGCATATGGATCAAGTTGCGATTAGCATTGACTAATATTTAAAAATTGACCAAAATGTGGAAGTTGCAAACGTGAAAAAATTCGGAATCCTCGCGTAGTTCACTGGGAAGTTTTTTTTTCTAAAGACCACAGATCGATCCCCAGAATCGTGTCTTTTTTTTCTCGGAAAAATGTCGAAATTTTCTCTACTCTATAGGGGATGATTCTTAATCAGTATCCCCACTAGTGGCAAATGAAAATTTCAAATTGACGAAAATACATGGTGCTAAAAATCGAAATTCATATAAATTTTTTTGTCATTAATATGAAGATATTCGGGTTAAGAACTTCAAATTTTGCAACATAAGGGTTTTTAGATTACGAACAAGGTGCGAGTGCAATTTTCGCGTTGATCGTCAGTCAAATTTTCGGACTTGAAAGATGACCGGATTTGAAAGAACTGTTGCGGGACAGAATTTGCATTGCGTTTTTCAAAAATAAATTTCTGTGAAGCGAAAAATATT
>NW_026018715.1:12514051-12516660 GCF_020466585.1 Dendroctonus ponderosae
TTGCGTTTCTCAACAATAAATTTATCAGACACGACAAATACCCTACAAATTCAGAGTTCTTTTTTTGAACAGGGTTTCAAAGAAGTGTTGCGGGACACATTTTGGATTACGTTTTTCAAGAATACATTTCTGAGAAAAAAAATCATCAAGTTCAAAGTTGACCGTTCATATTCTTAATTGTTAATAACACACAAAACGATGCTGACCATCATTGCCACTGATAGATATATTTTACACAATATTTTGGAAAAACTTTTGAGTTTGAAGCAATATATTGATTTCGTTGGCAGCGCATCAATTTTTCATGCAAACCATTGGGATTTTCGTAAACTCCATTTTTCATGTTTGAGATATAATAGAAAAATCCAGATGATTCAAGTCCGGACTTCTGGGTGGCCAAGGAATTACCACGTCAAATTCAAAGGTTTGGAAAAGTTTATCCAAGTAAACACACAAGTTTCTCCTTGGAACATCTATATATAACCAGCAAAAAACTCACAGTTGATTATTTTGCCAGATAGAAATTTCAGACACAAATTTTTCTTTAAGAAAAATAATAATTTTTTCTTTTGTAAAAATTAGGCCAAACGTAAACGAGCAGCAGGATCATGTGTCATCAAGTTCTGTACGGGACTCGAGTAAATTTGATAGAATTTCAGCGTTCTCAGGACTATTTTTCTACTCAATAGATATGCATGTTGGGGGCTTTGATTTTCTCGAAGTACTAAAACCGAGTGTTTGCTGAATCATTTTTTTTTCAAAAACGGACCGAAAAATCGATGGGAAACGAGAATGAATACCCGAATATTTTCAGAATAATGGCAAAAACAAATAAACTTAGCTGTTTTCCATTGTTAATAAATTCAGCATTGAGCAGCTTCAAAGCGACAAATCTTTATGCACAATAAGGTATGTGGATTGATTTTTTTGTGTGGTGACTTGAGATTAGGGTTCTGAGCGTAAAATTCAGCGGATCGGCAGTTTATTCTCGGACAAACTTTCGTCTCGGATCGTTCTTTTTGTTTAGGCTCCATCCACACGGATAAAAGCCTCGAAATTATTTTAATCTTATTAATGTACTGAAGCCAGCAATCGGGGTGGATAATTGTAGCCGACTCCGAGCCGCAACTACAAAGCGGCCCTCTGAAAGTCCGGAGTTTCGTTTTTATCCGCTGCATTCGACCGAAAAACGGACAGGATAAATAAAATAAACAGGTTCAATGAAAATTTATTCCCAACCCTTCGTAATGAATGGGTACATGTGGTGATGAGCCAGCGAGAAAACCAAGGGATTTTCGCTAGTCAACCAATCAGAACATATCAATTTTTTCCAGTTTTCCCATCTTCTGCTAGTAAAAATCACCTTAAACGGCGTAAAAATAAAAGTTGCATCACTTTATTTTTCTCTCCTCCATCCAATATTTCCGTAATGGGGTTTTCGAGACATCGGTCGACGGATTCGTATTTTTCTAGATTCTCAGGGCTTCGGTCGGTGATGGATGTCCTGAAAATGAGAAGTGCTTTTATTTATGGAAATTTCACTTTTTATATACTCCAATATTGATGCAAGATTTTGAATAAACCTGCGGTTTATCTAATGCCGAAGTTCAAAAACACTGTTCCTAATTATTCGCTTGAACTTGCTTTAGGAAGTCACTGTGACCAGCCACCAACAAAAAAGCACCTAAATTGACTTAAAAACTCGGCCTTTTTTGTCTTTCGTGCACATACACAATTCATTAGGAAAGGGACTTTAAATTTGCAACGGGAATGTTTAATTTATTTTCCGTGTTTTTTGGTCCAATGAAACCGACCAAAGCGAAATTGGCCTTTTTAGTTCTGCTTCCACGTCACATGCACTTGTATACAAATGTCAGCTGGCTTTATTAGATTGCATAGGTTTTCTCTCTAAACTTTGTATACAATTTTTCAAATGTGATTAGGGGTTTTTTAATTGGGCATCAACACCGGGCGGAAACTGCTTACTAATTTTTTTTATACGGCAAGCTGTTTGTGTACTGATATTTGTCTTCCTTCGAAGGTTGGCCATTATGGTTCTATAGAGTTAGTTCTCTGCTTCACCAAGAGTTTTGTCTGCTTCCTACTATAAGCTCTTTATTCTTGTCCATTCTGAAGAATACCAAAGCACTGCCTACGTTATGTGTTTGATTTCTTGATTTCTTGATTTCTGAATTTTTCTCTCACTTCTCTATTCAATTCATCATACTGGTGATTGTTTCTGGTCTTATCTTAATTTTCTGGTCTTTTCTTAATCTTTAATGATTTCCTTCGACATCCATTTTTGTTTTCAATCCAAAAAATAGATCTCAAATCCAATCCAAACCCTCACAGGCTGAGCCAGAAAAATCTTCGGATGGACCATTTGGAAATGGAATAAGATATTCTAGAAAACGCATTTTTCTGACCAAATAATCTCATATAGAGGTAAAGAAAGTGATTAAATTAGACCGTCTGGGAACCAAAAGATCTACCCAAACTCAAACATGTAACGCATATTTTCTTTGTAGTCCAAGAGAAACGCAAATAATTGGAAGACTTAAGAACGAATACAGGGGGGGAGGGTCATTTTTCTACATAACCCCTCCCCC
>NW_026018715.1:12516722-12519508 GCF_020466585.1 Dendroctonus ponderosae
GACTTTAAAGCTTGATCCGCCCCTGGACTGGTGGACATTTTTGATACAAAACCAATATATTCCGTTGTTAATGAAGGCTAAAAATAAATTTTACAATTTTCAAAAAATCGCCAATTTTTCACACAAAAACAAACGAAAAAATACTGCAGGGTTTTGCAAAAATATTCATTTAAGCGTTTGTTTCTTCGGCCTACTTCCGATGCTCGCATAGGGCTTAAATTAAATGCACAAGAAGACAAACATTGTTTCGACGATTTAATAAAATAAATGCCCTTTCTTTAATTTTACGTTTTTTGTCGATGGTTCTTTTGCGAAATTTGTCTAAACATCCCATTGCTCCGTACAAGTACAGAAATCAAGATGAACAAGAAGAAACTTTCCAAAGGTTTGAAAAGTTTCAAGGTGTAATTTACGGAAAAATTCACATTTCTACATCAATTAATGGTTAATCAGACAGTTTTTTTAATTTTAAGATTTATTTATTCACTTTCTCGTTCAGAATTTTTCAAATGTATTGTTTTGTACATTACTTACTTATAATACTTATAATACAAATAACTTCACTAAAACTACTGCTGATTTTCCTTTCATTAATGGATGGTGCAGTTAATTTGCCTGAAAAATCCGGTGTGTTCTGTCGTGATATTCAATGGATTTTTTTTGAATTGTTCAAGCTCGGTTTATTGAGTTTCAGACTCAGTTCTGCTGATTATACCGGTTTGACTGTGTATGCAAAGCACCAGAAAAAAACTGCATGAACCAGAAACGACTTTTAATTCCGCCCCAGCCCTGCGGGTTTAGGTTCATTTAGAAAAATTATCCTGAGCGAAGCCAGTACCGTATATTAAACCAGATTAGACTCTGGATTTTCCAGGTTTAATTATATAATTCCACCGTTATGAGAATAATAAATAACCATCATTTAATTATTGTGTTTTTCGTTGTTGAATTCGAGCAGATGTCGGCTTAATGCATAACCGGAAATTCGCAAATATATATACATATACAAATTTAGTAATTTGAGAAAATGTTTGCTAATATTATTGCAATGTGCAGCGTTGTCCAATACGTACAATGTAAACGCACATTTAATTATTGCGGGTTTATCTGAAACAATAGGCGACATCAGCGATTTATGACGTTTCGTAAACACGAATGGCATGCATCTTCAGGGCGCGACTCTTCTGCGCCGAGCAAACAAGCCTTTGAACTAATCCGCACTAGACGAGCAGTTTTTCCAACGAAGCTGTTGAACTTATTGAATTCCCACGCAAAATCGATGTTTTATTCAATCCACCGTTATGGTTTTCGGCACACAAAAGCAGATGAAATTTGAGGAACAGTTAAGCCCATTCAGGTCACCCCCCAAACTTTTCCCGTGTTGTGTGATACACGAGGGTGCACTCTCTATTTCTCTATTGCAATCCCTTCGATTTCCAGCCAGACGAAACGGTGCAAATTGAAAAAAAAGGAATTTGCCCCAAATCCCCAAAAATATTCAGCTTAAGGGATCGGAACTGACAACGGGGTTTCATGGGAACATACCCTGCATAAGGAATGGCTATTTGAAGAATCCGGTCGAAAAAGGTACTTTTTTCCCACCTCATCTGCTCGACTGTTTCACGCTTTTCAGCATCCTGAACATTTGTATGTGAGACAGTGAATTTTTAATTCGAAAACGACGTTAAAGAAGTGCGAGTGAGAGGGAGTGGTTGCTATTAAGAGACAGAGCTGATATGGGCTAACACAATCTACTACTACCAACCATTTTTGGTTTTTTTTGTTTTTAGCTGCATAAATTTATTGCTGTTGTTTTAGGACAACTGGCGTTTTTGCAATTTTAAACACCTTGAAATGCGATTTCCAGGCCAAATTGCCAAACACATCAATATAGTTTTTCCAGCGTCTGTTCAGCCGTCAATCTTGCCATAAAACCTGAGTGCTCACCCGTAGTGGAAATCCGTGCAACAAATACATATTTTACATATAAATGTAATAAGTGCATTGTAAAGCTATTAGGAAACGTTGATTGACGCTTTCAAAGCGCTTTTATTGTTGTTTCGTGCTGCAAATTGCCAGCAATCGGACAAAACACATTGAATAATGAAGGAGCGTACATTTTTCGCCTATCAATTTGTAAAATATTCAATCTGGTGCCAATCGACGATCTTAACCATCAAAAGAGGATTTTTGCTTTTATGTACACAACTTTTATTATTAAATATAGAAAAACCGTGATTGAAAGTTTGCGTTATTTCTCAGGAGAGATTGTTTAGAAGTATGTAGGAAACCCGGAAAATTTTTAAATATCGAAAAAAACGCAGGGGAGGCGAGGATATTTGCAAAAAACTAAGCCTGCAATCTGGCAACATTGGATTTTATTTAATCTGCAAATAACCGCATTCTAGTGTTAGTCAAGAACCTCAAACAAATGGACACGAAGAAAAGAGACCATTTTAATGATAACATTTAACAATCGACACTCCACTCAGTAGAGACAAGTTCAATGGTGCACACACCCAGATAGCACAAAATATTACATACATATTTAGGAAATATTTATATATTTGCTAAATATTTCAGATCAAAAGCAAGTATTTCTTAAATATTATTTATAAAATATTTGTTTCTAATATTTAATTAGCATGAAATAAATAAAATAATAATAGGTTTTCTTAGTACGTAATACTTACTTTAGTAAACAAACTTTAGAACATATTATCTCAATTTTTATTGGTCCATTAACGGTAAATATTTCAAAATAAAAATAAATATTTCTTAAATAT
>NW_026018715.1:12520041-12543485 GCF_020466585.1 Dendroctonus ponderosae
ACTAACACGCAAAAAGTTACTAATATATTATTTTAATAAGTGGGAACAAACTTTAGAACATATTATCTGAATTTTCATTGATCAATGAATAGCAAACATTTAAGAGCAAAAGGAAATATTTCATCTGATTCTGATGTAAATGTAAAATATATATTTTTAAATAATATTTCTTAAATATCTGATTTAAATGTCAAGGAAATATTTATAAGAAATATTGTTATAATATTCAAGAATCTGTCGCTTCAACCTATATTAAATATTGCAAAAAAATATTACTGTAATATTTGTGTGCTATCTGGGCAGTAGTTTTTTTATTGGAGTTCCAAAACATTGATCGAAATACTTGCATTTTAATGCACACGTTGATTACATGCGTTTTATCACATAACTTCACGTCATAACCTCACTTTACAACATCAGTTTTGATTGTTTACAAGAACATTTGGATATCGAAACGCAGCTAGATGTTACACAGAAAAGTTTTCTTGAACAAATTTGTGCATCAAATACTAAATGATGTTTCGCGTTAAAACTATCACAATTTAAGTTTTTTTAACTGAGTACTCAGCCATAAATACGCAGGACGAGCATACCGGTTTTTTGTTGGGCTTAGCTTGCAAATGGCGCATTGAAAATATTGTTACAAACTTTAAGTTTTGAAGAGCGCAATTTCGAAACCAACCTAAAATATCAAATATCTGCCTGCATAAATGATTGCCGTTGTGGCGCGTTTTTCAAACTTTATAGAATTGGACTTTTTTATATGTATAGAAATTTTGCAATGCATTATTTGAAATGTTTTTCTGCATTAACAGTCTCTCAACTGATTCTTCAGCTAATTTATTCGAGAAATGAGTCCAAACCACCAGTTCTGAGATTTTTTCCAACAGTTTTCAAAATTTTTCTATTGACGCCAAGGCTTTGAAAACAAATTAAAGTATTGAAAATTACCACTTCGGGCCTTCGACCTGTTTCCCTTGGTCAAATGATATCGGAACTTCTGATCAGTGAAAAAAGGTGAATAAAAAAAGCTGTAATGGACGAAATGTATATCTTGGCATCAAACACGAAACTCCCAAATAAAGCATAGGGGCACAAGCATTTTCTGTTTTTGTTGTCTGAAATTGAATAGTGGACAAACCGCGCCGCCCTAGGTTTATGCGCACCCATTGAAAAGAGAGCTTCGGGCCAGAAACAGGACAAAAAGGACGAGTGCAGCCCTTAGGACCGATCTAGGACGTACGTCGAACGGGACAGAGCTGTAAACTTGAAACGCCAGCAGGAAACGGGACTAAAAGTGGGGGACGCAGGACTCTATACGCGAGAATCTCTATTCTCTATGTTCCCGGGCAGAGTGTTCCTCCTGTCAAATAATCTTTGGACCTTCATGTGTGTGTGGGTGCCTCCGATGTCGCGTTATCCCAGTACATAAAATCGGACTATTTAGGACGATTATTCGCGCTTTTTAGGAAAACTTTGCTCAACTCTGCCTGCAACGTGGTTTCGGGTCAAACTTTCGGATTTTAGCTGCTTAGTGAGTGCGATCGACTCAGGAATAACATTTTGGAATCGTGTTTGTATGCAGAAAAAAGTTCAATGCGAAAGGCTTAACACACGCATATATTAAGTAAGTTTTATATCAGATGTTTTAAGGCTTTTGAGGTTTTTCCTGTACGAGAATCGACTGCATTTTTAATTATTGTTAACAACTCAGATTTGAGACTTAGATAAAAAAAACACATATTTTGGGTAAGAACTCATGGGTTCAATCCGAATTGGACTAATTGCAACTGATCAGTAGAAATTAGACGATTTTCCATTTTATTTTTATTCTTATAGTAACTCAAATTTAAAGCATAGTTTAAATATTCCCTATCATCCGATTTTGATAATTTTTTACCGAATCAAAGCTCTGTTATTAATAATAAAGTTTATTTATGCCCAGAGCGAAAAAAGTATACGATGTTATAACCTCATGTCTTCGGAATAATTGGGATCTTTAATCGTCCGTTTGTCTTCAGTCATTCGAGGGATTTTAATATTTTATGATCGGTCATATGTTCCTCGAAAAATGTACACAAACGTTTTATTATTTCCCAAAAAATTTCAATTCTGGAAAGAAGGCTTTGCTTACAACTGTAAGCTTGAAATAGAATGTTGTCTGCTCAATCTTCTTCGGAACTAAAAAATAACGATTAATTTAATTTAACGCGGAAATTGTGATCGGGATATGAAATGAATATCCTTCAAACGGCTCAAGATAAATGGACGGCTAAAAATTAAAATTAATCAGAAGATATAAAATAGTATGCCCTTTTTCTGTCTGAGCTACGCGATCTTGGCTGCAGACGGATTTAAACTATGACCAAGAAAAAATCTCATTATTTAAACACCCTGTACAATACCTTTATTTTATAATTTTTCCTTATCTTATAATCTCATTTAGGCATTGCGTGAAATTTGCGGAAAGTACCGGCTTTTGAAGGTGTTGTTTTCCAGTTGATGGCCAATAATAAGCATATTGAGGAGCCTCTATTCTTGCAGAAGAATGCAACCATATGAACTCCTGTTCTCATTCCAATAAATTCATTTTCCGAACGTCCATATTGATCATCTGCCCCAATGAACATTCTTTTGGCCTTTGTGTAATCGTTATTCCATCTAATGGAAATTTTTCTATTAAGGCAAAAGACGATGATTTGGATATTTTAAATCTAAACTTGGCGTGTCAGAGTTATCGCTTAATCGCCACTAAAATATCAACCCTTTTCTCATATTAGTTTTTCATATTTTTCTTTATTCCACATTCTCTATAAAGTCGAACCAGCAACTGTACATACAGGCTAAATAAATTAAAGCCATTTGCTCTAAGGCTTTGTGTGCATTTTGTAGCAAATTGTGAGACGTTTAAGCGGCATTTAAAACCAGCAGTGTGAGGTGATCGTTTATGGTCGTTAACGACATACTAAATCCCATATTTATACAAGTCTATGGACCATCAAATGGCAATAAAGTGAACCCCCCATACAAACAAACACCCATATAAAATCTTTATTTAGGCAGTTAGAGCTTAATAGAGTAACAGAGCTCCTTTTGAATTTTTTTTTTATTATTTAATGGCTGGCATGAAAGCGAAGTGCTAGTAACTTTTGTTGGCTCAGATAAGGCCCTTCTTATGCGGTTTTATGGATCTTGATACAACTAGTTACGTTTTATTTGCTTGAATTTGTCGTTTTGCGTAGCGTAACAATGTTCAAATGTATCCAGAGGAATTTCACAAATAATTCTTGCATTCTATTTGGCTTCCGAAATTAACTGTTAATTTAAGCAAAGGGTCTTCTGGATTAATCATTTATGCGATTTCTTCATATATTACTCACTTTTCACTTTACACTTCTTCATTTTCCTTTCCTATATATATCTACAAGTGTGTGTTGTGCTCATATGAATGCATATGAGCTTCATGAGCCTGCACCAGTAAGGCCTCGACCCGACTGGTTACAATTCAATGCGATTGCCGAGGCAAACCTAATTCCTCTGCAGATTAGTCTTTGTCTGCGATATTCCGGCGGATACATAATTATTCACATCTCAACAATATTAAATTCAGATAAGACGATATTGCCACCTGCCTCTGGTGCGCTTTCGTTTCCGCAAAACCAACCTTTTACTGAAAATCGTATTTTAGCTGCTGCATTTTTTTAGATCTTCAATCATACTTACCCGCGTTTGAATTGAGAATCCTTCTAAGTTAAAGAGCTAATTGAGGCGATGAAAATGCGGATGTTTTCCTGGGAAATTCGACAATCTCGGCTTTATCAGCATTAGGCAAGCGGCATTTCCCACGTCCCATAACAATATCGATAATGTTGACTGGGAATAAAATTAGCATAAGGCCATCCCATGTAAACATCCGTATTCAGAAAACGGATTGTATTCAGGATGGCAGGTATTTAAAACAGGTTGAGATCCGGGCTTTTGTAACCCCTCGACTTATCCGCTCTCGAAAAGTATTGACGCTGTTCCCAGCAGCGCTTCGGGATCCTTTATTTGTCTCCCCTTCCCGTGTTTTATTTTGCACTTCGCACTTCCACTGCATCGGGACCCACCCGGCTTTTATTGCTCCCGATGAATATGTGTGGGAGCTTTTGGAGAACCATACAAAACGCGATTGATTAAAATCCAGATTAGCTTTGATTTAATCGGAACGCCGATCCGGGCAAGAAGCGAGAAACTTTGTTTCAACCCATTGCAGAATTGAACACAAAAGTGCTTTTAGCCAGCTAGAAGGGAGGAAAACCTTCATATTATGCCGCTTTTTTGTCATTTGACCAGTTATTCTAAAGGTGATGAAAAGGTGAACTGAACTAACAAAACGAAAAGAGATTCAACATTCAAAACGTTAATATATCAGACTATATACAAGGTTATTCAAATGTCGACTCAAACTTTTGAAAAAATCGTTTATTGAAAATATATGAATTTTATTAATTTGAGCACCCCTGTATAATACTAAGGGAATTTATAATGCGCTTTCCTAATGTGATTTTAAGCGAAACGTAAAATTATTTACGGATTAAATAATTATAAATAGTTTTGCGAATTTCCATAAAATAAAAATATTTAATTTTATGTTTTATATATGGCATCATTCCTAAGGTTGCCATTATTATCAACATTTCAAAACATCATGCCAATTCTCATGTCATTTCATTCAACTAGTCAGTCTAATGTCGGCTGTTAAAGACGAAACGCGAAGCGCCGGCTGCGCGAAAATCGCAAAAATTCGATGTTTTTTCCAATTTCTTGCGAAAAATAGCCGATTTTCTCAAAATGCAGGTTCGATGGCACCGTTTTTGCATATTTTCCCGACCGGAAGTGTGATTTTAGCCGAAAGAACGCGATTTTCATGCCAAGGCAATTTTTGACATTTGCTGTCAAATTAAAGCTAACCAACATCATCCGCAACCGGGTATGTTTACATCGCATTGGTGGATATTTGAAGTTTTAAATACTTTTCGGTGTTTCCTCATTATTTTGAGGACTTTGCCCCTACATCCATCGGAAACAGCGTGCTCAACTAATGGTGAGTGCGACTTTGATCCCCTCTCAAAGTTTAGTAGCATTTAAATTAATGCCCATATTTTTTTAAAGCAAAGTTAGTGAAACTGAGCAAAAGGAGAATGCAACAAACAAATGAAAATTATCACCAAAAATTGAACAGTAATTGGAAATTTAAGTTGAAAATAGTTCAGCCAAAAATGTGAAATTTATTTCACTTACTACTTAACAAGAACTGCCGATTTAAAAAAACTATTTAGTATTAAAGTACAAATAAATCACATCATCTACGTCTAATTAATCGCCAGGTTGCTGTTAATTGTTAAAATCCCATTCACTGGGCTTCCATTATTTTCAAAAATTGTTGCTCTCTAACGAGTGTTGTAAATTAGATCGTAAACTAATTAGACCAAAGCAAACAACATCATTAAATATTTTATGCGTAATTCCAAATTCACTATTAGTGCATTGATTGCAAATAAAATTGAGGAAATCATATCGTTTTCGAATGCGGACGCTCCAATTTCCAAGCAGTAACTACCGGCTATTAAACAGTGATTCTCATCGAGTCTACGTCGTTCCAAACATCATTGATCGACTCAATAATAATAGGTTCTTGGAAACTGAGAATATTATCTCAGTCAATAACATTTTTAATAGATCATTGAAGTAGGAGCGTAGCTTATCTTGCTCTAACTATTTCCCACTCTAAAAGCTTTGAGAACGTTTGTACCAGATACAAACGAAACGTTCAAAAATTGCTGGTAGAAACCACCACTAGAATTCAGGGTGCCGTTTCGAAAATCTCTATTAATTTCGTTAATCCGCTGTTGTTCTGGCTTTGTGTTTGTTTTATTTACTGCTGTGTTTATAACTCGTGATTTCAGGGGGTTTGTGGCCACTCCTGAGGATTTAATTACATTAAGAGGAGACAATCCAGATTCGCTCTGAAGCGGAAACACTTAGTTGTCAGTGGCGTTATATTTTAAGATTTGTAAGTAAAATACACTTCAGCCATAATTTATTGCTGAATTCTATTAAAGTTTCCCGGTGGTTTTTGGTTATTCGTAGATTCGCTATGGAATTAGCGATTTGTCTTCTTTAAAGTCTCTCTTTGTTGAAGTTTTTAACTTCTTAGGACTTTGAACAATCGTCCCCTTTCGCTTAGCTAAGATTTACAGTTCTGGTGCAAAAATTGTAAGGCATTAGTTATGTCGGCTAAAACGTTTCTTATGCACAGGGTGATTGAAAATTGGCCTAATGGCTTTGAAAGTTTTGTTTAGATTTTTACAAAATAACGCTTCTCTCATTAACGTAACCACCTGGTGTTTTAGTCATTAATCGACAAAGAAAACCCGGAAATGTATGCATGTTTGACAGTGTTATACACAAGTATGTGATTTTTCATCGAAACAGAATTATATTTTTTTTCAAATGCAAATGTTTTGCTGTTGCGCTAATACATGTTTCCGCTCCATAAAAAATTAATTGCCTTTAGATTTACTGCACTTTAATCAGTTTGATGTATTATTTCTATTTGATAAATTACACAATAACCTCCCGAATACAAATCGCCGAAACGTTCTAATTAAATCCACCCGAAATCTAGGAAAATCGTTAGGAAAAGCGTATATAAAATCCCACTGCCGAGAAAATAAACACATCCTTTGGAAGATTATTGGATTTCCAAACTTAACGAAGCAGTTATAGTGTTAATTAAGTGCAAGATTTCTTGAGGGGGAACAATGTGCTTCTCGCTGCTCTACTTTGTATAACAATAATTTCGCGCTTTGTTTCCGGAGAATACACGCTGAGCTTAACGCTAGTTTTGCACAACTTTAAAGCGCTATGTGCATAATTTCGATAGTCTTCCACGAAGCATACCAGTTGTAAATTAATTGTTGCTTGTTGGTGCTTTTCCTCAACCGCAAAATCTTGGGCAAAGTGTCGACAAAGTCCAGCTTATTTGTTCGAACGGATGAGACCATCAATCGACTATCTGTAAAGTGCATTTATTCAATTGCCTTGCGATTACTGGAAATATCCACGCAACCGCTAATCCTGCCCTAATGGATTCTGCAATAGACAGAAACTGTAAAGCTGATTAATCAAATATCTCTCAACAAATTAATTTTACAGATACAACCGATAATTACGCGAGTTTCTCAACTAGAGGGAAGTTTTAATTAATTGGGCTGTTACTTGCAATCTGCCTTGTTAAAACTTTCATCGCGAAAAGTTTCGTAATGTGCTTATTTTATAAATCGTGTTACACTAATCAACATTATTATATATCGAAGCTCTGAGCCTGATTAGTTAATGAGGTCTTTAACCGATATTTTGGAGGTGTTTTTTTTGCAATAGAATGGCGACTTTCGGAAGTTGGCAAGCAAATTCCCTATAGAGTGCAGTTCTGATAAAACTTTCCAAAAGTTCCTCATAATTTCAAACTTTCGATAGTAATTTCCAAAGTTGTTTTTCCATATCCAGCCATCTGGCGCAAAGTTAAAGAGCACCTTTCTGGAAACATGCCTGGAATTTGGGCTCCGATAAAGTATCTGCCATGAGGGACATATGCAAACGAAGAATCGAGAGCCACTCGATACCCGCCTAGCAAACGGCTTGATTTGTGTCGGTTTCGCACTCTATCTGCATCACAATTCCCAGGTTAGATTTTGTCTAAGTGTGCTCAGCGAATTCAATTTGTCACAGTCGTCGTTTTTCTTTAGGGGGGTTACTGCGATTTCAGATCGCATCTTCACTTTCAATCATTTAGGGTTGAGTCTCATTTGGTCCACATGGACCCTTCCGCTCTTGTCACAGCAAGCATTCATTTTCTTTCAACTTAAATCTCTCTCTATTCTTAAAGCATCATCACCAGCCCTCAAATGTTCCTATCGTTCTTAACTGTTTCCTTTGGCCTGTTTAGTTCTACGCATTTTTAGCATTGACCATTTAATGAAAAAAAATCCTCCAAGTCAAAGGGATGCCAGTAATATGCCAGTCTTTCAGCTTCTACTGCTCATAAATCAGTTTTAGCTGAAATAAAAGTCGCGTTTGTAGCTCTTAATGTAAATAATTACGGTATGGCCGAGGAGTTTGCCAGTTTTCCTGCCCCAAGTGACAATAGAGCAGGCTTAGTGGAAATAATTGCCACTTTTCCGGTCCCAACTGTACATCTTTTTGCTATATTGGAAATCATTGCTGGGTCTCGGTTTGAGCCCACTTTCAGCTAGTGGTGTTGGAATATAGTCAAGTTTCGCGATTTCATCTCTTTTAAACAACCGGAATCCTCTTGCAATTTGCTTACATAGCAGTTTTTTGGTCTTTTATATAAAGCTCAAAAGCTATTGTAAGTACTGTACTGTAAGTTGAAAAACTACCGACTTTCGGATTAGTAGTGTTCGCAAGTTTGCCCAGCAGCGAACACACGTTTGAAGATGCTAGCCATTCGTGCTAGCGAAACGTTAGGACCACAATCCTACAGAGTATGTTTTCAATCGATGACCGCAAAAGCCTTAACTATTTTATAATGCGTGTCACAAAACAGTCGAGATTCCTCCTCAAGCACCTTTGCCGCTCAGGTTTAACATGAAAAATTCACAGAAAAGACGATACTCGAAAGGCAAATTTATGCAAAGGTGGTAATTTTTCTATGTGAATCTTCAACTGTCCTCGAACAGTTGAACTAAGTTCAAGTTAAGTTTTTACCTATACATTCAGTTTACGATTATTTTCTTAGACTTTATGTGTGTTATGTGTGAATACTGCAAAAAATCTTATTCTAAATGCCCGAAATGTGGCGCCCTGGTCTTAATTAACACTCTAATGGCTACATCAAGTTAAGAAAATCCAATATTCTTGCAGCAGCGTGTTTATTTTCTTAACAGCGGTGTTTCCATGCAATGTCTCAGCAGGTTTTCAGCAACTTCTGTGGATTTAATTATATCAGCGGCAAAGTTCGGGATTTACTGAGACGGCATTTATACGACTTTTGCTGCGAAACTAGAGCAACTATGTATACCTTTGTAAAACTATTAAATATTTTCGAAACTTGTTGTGAGCTGGCTTGTTGCGATCGTTAATAATACTGCAACGTAGGAGTCAGAACGTAAGTCAATTAACTAGCTATTTGTTGGAAACTTGGACTTGCTGGGCTTTATTTGGAAAGTCAGCTATTTACTTGCGGTGTAACTTGAAAATGCCAGAATTTTCGCAAAATTACTCTGGTGATTAAAGCTTAAAAAGCATCTGATATAATGGGAAGTATTAAGTTGCTGTTAATCCCAGCTGACGCCCGGACGATCATTTTCATCAAGAGCAACTGACTGTTTGCAATTTCATTCTGCATATGAAAATATAGCTGGATTTGATGCGCTGTTAATCTCTTGTTGCCCATCTAGATCAGTTCTCATCAAATGGCAATAAAAGCAGATCCCCACCCGAACAAAATGACATGTTAAATCTTTCTACATTCATTTACTGCGTGCCGAAGCTGACGGGGCGAGCTGTTTACTTTAACGCTATATATCGAAGCTGAATTATGTATGTGTCCGCTTGTCAGCGGAAAAGCGCATTTTCCAACGATTTTTATTGTCTCGCCTATCAGAATCGTTGACTGTGCTAAGCTGCAGATTGAATGTTTAGCTCCAAAAACGTTCACATTGTTGTTAAAAAAATGCCAAAAAAGTTGCATGAAAGCTGCGAAACTCCACTGAAGGTGATTGTATGCAATTAAGCAATAAAACACTTGGTATGTTGCTTCGGTTTCACTTCTGGTTGGCGTGGAATATCTAATGGACACATAAATAAAATCCTTAATTGCAGTTTGTTAAGGGCGTACACAATTTATTGAGGGAAGTGATATATTTCACGTACGGCAATGTGTAGAATCGAAAATAGATAGGAGAAGGCGGGTAGAACAGGGTTGAGTAAAAACATCCATTATGAGAGCGATATTTACTAAGCTGGTAAAACTCAGGAGTTTTGGGGATTTTTCTGAAACTTCCCGTACCGTTCGAGTAAAGTGTCTGAGAATTTTTAAACCAAAAGCGCAGTTGAGGATGAATATCCATTACGAGACTATCGGTATATTTTTATGGGACTTTTGGAATCGTCAGCTTAGGCCCCAAAAGGTCTGTGAATGATTTCGAAATTTTAAAATACTTATTTTAAATATATGAATTTTGACTGAATAGTGTGCAGCTAATTAAGACCGATGCCAAGCTGGCAAATCCCAAGAGTCTGAGCAATTTTGATGAAACTTTTCGGATCTTTAGGGTCAACTATTTTATAAAGATAATGTAAATTCCAAGCGTGTATTTTCTTCAGTTTAGAAGATGCGAATTTTTAAAGGGGATAGCGCAGCTGAGCAGTAACATCCATTTTTATTGGGACCAATTTTCTTCGAAAACGAAGCAAAAGTATCATCAGTTTTCGACAACGTTATCCTCATAGAATCTTCTCTTTACGTTCATTTCCAGCCATTTGATTCTCAACTCCAATTTCCCTTTTTTTTACCAACTTCTTGTTGGGTATTTGGCCTAAAAAATGTTTCTCTTTAAAAAAGACAGAATGTCTTCACGTCTTCTATTACATATTGATAAATAGTGCTCCTATTTCGCAATAAGAACGAAATATTTATCAAAAAGTAATCAAGAACTATCACGTAGAGGGTATCCTGCGACACACTTAGGCTCAAGCTGTAAGAGAAAATTCCAATTAGAAAAGAAATTAATTTGAAAAATTACCTTGACGTTTCGATAGCTCTTTTCTGCTATCGTTATCAAAAGAACCTAAATGAACCTAAAAAAGAGTATGTTAATAAATTGTGTAACAATAGTAGGATAATACAGTATATGAAAATTCGCTCGCATAATCGTCTGTGCAAATCGAATTGCTTGAGCCTAAGTGTGTCGCAGGATACCCTCTACGTGATAGTTCTTGATAACTTTTTGATAAATAATTTGTTCTTATTGCGAAATAGGAGCACTATTTATCAATCTGTAATAGGAGACGTGAGGAAATTCTGTCTTTTTTAAAGAAGAATTTTTGAGGCGAAATACCCAACAAGAAGTTTGTAAAAAAATGAATCCGCCTCAACAATATAGAACTTATCTCCAATTTCCCTGCGTTATCTCGACTTTCTCGGGCAACAGCGTCTTGGAGACGTGATTGCTACTTGATACATTTCTTTTGCGCCTAACTCTAGGTTGAATACTTGGTATAGATAAATCAAGTTCCAATCCACAAGTATATTCTGTGTCAATATCGGAACAAGTATTTTCATGCATTTAACCGAGCAAAACCATGTGCATGTTTCTAACTCACCTTCCCCGATTCCTTAGAGACTCACTTGCTCGCTTCACTGCATGGATTTTAAATTTTAACTTTGGAAATTGCAATTTCAGATGCCAATATTCCAGTGTTTCCAACTTGGATATTCAAAGTTAAAATAGAAAGACAATCCACAGTTGAGCCGAAAAAATATCATCGGAAAAATCAGTCGTCGAAAAGTCCGCAAACTTGCATTTGCTGTCGAGGAGTCTATAAATCAATAGTCGAGCATGCTACAAATTGAATTTGCTACTTGAACGTAGACAAAAACCGTTCAAACATTATTTCTGAATCCAGAGCTGTTCCTCCACTTGCATTGTTATGCACAAGCCGCACTCGCAGCTGTAAATCTTTACATTTTACTTTTGTAGTATTGAGTGGCTCCAGAAAATCTATTTGCATATAATATGTCCCCAGTGGCGTATGTTTTATCTGCAATATTCGCGACACGACTCTACAATAAATGGTCCTCAACTTCCGGCCAGATGCTCCGTTATGATAGAACATGTTTCCGATGAGAAGTTACGATTGAAAGTTCCAAATGATGAGAGATAAATTTCCCGCCCTGATTCCTCTGATTCACTGCTGGAAATCTAACTTTCTTTGCTTAGTAATTATCAGAAAAGCTGAATCAATAATGTCCGTTTCGTTTCGTAATAATGTAAATATCATTGAATGAAAACAGAATATATGAGGAAAAACATTAATTAAATTTGCTCACTTTCTGAACAGCTCTTCAAGTTATATCAACACCATCAAGTCCCTGTTAAAGCCCAAACTGCGGGGCAGAAAATTCTCGGAATTTTTAATATCTATATTTAAATAGCAGCGACAGTTTTCGAATTTTTTACCTTTTTTCATATTAAAACATGGCAGCAGAAAGATATTAAAATTGAATCGTTTAATTGAGTTTCGAGCGATTGATATTCAGAGAATGCGACATTTTAATCTTGAACGGTCGGTTTGGATAATTTGCCGAAAAACTTCCCGGGCTGTCAGCGAAATATTATTTTTATTATGAAAATCACACAGTTGAACTGGTATATATATAATATTTAAATAATCTTTATTTCCTACAGAAAAAGGCTATCGACCCAATCGGTCTTTCTGCCCTGTTGAACTGGTTTTATGCAAAATAATCGTTGAGAACAATTTCCRYCRGGAAATKAATTTAGTCRGATWATTTTTGCCTGCTCCCAAATCAYTTGAAAGTATTTCTWGAAGTAATTTTACATTAGTTTTGGTCATTGGCGGCGTATATTCAAAATTTAATTTATTCTGTTTGGTTTTTRGTACTTCCAAACTGTCGCGCTCATCTTTAATAAATTTCCACTTTTTCTTGCTTGCTTCTTCGTTAAGCMTCCAGGTTTTATTCCTTAAGTGGAGTAAATAAAGTTCATTATTCATTAAATCAAACTTAAAAATTAGTTGAAAATTCCAATAGCAGACACAAGAAGTTGAACTAATTCATCACTCGCATCGAATTAATTAGCGGAAAGTGTAATCTGATTAGCAATCTTGAGGATTCCTACGGGACTTTGGCAACTAATAACCAATTAAGAGCAGTAATTACTTTTAAGAGCCGTTTGAGAATAATCGGAGAAACTTTTTAAAAACTGCTCGGGATGATGGGCCATTTTCTCGTTATCGTCCAAAATTGAGAATGAAGGCTAATTCATTATCTATCGAGCCATCCATCTGGATGACTATAAACTTTATTAATTTTTTCGTGTGTTCTTAGAGTCGTTAGCAAACATATTTTGTAAACATTCAAGAACTAACAGCTGAAGATCTAACTCGATTTTCTCTAAAAAAAAATTTTTAGCAGGTTTCAACAGGATTTCAATTTTATTCATATTAACGTTTCATAATCGTTATTTATGGCATCAATAATAGTTTGCATATTTAGTGACGGAATTCAGCCGGGATTGCTGTTAAATGGCCATTGAACATCATCATGTCTCTGTTTCTGCAAATTACTGCTGCTTTCCATGATTCGACATCGTTACACGGAATGTCTGCTATAGTGTGTATTTGCAGCTAAATAATTAGTGTTACAATGTAAATCACTTATTGTATATCAAGCTGGACATTTGCCAGGCGCGCACTTTAATATCAGTCGAATTACAGATTTAATCATTTTGCCATTTTTTTCTACTTTCCTGTAAATTTCAACTGATTCTCAAAGGTCGCGAATTTATAACTGGGTTAGAGCCTTTAATCTAGCAAAATACTTTCGTCATTGTTTCTGAGACTTCATTATTACTATTTATTAGGGAGTAGTTTACGTTTAAAAAAATTCAACGTTGTCTAAATAAAAAGGGCTTTATTACCTCTAATGGTGCTCGTTTTTCCTTGCGAATTCCATTTGAAATTGCAACAAAATGCCGACAGCGTTTTACTGGCAATAAAATCGGCAAAGATATGCCCTCTCGACGCTTCATTGTTGTAAAGAACAGGAGTCGCCTGTTCCTTTAAATCGGGATAATCAAAGAGGTTTAATGAATTTTATACTAACGCCGTTGCAATGATTTTCAATTCAATTCGTCCAGCGTCTAGTTCTAAATTGAACTTTATTTTATCTAAATTAACATGTTTTTATTAGAAACTTTCTGCTGTAAGTATTAGTAGGATAACATTGTTAACAGTCTCGTTTGAAGCTGAAGCAATTGCAACGAAAATATTTAATAATTACTCAATGAATAATTGAATAACGTACGATGACATAATTATCCCATTTGAACCGAGCATACATTTGAAAGGGGATTAGCTTCGACTGAAACTGATTTATGCAAAAGCTAATCCGAATTACAGGAAAATAGCTTATTTATGTTTGAGCTGCCCGGTTGATTTTAGAATTTAATGCGAAAATCGATGGCCGTTCGGCTTTGTTGCAGAAAATACAGATATTACATCTGACCCCGTGAAATAATTCGATTTCGCATGCATATTAATATGAATGACCATTAGCTGTGCGGAATAAATCGTGTTCGGCAATTGCAAACAAGATTCTGGCACCACAGTTACAAGTAGGTCCAGGCCTAATCGTAAATTTGCTTGTGTGAAACTGACATTGTTGCGTGTTTAGTTTCCAAGTCCTTTTTCTCGTTTCCCGGTTTCAATAGCCACAATTTCAACTTCAACTTTCAAAGTTTCACTCAACTGGGACTCTCAGTTTAAAGGAAACTTGACTGTATAAATATTGAAAGTTTCACTTGAGTTGGATTTTTCTCAAACTTGATACCTGCGGCGTGTTCCATTGAAGATCCGCAACTTTCAGCTACAACTCTGTCTTCGAGTGTTGGAGAGTTTCACTTGATTGAAATCCTTGTTAGGTTTTTCCGCAAAAGCCTCTGAAATGTTTGAAGTATGTAACGAAACCTTGGGTACAAATTTTGTAAAATTTAACCAGGTTTATTTAGTTCGAATGTTGCTTTAAATATTCAGATAACTCGTAACTTTCTTAATCAATAAAGCAGGCAAGATGTGGAGAAGAATAAGAGAAACTTGCATTTATAACTTCAGAAACTTTCATATTTGGACATTCATTCTTTTGCCCCAAACCTCAAATGGATTTTTGAGTTTCCAGACAGATATAACATTTTAACAAATTAATATTAAAATTTGACTTTATAAAAGTCGAAAGTTTTACTCAATTCTAGTTCCAGCATAGTTGCGACTAAAACAGCTAATGTCTGCAGAGTGGGGAAACTCGACTTTACAAATGCACTTCTTGGGTAAGTGTCTTTTGGAAACATTTTTATTTTCCATTAAAAATGCTGATATTCACTATCGATTTCAAATTATTGACAGTTTAGATAGAGTTTCACTCCATTGAACTGTTGATTTTACCAAATTTCAATTTTAAATAACTGTCAATTTGAACTCAACTAGTCGTTGAAATTTCCGTAAATATTAGGTCAAGGAGGTTTCAAGTCAAGTTTCACTTATAGTATTCGATATAACTGAAACTTGACCGAAGAAATATAAAAAGTTCTACTCAATTCGGATGCTGGTTTATTTAGCTAGAATATTTGTAGTTTGCTTAAACACACGCTCATGTTTGATAGTTCGTATAGTTATGGGACCTTAAGGCATAAGGAAGAATATAATAGAAAATAGACCTTATGCATGTTTAAAGTTTTATACAATTCGAATTCGAATTCGGATTTTAGTTAGTTTTCTCAGTCGCTTTTTTGAATGTTTTTCATGTCTATTTGAATTGCTTGATTTTCTTTTGAGCCAAGATGTCTTCAATTTTTGATAGTTTCTTTGAGAACCTTGACTAAAAGACGTTAAGTAAATCGGGATTTTTGCTTAACCTAAAATGTTGGAAATTGATTAAGATTTTACAAGTTTCGAATTAAAACAGTTACAGAATCAAAAATGTTCCAAGTGATGAATGAACCTTGACTTTATAAATGGAAATTGTGCAATATGTGCAGTCTGTGTATTAAACAATTTTAACTACAAACTTCTTCAGAAGAGTTCAATTTTAGCAGCCGTTGCTTGAAACTGAAAAGTTTTAGGGTCTTTTATGCAGTCTTGGAAAAAATATTTATGATTTCTCCCTCTATTGCCTATAAGCACGGAAAACTGATCAGTTTCAGTAGGTACTGCATTTTCATCAGTTGTTTCTATCCTATTTTGGGAGTAATTATTTATTCTCATTTTTTTTCATTCTCTTACCGCAACTAGTCTGGTTTGAGAATCGATCTCAAAGCTAGTTTGTAATCCAAGAGCATCAGCGAACTAAACAATAAATAATATAATTATATTCCGACAAAAGGCCGCATCCTGAATCCGTTACGAAGGAGAATGTTGAAAAGGGAATATATCTGAAATGCAAATTTCCAGAAGGCGGTAAATAAATATTATATACCGCGTTTCGGCAAATAAAGAGAAGACGCTTGAAAATTCCACGAGATCATTTAAATGCGAGAGCTGTTCATTTATATATTTTTTTGTTGTATTCGAAAAAGTTTCACTGAAGTTGGTTGGGATGTTTTGTTTGATTTTTATGATTCTTGTGGAATATTAACGAACGTCTTTACTTACGTCTTGCTTGTTGTCTGGTTACGAACTAAGACCATAATCGAGCCGTTTAATTCAAATTTCAAATTTCGAAAATTGGCAGGAGTGCGCTTTGTTTTCTTGAGTTGATTCAGAATGATGCGCTATGCTACTTTTAAAAGTAATTGGTTGCAATTTTTCATAAGATTAATTGCAAATTCTGCATTATTTGAAGATAGCTATCTATTTCTAGAAACAAATTAAATCCTCTTATCACTAATTAAATCCAAAAACAACACAAACATAGAAAATTGCAACGTGTATTGTTATCGAATAGCTTAACGGATCATCTAATTGTAAAAGTTGCGACACTTTAAATACATGAATAAAAACAATGTTTTCAAATGTCTAGAATGTTATAAATAGCATTTATAAACAAATATGCGTTTTGATTTAGTAGCTTGTTCAATAGTTCGCATTTGGCAGTTTTTATTCATGAATAAAGCCGGCAGTGGAAATAATTCAAAGGCAGGCGATCACATTTTAATAATGCACACACAGAAGCCATTTTCATGGAACAGCCGAAGCGTTAGAAATGATGTTAAACCGTCAAAGGTTTATTTGCGAAAGTTTCCAAATCTGCCAAAAAGATGAAGCGACCAACGTTCCCATTTAAACGATCTGATACATTTTTGAGGTTCGCATTCGAATAGTGGATTGCGTTATTTATTTATTACTCTCTAGAGATAGAGAGAGTTTTACGTATTGCTTTTGGAATGTTGAGGAAATTGGAATGCAGACTTGCTTACGAGCCGGCGATGTTTTATTGCTGCACTGGATCAACGTATTGGAATACTTTCAAATCTCTCACCCCACAACCAAATGCTCGAAACTTTACCGAATTAAATTTATGGGGAAAGAAATAATTTGAATCATTTTTTAGAGAGAAAAAGCGAAAAAAACCAGCAATTTACAATAGAAAATCAACTAGTTGAACAAACAGCAGTTTCGGGCCAAAATAAAATCCTTGCTAACACTTAAATTGAGACGCTCTGCGAGATCCACGCCCTGCTCTAAAAGGTAAGCGTAAATATTTTATTAGGCCCGTAATTAATCACTTTAAGGTTTCCATGTTTATCCGCGAAACCTGTACTAGTTTAAATATTTGAAACCATATTTAAATATGAATAACGCGATGGGAGGAACAGGCAGACATCTGGGCCAGGTCAATTTGCATTATAAGATTTGAAACGAATCTATCCTGTAATGTTTTGAAATCAATATTGTATAATATATTTAAATTATAATAGAATATTTTTGTGCCTTGAAACTTTTTAAGTGACGTATGAACTAAAAGGTTCTATGCAAAATCAAATTAACGAACTCCTGTTATTTGTATATTTAGGGTCTTTGGTGGTAAAATAAAACAAATACCCTCGATTAAAGCTGCATGAGCAGCAAAAGTCACTAATCAATCCTGCAACGATACTTCGCATATTGAAACGAAACTTTCTCTGACGGATTTCAAAGTGAAATGCCACATAAATTCCGGTTCACAGCTTTAATATGTTCCGTTTTGGACGTTTCGTAAAAGTGCCATTGTAAGAAGCGGCAATGAAAACTTTGCGAGTGATAAATGAAAACACGACTTTTCAAGTCAGTTCGTTGCCAAAGTTTCATTGAAACTCCATAGAGCGTTAACAAGCGTGTCACCGAAATAGGGAAACAATTAGAAAACTTCCTGCTGGACAAAGTTTCGAGCGAAAATATCGGGCGCAATATGGCGTTAATGAAATCCCATGGCAAAGAACTTTGTACCCCCTATTTTTGTTTTGCTTATTACGCCTTTAGGCAGAAAAAAACATCTTTTTGTTGCTTCGCTAATCACGTATTTTTAATTGGTGAATATTTCGCGAATTGCATTTAATTTGTTTGATGAAACATTTTAAGAGTCATGGGGCATGGGAAATTGAGTCTATTTGAAGCTGAAGCGGTATGCAGATGCAATATCGCTCCATAATGAAATGCCATATAACAGCAGGCATAAATAGAAATAAACTCACATAATTCCTGCTCATTAAACCCTTGAAACCGAAAATGCGTTAAAGTATATAAAGCCAAAGTAACAACTGGTTTAAACAAACGAAACTGACGAAATGTAAACGCGAAATTAATTTGACTGCATTTCTGCCAGTGCGCTGTGCAGGATTCGCAGTTTATTTAGTTTTGGAGTTTGTTGTTGACGTAGATCAGCGCTTAATTAGTCGCTGTGTTTGAAATTCAAATTGATTGGCGCTCGTATGATAATGCATGGGAGGGTGTTAAAATGTTCAACACGATTTTGCGGATTGATACAATCATTGCCCAATTATCGATGCGATTTATTCTCTTCCATATTAAAGCGCAGAAGTTGTCAGCTGCATTTTATGCCTGCGACGGTCTCAAATATCTGTTCATTTGCAAGCGAAAGTGGCTCAGTTCTGGAAATCAGATGGGCGAATCATCATTCATTATCTATTATTGTTAAAATGGAGGAATTCCAGTCCAGATTATGTAGCTAAGTTTCTGTTAGAAGTGCGTCTATCTTGTAATAACTCGCAATTTTTTGTCCCCTATTTATTTAGTAATTTGGCCTAAAAAGCAAACTTTGAGCTGCGAATATATGTTTCCTAATGATCCCAATAGAGCGCAAGTGAACATAATTCTGGAACTTATTATCTCCGTTCTCTGTTCTAAATCTTAATTCCAGGCGAAACTCAATATTGTCCTTTAGAACTCAATTTGAAGTTTCCTAAATGTTTTCCTATTTTGGTGGCGTGCTTGTTACCGGTCGGGGCTTTTGCTGAAATTTCAGTAAGAACTAACTTCAAGCGACGTGTTTTCATTTTTCACTGAAAGTTGGGGTTTGGGTAATGGTGTTTCCTAGCTCGGTAGTTATTTGAGGGTATTGGAAATTTCGGGTTTGGCTCAGTATATTCCAACAATTTGCCTTGGGAATGTTCGTTCGCCCTCCCATCCTGGAGCTTTTTTACCCGACCCGACATACAATTGAATTAGTTTTGGGGAGGATTATTCAGTATTTTGTTTTAATTACATTGTTTCATTTGTTCACTGCCCTACTGGTAAAAAGACAATATTTATTCTTAAGACTGTTGATCATTTCGCCATTTTTTCGATGAATGCTTCGGGCTGTTTCAGTATTTTGGAAAATACTGAAACATGTTTTAAAGTTGTAGATAAGTTCTATATTGTTGAGGCGGATTCATTTTTTACGAACTTCTTTTTGGGTATTTCGCTTCATCATTCAAATGTTTTAAAGTGTCACGCCCTAAAGTCGCTTTTAATTAAGGGATTTTATTAAGAAATTTTGCCCTTTTGGTGACTCTAAACGTCAGAGAACTGACTAAATGTGCAGAAACTGTCGCGCGGAAGAAAACGAACAAAACAATATTTGGACCTGGATAAATTTCGATAGCGATTCGATTTCTGTTGGAAGCGTTATTTAGTGCAATTCTTCCTTGGTTAGTGATTATTTTTACAAGAGAATTAATGCTTCAGATACGTTTTCTATGGGTGGAAGATCTACAAGCTCTCAGTTGGACAAAGAAACGTTTTTTTGCATATCAAGATCACACGCATTAACATGGACTTCGTATCTCTAAAAGTTTTTGATTTTTTCGATTATCTTGTTCATTTACAGATAGGTCTTCAAAAAATCAACCTTTAGGCATTGTAGTGATATTTTTAAAATTTTGAACTGATTAGCAGAATCTGATCTGAATCTGTTGCATTAATGAACGAAATATTTGAACCTTAACTTCACTTAGTTAAAAATCTTCCAGAATCATACATTTTGGGGACAATTCTGATTTGGGTAAATTTTCCTCTTAAAATGTCTATGAAGTTTCTGCTTCAGCATGAGCTCAAGATCGTAAGTCGGACCAAAAGGAGATAAGTTATCGCTGCAATACCACACCGCTGTTCAAAGCTGTGAATAAATTTAAAAACCGTTTCGAGCTTTTTCGTTTATCTTAAAATTTTTGGTGTTCCGAAAAACCTCATTTTTGTCCAACTAGCAGCTTTGCAGAGCCGAACTTTGCAAAATTATACATTTTTGTTAGTTGCCGGCCTGAAGAAAATCCACCTGAGATGCTTAACAAACACTGACGAACAAAAAACAAAGGATCTAGACAAGACATGATCAACAGACAAGTTTCAACATGTTCAGTTGATTTTCAAACTCCAATTTATTTAACAGTAAAGTTTCAAGGTTCTCCTTGCCGTTTGCTTAAATATAGAAAATTTGCAAATGAGAACAATTAAAAATTCAAAAAAAACATACTTTAAAGCGGTGAAGAAATGAAAAATGTATCGTATTCGATAAAACCCGGGAAATATCCCCTGAAAAAGGAAGCTACGATTGAACATGCAGCAAATAATCTAATCTGTGTTCTAAAGAATCCAAGTATATTTCGATCGGAGCAGTGAAATCCATATATTTATCCGTGCGGATTTTTGCAGGCCGTATTTTATAGAGTAATTTAATATAAATTTAAAATTCAATCATTCCGAATCCGGAGAACACAATATAAATATGCATTGATGGCATTGACAACATGAATGGCCGCTCTGATTGAGCTTTGCTTTCGAGTTTAGGCAGAAAAGCAGACCGTTTTAATTTTAATAAAATAAACTGCCGTTATTCCCGAATAGAAACCGAATTAATTGCTTTTGTAGTCATAAATTATTTAAATGAAGTCGAAACAGTAGTGGGATTTTATCGGGTAAATGATATTTTGGATGCGGCGATTGAGACGGAATTATATCAATATTTCCCGAAATTTCATTACCGATGCCAGATTTTGTGTGTGTAATTTGGATATGAAAATCACCTGTAGTATATGAGAATATTTCGTATCTTTTGGCCCCTTATTTATTTTAAAACTCCTATTGTCTCACTAAACTGAAACTTCCAGCTAACGAAATTTTGTCTAGAGGGTTCTCTAACTCCATCATAAAATTCCGCGGCGCAGTCAATATTTTCCAGCACAAGTCGGCTCAATTCAAAGTTTTCTAATTGTTTCTTTGTTGTGGTGACATGACTGTTAACGGTCTGTGGAGTTTCAATGAAACTTTGGCCGCAACTAACTTGAAAAGTCGTGCTTTCATTTATCATGGAAACTTTTCATTGCTGGTTGCAGTCTGTAATGGTATTTTTACGATCCACTCGAGAAGTCAAGGAAGTGTACCAGAGCCGTCTTTTTCACTTCGTTATGATGATTTTGAAACGACTAATGAATATTCCTCGTGCTTTATTTATTTGCGAAGGTTGGAACCTATTTGAATGTTTCAAGCATTTGGATTTTTAAATTTTAACTTCGGGATAAATGGAAAACATCGTAATACGCACAACAAACATTTATTATTTTGTCAGGGTGCAATTGCAATTGTAGCCGAAAATAAGTTGCACACAATTGAAAATGCGGATTTCTGGCTCTGTTCCAATGACCGATTATAACTTTTACATGATCATGAAAGTGTCTTCCATTGTCATGTGGGAGGCGCAAAAGTTCTGCCGCTTTAGTCTCAGCTTAGTGATGTCGAAGACGGAGGAATGAGCTAGTGATCAAGATAAAAAGCGTAATTTACTTCACATTTATTTGTTTACTGGAATAAGTGAAAAGCTGTGCTTGGGGCGAGTTGCATGGTCTACTGCGGGACTCAGTTCTTCAATCGATTGCCTAAAGGTTCGTTAAAGAAATGGTTGTTGCTGTATGCATTTTTGTATATTTTTATTTAACTAGCAAAGAAAGTCAAAGAGCGAATAGACATAATAATGTTTGAAAGAGTGGAAAAGGTCACATTAAAATTCAATGCTTCTTTGGGAAGGATTATGAGTTTCACGCCCTAAATTTTCCGTGTATCTTTAGAATCTCGTGCACTTTATGTGACTTTTGCGAATAGAATGGAAAAGTCCAGTAGTAGCTCAAAGGCGAAAGTACTTTAAGGTCTGATCGCCTCTTTAAGTTCTTTGCTACTTAATCACTCTCTGCCTGGATTATTACAACAAAAATGCGAGGTGATTAAATTCTGTTCGTCCCCTGGAATTTTGGGCACATTTTATGCACTATACATGCGGGGCGATTTGGCCGTTGTCGACAGGAAATTAAAAATAACGGCAGGTCACGCTCTCTCCTTTTTTGTGTGCATAGCCCAATAAAATCTGAATAAATGAATATATACATAGTATAAAAATACAAACCGAACGAAGGGTGTCGCTTTTATATGCCGTTAATCTCGACGGCTGGTAATTATTTGTCAATATATCATATGGTTGCAAGAATAGGCGCACGCTACCCTTTGTTGGTTTTCTTAACTCCAACTACTTAAAGAATCATTAGTTATGATGTGGTAAAGTTCAAATCGATAACAGCCCATGTATTAGTCTAATTTTCCACTCTAGATCGCTTTCTCTACACGGATTTACTTTTATTTTATTGCGCTGATATAAAGCACAGAAACAAAGCGAACCGAACAGGGACAGGATTTATCGTCATGGTGGTGCGAAGTTTTCTTTCAAAGCTTGATTAATCCCCGAGTTGCTTTAGCGCCAGCAACTAAGACAACCGTCCTGTCTTTAGATTTATATTTACCTCCGATATGGCTTACATACTTATGGAAACTTTCTACTGAGTAAACATTTTTTGTCACACTTTTTGATGTTGAGGAATATTTAAAATTATTTTTCTTTCATTTGAAACCACCGCATGATTTTACGTATTCGTCAACAGCATCAGGACGTAATTGACAAAGTAATATTGTGGCACAAAAAATTGCTTTGGTGTAAGCTAAATTGATTATACAGTATTAGCACGTTCGCGAAGCGAAAGCTGATTTCGTGCGTTTGTTCGCGCGGTCTGCATTTTAATATTTTTAAATAAGTGTCTTGGCTGTTCTTCTACATCAATGACATCTAGTTTTAAATCAACTAAGTCGAAAAATCACGAGAAATTTTTCTGAGAGAAGTTCATGGA
>NW_026018715.1:12543585-12546251 GCF_020466585.1 Dendroctonus ponderosae
AAAATTTCGAATTTTACCCGTCGTTAAACAATTTTTGCATGATTTCAAAAAACTGTTGCGTGACAGAATTTGCATTGCGTTTTTCAAAAATAAATTTCTGTGTAGCAAAAAATATTCTTCAACTTTAGAGTTGTGCGTTCAGTAGAGAAGAGTTCTTTCTAAGTGTCGTCAAAAGTGCGCACTTCATTCATCGTTAAGAAATTTTTCGCAGGATTAAAAAAAAACTGGAGTGGCACACATTTTGCATTGCGTTTCTCAACAATAAATTTCTCAGACACGACAAATACCCTACAAATTCAGAGTTCAGTGGAGAAGATGTAATGAAAATTTCGAATTTTACGTCGTTAAACATTTTTACCATAATTTCAAAGAACTGTTGCGTGACAGAATTTGCATTGCGTTTTTCAAAAATAAATTTCTGTGTACCAAAAAATATTCTTCAAGTTTAGAGTTGTGCGTTCAGTAGAGAAGAGTTCTTTCTAAGTGTCGTCAAAATTGCGCACTTCACTCATCGTTAAGAAATTTTTCGCAGGATTTAAAAGAACTGGAGTGGCACACATTTTGCATTGCGTTTCTCAACAATAAATTTATCAGACACGACAAATACCCTACAAATTCAGAGTTCTTTTTTTGAACAGGGTTTCAAAGAAGTGTTGCGGGACACATTTTGGATTACGTTTTTCAAGAATACATTTCTGAGAAAAAAAATCATCAAGTTCAAAGTTGACCGTTCATATTCTTAATTGTTAATAACACACAAAACGATGCTGACCATCATTGCCACTGATAGATATATTTTACACAATATTTTGGAAAAACTTTTGAGTTTGAAGCAATATATTGATTTCGTTGGCAGCGCATCAATTTTTCATGCAAACCATTGGGATTTTCGTAAACTCCATTTTTCATGTTTGAGATATAATAGAAAAATCCAGATGATTCAAGTCCGGACTTCTGGGTGGCCAAGGAATTACCACGTCAAATTCAAAGGTTTGGAAAAGTTTATCCAAGTAAACACACAAGTTTCTCCTTGGAACATCTATATATAACCAGCAAAAAACTCACAGTTGATTATTTTGCCAGATAGAAATTTCAGACACAAATTTTTCTTTAAGAAAAATAATAATTTTTTCTTTTGTAAAAATTAGGCCAAACGTAAACGAGCAGCAGGATCATGTGTCATCAAGTTCTGTACGGGACTCGAGTAAATTTGATAGAATTTCAGCGTTCTCAGGACTATTTTTCTACTCAATAGATATGCATGTTGGGGGCTTTGATTTTCTCGAAGTACTAAAACCGAGTGTTTGCTGAATCATTTTTTTTTCAAAAACGGACCGAAAAATCGATGGGAAACGAGAATGAATACCCGAATATTTTCAGAATAATGGCAAAAACAAATAAACTTAGCTGTTTTCCATTGTTAATAAATTCAGCATTGAGCAGCTTCAAAGCGACAAATCTTTATGCACAATAAGGTATGTGGATTGATTTTTTTGTGTGGTGACTTGAGATTAGGGTTCTGAGCGTAAAATTCAGCGGATCGGCAGTTTATTCTCGGACAAACTTTCGTCTCGGATCGTTCTTTTTGTTTAGGCTCCATCCACACGGATAAAAGCCTCGAAATTATTTTAATCTTATTAATGTACTGAAGCCAGCAATCGGGGTGGATAATTGTAGCCGACTCCGAGCCGCAACTACAAAGCGGCCCTCTGAAAGTCCGGAGTTTCGTTTTTATCCGCTGCATTCGACCGAAAAACGGACAGGATAAATAAAATAAACAGGTTCAATGAAAATTTATTCCCAACCCTTCGTAATGAATGGGTACATGTGGTGATGAGCCAGCGAGAAAACCAAGGGATTTTCGCTAGTCAACCAATCAGAACATATCAATTTTTTCCAGTTTTCCCATCTTCTGCTAGTAAAAATCACCTTAAACGGCGTAAAAATAAAAGTTGCATCACTTTATTTTTCTCTCCTCCATCCAATATTTCCGTAATGGGGTTTTCGAGACATCGGTCGACGGATTCGTATTTTTCTAGATTCTCAGGGCTTCGGTCGGTGATGGATGTCCTGAAAATGAGAAGTGCTTTTATTTATGGAAATTTCACTTTTTATATACTCCAATATTGATGCAAGATTTTGAATAAACCTGCGGTTTATCTAATGCCGAAGTTCAAAAACACTGTTCCTAATTATTCGCTTGAACTTGCTTTAGGAAGTCACTGTGACCAGCCACCAACAAAAAAGCACCTAAATTGACTTAAAAACTCGGCCTTTTTTGTCTTTCGTGCACATACACAATTCATTAGGAAAGGGACTTTAAATTTGCAACGGGAATGTTTAATTTATTTTCCGTGTTTTTTGGTCCAATGAAACCGACCAAAGCGAAATTGGCCTTTTTAGTTCTGCTTCCACGTCACATGCACTTGTATACAAATGTCAGCTGGCTTTATTAGATTGCATAGGTTTTCTCTCTAAACTTTGTATACAATTTTTCAAATGTGATTAGGGGTTTTTTAATTGGGCATCAACACCGGGCGGAAACTGCTTACTAATTTTTTTTATACGGCAAGCTGTTTGTGTACTGATATTTGTCTTCCTTCGAAGGTTGGCCATTATGGTTCTATAGAGTTAGTTCTCTGCTTCACCAAGAGTTTTGTCTGCTT
>NW_026018715.1:12546351-12564510 GCF_020466585.1 Dendroctonus ponderosae
ATTGCCATCTTCGAAGTGTCATTTCTTCAAAACAAAATTGTGCATTGAAACATCGACCTCAGCGAGTTATAACGAAAGGTTTCTTGTGTGATTAACAAAAATTTCAAATCATTTTTACGGCAGAATTTTTATAAAATAATTCTTGAATCGAGAAGAATTTTGGCAAATTTTCCTATTTTCATTATCATCTCCTAAATGCCATTTTGTCAAAAGAAACAACGTACCTTGAGCCGCTGACTTTAACATTTCATAACGCAAGATTTATTGTGTGCCCAATTGAAATTTCAAATCATTTGGTCAAGAGGATTTTCCCAAAACAATTCTTGAAGTTGGGAAGGATTTTGCTAAATTTACCCATTTTACATTGCCATCTTCGAAGTGTCATTTATTCAAAATAAAACTGTGCATTAAGAGTCAAGTTTAGCTTTTTATAACGCAAGGTTTAGTGTGTGACCAAACGAAATTTGAAATAATTTGAATAAGTAAAGTTTTCCAAAATAATTATTGCAGTGAGTGCAAATCTCGAGGTTCGCCAACCTCAGGCACCCCCAGGACCAGTTTCGAGCCTATTAGCCTTAGATTATTGTGCCTTCTTCAACAGAAAAATGTGTATAGAGAATTTTCTCAATTTCCCGGAATTATATTAGAAAGAAAAAACGTAATTTAATTTATATTTACATTAACACATGTATCAAAAATACACCATACAAACGGTATCTAATAAACCAATACATCCAGGTGATTTGGTTTTACAACGAACAAAATTTACTTGTTGCTTTTAAAGCAACTTTAATATGAAGCTTCGATGTAAGCCGCGTTCGAATTGGGAGAGTAGCCGCTTTTAATTGGTAGGCCTAAATGCAAAACCCAACATCAATATTTTCGTGGCCGTGCCGGAGTCTTCAGTAATCTGCAGACTTAAGCTTCATGCCAAACACGAGGGCCCACCAATACATTTTCGCTCTGCCCGTTAATCATTTCAGTCGCTTGGTCTTTAATTAGGGAATTAACGATTTTCAACCACCAAATCCGCTAATTCGTTTAATAATATTCGCTTAACATTTTTAATCCGCTTTTTCGCTCTATCACCGCCGGTTTTTGCAGACACGCAGCTCAATTGCCTGCAATTTTGGGAACTTTGTCAGCAAAAACTCAGATTTCTGGATTACTTCCTCAATCTTTGACCCTTGGTTGGCGTCTTTTGAACATTTTTTGCATTTTTTGGGGGCATGTTACATACGTCTTCGCTAAACACCGCACGCAAGTCTTAAACACCGCTAATTAGATTATTGACTAGTAATCTGTTAGAGCTCGTATGTCTATAGAACTTGTAAATCACACATCGGAATTGTCAAAGTGAACAGGCACTGATTAATTATCTAATGACGTACATTAGGTGTACATGTTGGTAATTAATTAGCGATGGTAATTAGTGTCGCTCGAAAGAGAGTCTGGGAACTTTGCAAGCAAACTGAAGTGTTCAGCGGTTGGCATATGCGCCGGAAAATGTTCTAAATTCTCCAAACCTCAATGAGTGAATAGTCATCAAGTGAACAAATTGACAAAACAATTTGCCTCAAAAAGATAAACCGACTAATTTTCCCCATGAGTTGAAGAAGCTACCCAAACAAATCACGAACAATTTGCGTCAATTTTCCTCGTAATAAGACAGAGGAATCATTAACATTGACTAATGTCGAGAATTACTGCGGCCCTTTTTCCTTCTTTTTCCGGAACCAAAGTCGTTAATTATTATTTGTCTACAAATCAACTACGGGAAAACGGTTTATCTTCAAGGAAGGTAGACGTTGCCGCACTTCAATTAATTCTGGAAGATTTATCCGATTTTCGATTAATAAAATCCCATAGCCTTAAGGAACTGGAAGGGAACTTTTTTAAAAAATTGCACAAAATCTATATTCGGGCAATTATGTCCGCCATCATATTACTGTCGAACAAATCAGGTCAAATTAAGGGCCCAGCGAAGATTTCCATTGTGTCGACCCATTCAGGCGCATCCAAGCCACCATATAGGAAATTCAATATCCAACGAAGTAGAAATCAAAGATACAGGGCCAGGAAACCGACGTGATTGTCAAGTAAAGGGTATCAATCGCGATAAGCCGCCAAACAAATTGAAAGATCCGATCCGTTCTTCTTTCATGTTCACGATATGGGATTTGCGGGTAGGAATATTAGATCTCTTATATCCGGCTGAGCCTTTGGTGTCAGAATACGTTGCAACTGATCATTGTTTAACGCAAGAAACAGTCGCAAAATTTAGTTAAATCACTGGAGCTAATCGCATCAGCCGGTTCGAGTGCAAGCAAATTAACAGCCTTTGAAGATGCCCAAATGGTCAGTGTGGGAATTCGATTTGAGACCATCAAAGAAAGTGAATAAAGGAGTCAGTGATTGTGAAATAAAGAGTGAACGCATCAATTCAGATAAGCGAGCGAATAAATTGGAAATTCGGGTTCGGACATATAAGAGATGTCTCGTTTGAATAGGAAATATCTGCTGATCTCCATCGCTCGTTAGGTAACGTCCTTCTGGAGAGTCTTGAATTTGAATGATTTAATCGCCTATTCAGCGTTTTCTCGATGTTTTATTTAGACTGGCGAGTTGAGCTGTTTTGGCTATTGTTCTTCCAGCGTTCAGAATGGAATATTCAGACGGCAGACTTTTCTACGAGACTACAATGCGACATCAAATTAAAGATTTTTTTAGTTCACTGTGTATGTTTGGGTCATTGCACTTAAAGGTCTAAGACGCCCTTGCTGGGGAAACGTTGCAAGGCATTCAATCATCTAACTCTTATAGTTTTACTAAATGGGGCTTTTAGATGACAGAACTTTCAGTTTCGCAAACCTCGGAAGTGCTGCAAGTCCAATCCTTCCTCTTTGCAGATTCGCCCATCTTTTTCAGCTAGAACTTTGATGCTGTATGCGGTTCCTGCTATCGAAACGTTACGAAAGGATTTCCATCATACAAATCCTCTAGGTTTACAAATATGTCCTTTAAAGGAGCGAACTCTAAGTAGTATCAAATAACGCAAGTGCATCAAATTCCAGCGTTCCTAGTGCATCACATCGACACAAGATGGTTGAAACTTTATTACTGGCGAAACGTTGCACAGTTGCTTCCATGAGCAAACTCCTATAGCTTTAACAAATTGGCAGAGCGTTCATTTGCTCAAATAATGGAAGTGGGCCAACATTAAGCTTTGCTTAGTTTAGTTCAGTGCAACGCTTCCCATCCACAGCAGTTGATGGTGCAAGCTGCGCTTGCGGGAGAAACGTTGCAAGCAATTTCCATCATCCAACTCCTCCACTTTTAATGACCGAGTCGTTCAAATAGGCGAACTCCCTGTTTCTCTAACTTTGTTCGCACGCTGGAATTTTCAATGAATCGCGCCCGTTTCTCGCATTAGTTTTAATTAAAATGGGCAAAAGGCGCTTTGATCTTCTCTTTTCATCAATTAAAATATTGCCGATCCGCACAGCAGCTCTGTGTTTGGGGCTATTTAGCAAAAACTAGTATATTGTGTTAAAGCAGCCGATTGCAATCTCTCCTTCTCGCTTCTGCTGCGGCACAAAAAGACGCAAAATCCACAAACAGCTATGACGACCCCACAAAAGAAGTAAAAGCTCGGATTTCTGATTGCAAACATCGCATTAAGTATTCGCCAGTTTCCGTTTTTGCCGCTCTTTCGCAATTCCAACGTCCGTTCCGATAAATAACGAATGACTTTTGGCGGGGTGGCCCGTTACAAGGGTGCCAACCCCATCAATAATCATGACTTAAAGTTCCCTTTAAATACACACTTCGCTTAACTCCCTGAGCGAAATATTAATGCAAGTAAATGGCAAATCGATACTGCTAACGCTAAAGGCCGTCTACGGACGATTTCTCTGAGGTCTGCAAAGGGCCCCTCTGAATGATTGAGCCCTTTTTTCCTTTTCCGAAACCGCAATCGTTAATGTTTGCCGTAATTGCGATTTGTCAAGCAACGGGGTTGCTTTGTTTTAATGATCGCGGAATTTGGAAAGGAATGAGCTGTATCGATGTATTAGCTGGAAAGGGTGTGTTTTTAAACTGGAAAATTCGCTCTAAAACTGATGGCAACTAAATAAAAATTGATGACTTGTTTAAATCGGAAATATCTGCTGATCGCCGTCGCTCGTCAGTTAACATCCTTTTGGAGAGTCTAGAATTTGCATTCAGCATTTTCCCGATGTTTTATTTAAGCCTGAGATTGCAGACGTTTTTGACCGCATATTAGAATATTCGAATCAACGATTTTACTCCACGAAATTCAGCAGCAGCAGCAGCAAATGCATGATTAAAAGAACATGCCTATCAGTGTCGCTTTATGCAGATTTGGCCGGGAAAAATCCATTTTATTGGCGAAATCCATTCAGGTATTTTCCAGTTTGAGCACATTCCTCAACTAAGACAATTATTTATGGGTAAAAAATAGAGCGTTTGAGTCTAGAAATTTACTAAAATTAGGTAATAACACATTGCCAAATTGCCTCCACTTGTTGCCTGCGTCCATTTCCAACTTTTCTGAGTACAATGAGCCAAACAACGTCAAACTTTCGTCTTAATTTGGGAACTTTGCCATTGTGGAAGGGAATGAATAAGAATTCTTTCATCGCTTTACAGCCCAGTCAGTTCGCTAATAACGATGGGGCATTATTCGGGCGAAGTTTCTTGCATTAATTAATGGCTAACGAAAACAATTTAGCTGTTAGACAAAGTTGAAAAAGTTCGTCAGGGTCATAATTAATAATTATTGAGACGACAGCAATCCTCACTTTTTCATCAGTGCTTCGGTTAATAGATTTTTATTAAACGTTCTGCCGCTTAGCTTAGCTTCTACAATTTTTTCTCTGTTAATCACTTTCATTTCCCTCAATTTTTCCGTTCCGCAAACAAAGCCTGGAGAAACGCAATTATTATTAATGATGGTAGTTAATGCGGCAGACTTCGTCTGGAACGTTGCAATTGATTTTCCGAATCTTAATTAAACAGAACGCCTCATTCTCTTCGCTGTTCCTGAATTATCGATGTTAATGGACCTGACTTTTATGGGAAACTGTGCCCAAACTGAAAATTCTGTAAAGGAATTTCGTTGGCAAAAAACTCCATTTAAAGCTTTTCAAACGTGAAATTCGTCGGATCAACTGGGGAAAAATTCGCATTAAAGTAACAAAACCATAAGCAGCAATTCCGTAGCCAATGAATGTGCACACAGTAAAGGAAAACTTGAAATATTGGCGCGGCAAAGGAACAATAGATCGAGCACACAAAAACCATAAACCAATGCACTGGTTGGAATACACTACATGTAACCGATGAAATCAGCAAAGTTTCAAGCACACACTAGCGGGCTGTAAAGTTGCCCGTTTGTTTTTGCCCTCTGACTTTTAGAGCTTATTTTCTGGCGCTTTGCTCTTCATATGCTTCATTTGCAGTTCACTGACCGTTTATAACCCAGTTTACACTTAAGACTACAGAAAAAACAGCTAAATCCTAATATCAATTATGCTTCGATTTCGAATCCAATTACCCCACCGTGCAATAGTTTGAGGTCCTGGTTCTTTGCTCAGTCGTAAAATAAACAATAAAAATCGGGTTAAAAGCTAATACCCGAAAGCAATTTATGGATCGCCAAGCCGGAGGTTTTCCTATGTTTGGCGATTCAAAAATCTCATTTACTTTCTAGCTGGCAAAAAGTAATTGGCAGTGTCGTAAAGCTTTGCCGTGTTCTTCTGATTTCTCTAAAACAAACTTTTAACCTTTTGCCGGTCATATGAGTTTAATTGCTTTCTTCGCTTGAAGGAATGCGCAATCGAAATTATTGATTTTGTGTCGCGCTAGCCCGACAAGCGAAAATAGCAAATTCTAGAGATGCTTCCTAATAACAGTGAGGCTTTTTGTATCCATCCCTAAGGAGCGGAAGGATCATAGAAGCTCCCTGGAAGCATTTTTGAATAAGACGATTGTATCGATCCCTAAGCAGCGGAAGGCTCATGGAGCCTCTCTTAGGAATAATTTTTAGAAAATACGACACGCAAACATCTGCAGAATTAGCTACATTTGTGTGTGGGACTCGGTAAAAGCATCCTAATCAAACAATTTATCCTCCGCTCGGGCGTTAAAAGGCACTAAATAATTTAACAATCAGTTCTTGGGCCCCCACTTGGACAAGACACTTTTCCATCATCTTGTTAATATCAGACACTGATTCTTAGGGGAGAAAGTTTTGGCCCCTCTTTAATTAATGCTAGGCAAGCGATTCTAATAACTCAGACGGATTTCGGAGCTTAAGTATCGTAATTAATAGCGAGTCTGTCGACTTGTCTCTTCAGATTTTATGCGTAAAAATGATCCGTAAATTTAGAGTAAAATAAGAATCGTTTTACCATTTTCTCGAAACTTTTGAAACGAACACGAGTCAATTAAACCAAAGAAGGAATAGTCCTGAGGGCCCTAAAAACTGAGGAGGGAAGAAGAAGAATTATAATAATCAATTGATAAGCAGGAATGAAGCATGATTTATATTACAACCCTTCTTAATGTACCTTCAGCAATTAACAAAAGACAAATGACTAGGCTAATTTGCAACCATTATAAAGTGTTTTGTCTTGGCACCATTCTATACTATCATTTGAAAATCAAGTTGTATCAAAACAACATTAATTTTCGAATGTAGCAGAAACTCTCCAGCAAACCCGATTCATTGTTTCCCAACTAATCGACTTTTCTAAGCAAACCTTCACTTGAAATTAATTGTGTCAAGTGGCAACATCCTTAATCATACAAAGAGCTTTCGTTGAAAGAAATTAAATTCCGATATTTCCGACCCCGTTTTCCTCGTTTTATACTTTCAATTAATCCTTCGGTTTTCAAGAAAATACATAGCGGGCGAGAGAGACCGGGTACTTATCATTAGCACTAATTCCGCAGTTCGGTTTAAACGTTATAATTAATTTGCCTCTCATTAATTCGAGTAAATAAATAAAAACTCGTCTGTATTTAAAAAGGACTCAAATTGCTCGATAGTAAACAAACAGAATGTTCATCCAATCTTTTTGAACTGAGCGAATTAATTAAGGAAAAATGCGAAATTGACACAGTTTAATTGAAGCATTTGAATGCATTTAATGATGGTGTGAACATTTTTATTGCCCGGATAAATTCACCATTGAAGTATGAAGAAAACAGCAACAAAGCCTTGATAAACGGATTTAATACACACAATTTGTATTGTTGCACCAATTAATGCATGAATGAACGTGCACACAACTGAGCTCATTACCAGCCATAAATTAGATTAACCAACAATAATAACACTTAGGATTGGAGGCTCGTAATGGTTTGATGGGCTTTATTACGCCAAAAATTAATCAGCCGCAATAAAAATGAAAGAAACCAACCATCCTTAATTAAAACGCAAACTTTATTCTTTAATTAATTAAATGCAAATCGGTTATAACACTTAAGTTGGGGGTTCAGATCTTAACGGCCCTAATTAATAGCGACTGTTTTGGGCCATTCATTGTTCGAGGACCGAGACGAAAATAAAGGAAAATGGCAACTGTAAAATGGAAAATCTGATAATGTTAATATTTAGCTTTGTGCGTAGCAGTTATTGCATCTGGAAATTGGGCTTTAAAATCGGTGAAATATTGAAAAGTCAATTGAGTTTATGGATTAAGGAACTCGGTATTTTTTAATGGAGGATTGGAAAAGCACTCAAAATCCAACAGATTTGGTCTGAAGTGTACGTGGCGAAATTAGCTGGAAAAAGCGAGTTAATTAACATGAAGCCAGGATTTATATTGAAACAGCGTAAGTTTTGCTAAGATGTTCATCAGATGCCATATGAATTTTCTCTCGAAAGTTTAGCGCAAAAGCGAAGTTGTAATTTCTAAAAGTTCTAGCTTTTCTTGCAGCCAAATAAGATAATTAAAACAGAAAATGTAAACCAATCGGTTGCTTTTAGACTCAACCGCCCATCCATCATGCACTGGTTGTTTAACCAAAATTCGGTTGGCTATAAATAACACACAGACCCAATATAAAGAAGACGTTAAACGTCTGGAAAAATACAAAGTTTACGAGAACAGGTCCCATTAATACTATTTTAAGGTGCACAAACTGTCACTGATTTATCAGAAGACTTTATTTTTATAAAATATTTTTGTTGTTCAAAGGGAGGCTTTTTATATTAAGATATATCTCAGGATGGGGGACCGGTGACATTTGAATGTGGGCATAGAATGATGGGTGGGAGCGCTTTGAATCCACACACCTGGCATTTCTTTGTATTTTCCATTCACGTTTCAAATTAACTTTGGGTTTTATTTCAGAAATTTTTATCTATTCTTGGGTTTTATTTAAATTTATTAACATTTGGACAGCAACTGTCGAGGCAGGAAAACGAATTTTGCATTATGGTTTAAGGAACTTTGCAAATTTTTAAATCAACTTACCACCCACAGAGCCAAAACGGGTTTCTTACCTGGAACAAAACAGAAATTAGTGAGTTGCACCTAAAATCTCATTTTCAGATAGTTTACTTGCGCAAAATGCTTTCAACTGCACAGAGTGCTGGTAATGTTCACTATACTGAGACGAGCCTTTGGAAAGATCCAAATATAACCGCCTTAATAGTATGGCAAGGAAAAGTCCCGTTTAACAACTAGATGGCCATAAAACTGACAAAAGGCCTCGTTAATAATGTTGCAAAGCTTACCACTGTCAAGGTATTTTGGCCGGCATTATTTACGGAACGCTTTGTGTGCATTCTTTTACCTGTTAAAACAGGTACAAACAGCAGCGTGACAATTAAAGCGTTAGTTATTTATTAGCGCTAAAATAAGCTAAAATCCTATTAAGACTGTCATCAAACCTCGAAAGACGATTGAGATCGAATATCGACGGATTTAGTATATTTTGCTCAGAACATTAATTCACTTTTTGTCAGTGTTTTGTAGAAATTGTATCTTTTTAATTGTTAGCTTTTCTGTACGCGAATATCGACGATTTTATCTTGGAGCGTTGATATGGATGTTGAGAGTTTACGCCCAAATAAAATAAATGTAAGATTCTTTAAGATTTTTTTAATCTTAAAAAAAATCGCATTACGCATTATGGAACTGGTAATAAACCAATAATATTAGTGAAGAAATATTTTGAAAGAATTTGAAGAACATATTTGGAAGCTAATATAATTCTGAATAAATCATTCAAGATAATTTTTGAAAGCATTGAATTTGACCATTCCGAATCGACTTTCCATTTATCTTACCATTCCCTACTAGAGCAAACGACGAAGAAGTTACCCATTAATAAATATTTTCTGAATGTTGGCGGACGGCTAAGTTGGAATTAATGAGTTTTCGGCCATTAACACTAGCAGTTATTTGCCAATTCGCACAAAAACCTTATTAAAAATTCGTTAAAAGATAGAATCGAAAAGTAATTTGTGATTTGCCGACTAGACATACTGTCGCCCTGAGTTTGGCAGTTTAAAAATTGTTAGTGTGTAAAAAGTAATTGGTCGTGTCGTAAAAGTGGAAATTGGACCGTCTTATCTGATCGGAGCTGCAGGCTAGTTTGATGGATGTGCAGCTTTATCGGCAAACAACTTTGTGTAAATGGTGCAGCAAAACGAGACAATCTTTTTGGAGCGAGGAAAATCGCTTGATTGATGAGGCCGAAGTTGGAAAAAACCTCTGCAACTAACCAGCGTTAAATATAAAAACTGTTAAATCTGATCAATTGCAATTGAATACGCACGGAAAGTCCAACTCCTCAACCCAGTCTTTCCTGAGTGAGGCAATTCTTCGGGGTCCGAAAGCGACTATTTAAATTTATATTAGACTATCCTGAGGGAACAAAGCGGCAAGGTTTGCCCATCCAGAGCGGTCAATAGTTGAACCCACATCAACTCGTTCTATATGTTGGCGGTTTTGCGTAGTGGGATCATCCTAATTGCTTGTGGCCATCGGAACGATGCCAATTGTTTCGTATGAATTAATGGATATCCAGTTACTGGCAACTATTCTGAATACTAACAGCCAATCACTGGGCTTTATTAATTAGTTCGTCATACGAGACAACTGTATTAGATTTGATGAGGGGACCGTTACTCTAATTTTTCAAAACTTTCTGATTAATACGAAAATACTTTTTCAGTTCAAGCGCTTTAGCTCCCAACCCATGAAATGGCACTTAAAAATCTTCTCTCTCTGAAAGAGCCCCCCAGAATTAATATGCTTTTTTCGGATACTGTTGCCTCTATCTTATGCAGAATGATTTAAAATTGGCCTAATTTATCATAGAAGCCACAATGAACAACACCACAACAAACAATGTCGAGCGATGCATAAAGTGTATCTTCCTTGTATTGACTCTAAGTAGTTGAAATCTTTTGCATGAAAGACACGGGCGATCTACATTAATTGTTTTAGTTGAATGTTTGTTTCCGTCCATTTTTATTAGTTTTAAAATTGAGCATAACTGGGAAAATTAAAAACTATCTGGGGCTAAACTGGGCAAGTAAAGACAAACCAGCTTACATTTTCATGTTTCAGTAAAGAAAGTTCTTGAGTCAGAAAAGCAATTTATAAAGCTTTAAATATACTTAAGACCAAATCTTCAAAATCTGGTAATTTTTCTGTAAAAGACTTTTCTTTTGATTATTGTGAAACACTACAAGATCATAAACCGTAGAAAAGACGTCGATTTATATTAGTAATAGAAACCGGCTCATAAAACCGAAAAAGTGGTTTGCACCAGAAATTAAATAAAACTGTTAATGAAAAACTTAAAAAGGAACCTGTTACTTTTGGAACCGCATATTGTAACCTAATACCAAAGGAACTGCAACGTTGGAACGTGTTACAGAAAAATAACCGTTAAGCACAAAATCTTGTAATGATAGTGCACCTGTTACCCACGTCTTTATAGCATTGACTTGGAACGCCAACAGGAAAACCAATTTTTCAATTATTCTCAACTCATCAGAAAGACGATTTTTTTATGTTTCCCCTTTAGCCTCACCTGTGACTTTTACAGATTGACTCTCCAAATAGTTTTTTGTGCATGTCGCAATTTCCCCCCCGAGAAATAACGCCAACTTCCAATCACTCTGTACATACATCTAATAGATTAATAAGGATGAAAATTAATACTAAATGCAATGTAGAATTAAAGCCGGCTTTAGTTCCCATCATAATGATATTCCAGTCTCATCTGGCGCGTAACAAGCCATCTCAAATTTCGACCAATTTGCCTTATGCCAAGGGGATTCGCATGTAAGGGCGGCATTAAGCGAAAGGCGATATATGCTGCAATAACAGTAATTTCAATAAACCAATAAGAACTTTTTGGTGCTGCCGACCTGAAAGCCCAAAGCTATCGATTGCTGGCCCTTTAAGGGCGATTGCTGCCCCATACAACGAACGGTCTAAGCAAATTATTTTCCGGATTATGATTATTTCAAATTGCCGAATAAGCGGATTAGGGTGATTCTTTAATGCCCACTTGCGCCCAGAATTCATCACAGCGGCACTGAGCTCTTTAATATACAAATGTGAATTACACTTGTCCGGAGAGCTTTGATGTGTCTGAGGGAAATGAGCCCAGCCCTTCATTGTAAGAAGGGTCAGTGACGCAATTAAACAATGCGATAAATGAATGAAAATGGGGAAAATCTTCAGCAAAGATGACGAAACATTGTCGATAATTCAGCCATAAATAATAGTCAAATTTTATTACCCACCACTTTTTCAACTCCCCTCTCTGAGACCATTATGTATTTAGAGATAATGATGCATAAACATAGACATTTTGAGGCAAGTTATCATTTGCATCGCCGTAATTTTTATTGATTTTTAATTTGTTTGATATTCTCCATGCCTTTGGCCGCTGCCTTTAATGCCCTGATCGACTTGGTCACGAACGGGCCGACAATCAGCCAGCTCACGCTTGTTGTTGAGGGTCTTGAAAAGACGTTTTTTGCCAATTAGCTAATGAATTTTTGACACACTCCACGGCATATAATTAAGCTAATAATGCCAGTTTAATTGACACCGCTTTTAAGGGATTTTCCGAAAGAAAGCCGGGACGCATAAATATATTATCGTTGATTACTCGTCTTGAAACCTAATTTATCTTTTTCCTGTTAACTTGAAGTTTTCTCTACCAAATACCCCCATTACTGCTGATGTGCAGAGATGAATGGTTAATGAATGGTTATAATCAATTTAAATAAAATATAAAACAGCACAGAAACGGTGTAAATAAAAGGCGCACATTATAGCAAAGTTGTTTCAAGCGCATAATCAACAGCGTTGGCTTGCTAGAGGGAAATTTATTCGTATATTGGCATTTTACAATAATAGCTGCCATATTGGGGTAAACCGCTAGGCTTTCCAATAAAGGCGTCTTTAATATTCCGGATTTAGTCGAATGCTCCCCCAATATAGAAGAGCGGACAAACGGGACTTTTTATGTAATCAAAACCATATTTCAACCAGAAATTCTGGCAAATATCTGGCAAATCAATCAACCAATATGTGTAATTATTATAAGCAGTTTACTGAGTGAAAAAGTGAAAAAATACAGTCGTTTGATCATGGGACACTTCATATCAGTCAGGCTGTATACAGCTTCCAAGTGGATTGTACATAATTCAATTTGCAATGTAAATTTTATAATAAAATACGTCTTATTTGCCCACACTCAGACCGCAAGTTAGGAATAATTTGCCTTTGAATGCTTGAGCATCGATTTAAGAGCGAAACTGGGCTGGTTTGGGAATTAAGAGAGAGCGTTGGCTGAAACTTCTAATATTTGAGTTTGGGGAGATAATTAAAAGGAGGCGACTGTGGAATTGCGAATTATACTCCACCTATTATCAATTATGGATGAATGGGGTAACCTGCAAATTTCCCTTTTAATCTTGCGTGGAAATTAGGTAATAATTTGATTGTGAATTCGTTCCGGTACATGCAAAGAATTACATTACATTTATTAACTTAACCAGTTGAAAAATACCCGCTTTGATCATTAATCAACTCTTGAACAATCGAGAATTTTGCATCTTCCGGCATCTTCAGAAGTACGGGACAACGCCACGAACATACTTCTATATTATATGTCTTCATTATAAAAATCACCAATTATTCAAACGTTACCGACATTGAGCAAGCTGTTTTGACAAAGGTCATTTTTTTGGCAATAAAACTGTAAATTCGACATCAGCAAAATTCGTTTTTTCCCGAATGCAAATGTTATTAAACGCCCTCCTGCGGCTTTTTAATGTAGGCGCGCATAAAAGCTTTAATCTTAATCCATAAAGCGTCAATATTGTGACAAAGATTTGCTTAATTAAAGCCAGGAACAGAGTAAATAATCACTCAATTACACTGCGAGGCCGGAAAAACGGGGAAAATAATGCGCCATAAACGCGCTGAATGTAAAAATCAAATATAAGCGGATTTCTTTTTCCTCCCATGTGGAAATATCAAAACGCTTCTGAGACTAACTGATGCTGTTTTGGCAAGTCCCACCCAGAAGGCTAGAAATTAATGACTCCTGATGGCAGCCTTAATGATCGAAACAAACATACACTTATCCTCAACTTAGCCGACATCCAGCGACAGGAAAAACAGATGTAAAACAAAACACGCTGCTGTATTAATAGCCCACACAAATCTCTGCCGAATACTATTTCCGAGAAATATTCAGATATATCATTCCACTAAATTAACATTTTGTAAAGGCGAAACGTAAAAATGCGAACGAGTTGTTATTAATAGCCTCTTCAGGGCGAGCGAACGCATTTACAGAAATAATAGTTTTCCAGACCATAATTTAAATGTCCAACAAAGTATCGTTAATCATATGTCATCTGGAAGTTGGGGAAAGTTAACGGTATCGAGGGAGCAATTAGCCGGTCGCAATGTTGAGAACAAAAATCCATATTTAGTGGCTGCAATCCGGGGGGAATCACACAGTTACAAACCCCGACATTTCAGCTGACATATTAACTTGCTAAACGTTAAACTTGAAACACCATTCAAACTGATGGCAGAAGCATGTGCCTGCAATTTTATCTTCATTTTCTACAAACAAAGTGTTTCACCAATCATCCGCCTGCAAAAATGTGGAATCTTCTATATGAAACTATGGAATAATCAAATAGTAGTGAAACTGGAAATAAATCTGGAAACTAAATAAATGCAGCAGAAGACGCAGAAGACAGTAATGTTCAATCACTAGACGCAACGGTTCAAAAGTATTTTACTGGAGAGCAAATATGCACCATACAGATCCGGTAGGAAGGAAGAAGACAACATTACAAAAAAACGAACAGTTAACATAAAGGCTTGTAATCGAATTATACAATTTTTCGAACCGGTAAATAAAGTTTTTATATTTCGGTAGTCTTAAGTCTTGCATTAAGATACTCTAGCTAGTTCACATACGAATGTATTTGATCTCATTATAAGTTTAAAGTTAGATCCATTCAAAAATCAACTTTGAGAAAATCACAGGTAAAAATGTTACATTTATACCGCATCAAATGACCTACAGATGAGGAAACTAGACGTCAACAAGCCAAATCTCAGAAATTACTAAAGAACGACGCGTTTCAAGCCAGAAAAAGGGTGGCCACTGAAGCTTTGCTTATTGGAATTAATTAATTCTTTGCCGATGTCTTTTCAATTACTCGGGAAAATTGATAATACCGGCTGAACGAGATAACAAGGAACCGCTAATTAAAAATGAAGTATATTTGAATAGTTACAAAGTTGCTGCTGAAGACAAAATTTTGCAAGGCAAATTTTAACAACAATAGAAATCTGAGGCAAAAGCTCCATTTTGAAATGAATCGATCTAGTCTACTTCAGTGCCGACTTAGTGAAGAATATTAAAAACATCGTCCATACGCCATTATATTGATCTTCTGAATAATCCACCAGTGAACAATAAGAGATTTTATCAATGTACTTCCGTTATTTCGCCTTCCAGGGCCAAGGATTTTTTTTCATTTTCTACTTCCGAAATATATATATTTCCAGCAGGTCACGCAGCAAGGAAATATTATATCCTGAAGCTTAGTCTCTGTTGTCGGATCGAATTAGTTTCCACAAACTCATAACGAAACAATTTTTTTTACATAATTGTCGAGCCCGGTTTGTTCTCTTCATGTTATGGATCTGACACATCCATTTTCCTAAATGGAATTTCGGCCACAATTTGTCTAGATGCAATGTTTCGCGTGAATAAATAAACAAGTTGAATGAGTTTGGGATGTATTTGTAGCAGTGCCATGAAAAATGTGTATTAAATAATTGAGCATACAAAATATATAAAAGACCGAACATTCCAGTAAAGTGCTTGTTTCTGTTCAATCTCATGCCAATACGAGTTTCCTTAAACTCGGTGAATTTAAACCGAAAATGAAGCTGTCGGAAATTATTCAGTTGTAGATAAATTATTTTCGGAAACCCCTGGAGGATTTTTCCTAATGGCAAAGTAATGTTGGCAGGCCCATCGCTTTGTTAAAGCTGGCAGGTGGTGGCTAAATTAAGTTGGCTAAGAATGTGAACCGACATTTCAAGACGACTGTTATAATCCGATTATTTTCTGCCGGAATAAATTGTTTTCCCTCTTATTACATTACTTGCTTCGCATTCATCGGGGATCAACCGTAAAGTGGATAATGGTTTTCGTTTTCATTCCTCGAGATAATCATTTGCGTTATCAATTTCCGCGTGACGATTTTTTTCTGCCCCGAAAATCATCAATCTTCGCATTGCAACAGAATCACCAGCCATTGAAAGGGGGCGATGTTAACTGGAGGAATTTTCCTAAGTGAAGACGGCGTAACAACAGCTACAGAGATGGTCTAAAAAGACATTTACACGGGGAGCGCTAATTAGATTGAATCCAAAGAGAATTGACTTGCAAGGGAAAGTCACTTCAAAGAGCGCATAGGGGCAGGATGTAAATTGTACCAACTCGGAGGATGTTCATTGTTCAATTTCAATGCTCATTGTAGCTTAATTATTATTAAAATTCCATGAATAGTATAGTGGGGAAAATTAAAATCGTCCGACTACAGGGTGGTTCAAAGTTGGCCTCTTCCCGTTTGATTACTTGGAAATTTTGGGAAAATTCGCGGCTGCAACTGAACGACTGATTTACAATTGTTGCAATAAATGATCTAGAGAGGGTGTCAACCTATGAAAAACCCGCTGTACATCTTTGCTGTTGCATCAGCTTTGCGCCCGGAAACTGATGTTGTGAAGAACGATTAAGAGCGCATCTGTGACAAAGTTCAGGCTCAAATGAAAAATTCTATTCTATTTTCAACTGATTGGAGTGACAAATCTAAGGTTCCACCAGCAAAGGGATTCTCTAAACAGTCTTTCGCAGCAGTAAATCACGGTGGTGAATTTTATTCAAGCGCGTTTAGCAAACATCCTGCCAAGACATTTTCTGGTCTATAAACATTCTATTCTGTATCAACTATAATATTGTCCTTCTATTTTTGGCCTGGAACCCAAACAGCGCTTTGAGATAAAGATCCTGGGCGTACGTCACCAAAAATTCACTTAAACCCCGATTATCAATCACTTCCCTCTAGAAGTTTCATTCGCTACTGATAACATTCCTGCGCATTTGATTGATTAATACCAATGGAGTTTTAAATCATTTTCCCATTGCAACTATTCTGTCACTAAAATTCATAAATTTATGGTGATATTATCTTGAAAAGTGAATCTCACTGACGCCGTTCAAAAAGGTCTCAAGCGAAAAAATTGCACAGTAGCCAATATTTGGCACTTGAAATATGATCCATCAAGATACCATTCTAAATCAAACGGGATTAGAACGATGAGATTATGGATAAAGAAAGCTAGATTAGAAAAACAATAATTCACAAAGGGATTTGGCCATGTCTCGATTTTCGGTATAAAAGCCAACGAACCAACCTAGACTTTCCAGTTTGGTAGCTTAAACTAAGAGTGCCAAAATGAAGATTGCCATTGTTGCCATTGCCTGTGTCCTCGGGACCTTTGCTGCTGCAGAAACCGTAGAAGTAAGTTTTCTATTTAATTACATAAATATTATTAACTCGTCTCCCAATCAAAGGAACTAGGATATGACTGGGACAATATCAAATCCCTGGATCTTTTCGCCGAGCCCATTGGCCCAGCCCCTCCTCAACCAGGTGGCCTCAGAGTGATTGGAGGAACAGTTGCTGCCCGTGGCGCTTTTCCCTATCAAGCTGCCTTGATTGTGAACCTTCTCAGTTTCTGCGGTGCCTCCATCATCAGTGGCGATTGGATCTTGACTGCTGCTCACTGTGTTGACTCGTACGTCCTCAACCAACAACATTTCCTCCGAAAGTTTTGAGAATAATTCGGATTGCAGAGCTTTGGTGGTTCAAGTGGTGGTGGGCGCACATAACCCCAGAACCACTGTTGATGAACCCACTCAGGTCCGATTGAGCGCCAACGGCCGTGTTATTCACTCCGCTTGGGACAGGGCGAATCTTCAAAACGACATCGCTCTTCTGAGAGTGGCCGGTATCCCAGTAGGATCTCCTGGAATTTCTTCCATTTCCCTAGCCCCAGCCACTTCCGGAACTTTCGCTGGATCAACTGGTATCCTCACTGGATGGGGTAGGAACCAAAGCCACTATTCACTCCGCAGATGGTTTTACATCCAGTTGCTTTGCAGGAAGAACCAGCGATGCCAGCAATGCTGTATCCAACGAACTCAGAACAGTTCAACTCCCCATTCTGACCAACGCAGTTTGCCAGAGCTCTTTCGGCAGCATCGTCACTGCTCAGCACATCTGCACCTCAGGGGCCGGAACTCGAGGAGCCTGCAATGGCGACTCTGGTGGCCCATTGGTGGTTAGCGGTGTTGAAGTTGGTGTTGTTTCATTTGGAGCTAGTCAATGCGAAGCAGGACATCCCTCAGTGTTTGCCAGAGTTTCCTACTTCAGGAACTGGATCTCATCCAACTCCGGCATCTAATGATTTTGAGCGAGCGATTTGATTAAATTTTGTTTTTTTGCTTCATTGTTTTTACATTCAATTTTTCCAGCCTTTC
>NW_026018715.1:12564610-12567487 GCF_020466585.1 Dendroctonus ponderosae
CATTATAGAAGGAAACACGCCCCAAATCGAAAATATGTGCCCAGTGATATTAACATTAAATTAATGCATGCAGATTTTCTACAAAAGTACCCCGAAATGAAACTTTCATACGAACTTTACCGCCAACAAGTATCTGAGATGAATGAGTAGTGCTGGCAATGCGAAACATTCAACCTTCACTCCAAAAACTTAAAAAATGATAAAGAAAATATTGATTCCGACTGCGATGATTGCCAAAAATGGAAAAGTCGCTATGAAAATGCCATAGAAGCGAGAACTGAATATAAAAATAACGTATCTACATAAGCAGGATCTGAATTATTATTTGCTTCTGCAGACTTCCAAAAGATGGTTATTATATCACAAGTATAATAAGGTGAATTTGAAGAAATCACTGTGAAATGTTTAAAGAAATCATTTTTACACCAAGGATCATTTGTTTTAACGAAAGCTTTGTTCCTCTGGGAAAGTCGCTCTTGTTTGAAATGAAGGCGTGGCTGGAAGAAGTAAATCTGATCTAATATCAACCTTTTACAAATTTCTGTTGTTTCACCGTGATGTTAAAGACATAACAATTTGGCTAGATAACTGCGCATCGCAAAACAACGAATTGGGCCTTGTATTGCTTTTTAGTTTTTATTATTAACTCGTTAGAAGTAAATCTAAGTTTATTAAAATTAAAATATTTACAAACTGACCACACTTTCATGTCCGCTGACTCTTTCCAAGTGGAAAAGTTTTAAAACAAACAGGAAAAGTATTATATTTCGAGGATTTTAAAATGTGTGTCAAAAAATCAAATAGTTCAAGGGTAGAGAGGATTGAAATGAGCCTTAATGATTTTCATGATTTTATTGACTATTCTGCAAGATTCAAAATGAACAAAATTACACCTAAACCCTATTTAGCAAATTTTGATGATGTTCAATTTAAAAGGGGCTCTAAAAACCTTTTTAATAAAACCAAATTTAGTGGACCATTGATTGAACTCAACTTTTGGCCAAACATTATAAAAATGACCGACCAAAACCTGCGATCAGATTGGCCCCTAAAGGAATTGACAAGGAAAGGAAAGCCAAATTGCTGCAAAAATTACGAAACATTGTTCCGGCAAATCGAGTATCTTTTTGCTAAGATCTGCCAGTGAACGACGGAAATGATATTGAAAGTTACTAGTATTAGATAATGTATTATTTCTAGTTAACATAGGTTTTTCTTACAAAGTTTGTGTTGTTTGCTTTTATGTTATTTGCTAAACTATGAGTACTATAATGCAGAACTACTTAGTATGTCTATCCCTTAATAGTATGAGAATACTAAAACACAAAGTCGTATCTAACAAAAGTCAATTTTTTTATCGAATCCCAAAATTTACAACCTTAAGATTTCTTGTTTAAGTTTATCAACGTGAAGTCCACATTGAGATCTTAGAAAAGGACAGTTTTGCAAACAAGCGAAGATGGCATGTGATAATTTACAAATTGCTGAATATCTCAAAACTTCTTTTTTGCAGATACAACTTCCTGTCTTAGCAGGGCAGTATTGTCGTGCATGCTTTGAGAGAGAGAGTGTTTGGCAACATGGTAAAATTGACTGGCTAAGTCGCATAGGCGCGAACCGGCTCCACTCAATGTGTTTCTACTTGCGCCGAGGTCACTGGACTTTTCGAGGCCACCGTATTCCTGAATCACCAACTACACTAAATACGAATCTCCCGAAAGATTTTCGGCTCGAACGGAAGTCCAATAAAAGGAATTTAAATAAGAAAAATGCGTCTCTGCAATGGCGCAAAACATGCTCCAACATACGTTCGAGAAGACTGCAAGAAAGTGGACTTTGCTGTAAATGTATGCAAAAAAGTGATTAATCCTGCCCATTCTCTGAAGCTTCTTGAAACGTCGGAAAAATCTTCAGCTCTCAAACCAACTCAAGTTCACTTTTCATGATCGTCACGGCATTCTAAACAAACCGTTTGTGTTTTGATTCCATCGAATGCTTTATGAGATATTTAGAGTTCTCGATAGCCGAAAATACAAGCGGATAAAGCGATTCTCATTCTTCGGGACGTTTTCACGCATTTTTTACACGGTGAATTGCGCCCGGCCCAGACACCAAAATAGCACCCAAACTTAAATATTTAGATAATGCGTAATTTAGGCGGAGCGGATTCAACACAGCCAAGATTAGCCTAGTGTCGTTAACCCTGAACCCTCAGAAAAGCAGGGGTGGAACAATGCCCACAATAAAGGTCATTTTTACCTGAAGTCTTTGTGTCGCCCTGGCATATAAAAATTGCAATTATATTCAACTTTTGTCGTGGACATTTTCGATTTTATTCACCAGCGGTTTTATGAGTGCAACCTATCAAGCAAGTGCATTTGAACTTTGCGAAAATTTAACTACTGTATTGCAAAGTTCAGTTGAAAATAGCGCCTTTATACTCATTAGCTTATTGGGGTTTCAGATACTGCAAAAATAGTTTACTTTTCGTTTGCCGCTTTTTAGAAAACGATACAAAACAGTAAAAAACTACAGCAAATCTATGTATTAACAGTAAAGGAGTTTCCAACTGAGCTTTTAATTTTTAGGAATTTTGTACTGTTTTATTATACAGTTGAGTCCGGATATAACGAACTTGAAAAATTAACTAAAACTGGTTCGTTATATCCGGAGTTCGCTATAAGCGAATAATAATACAAAAACACGTGGTGTATTTTATGTAGTTATTTTTACATAGAGTAGTAGAAGTTAGTAGGTATGACTAAAAAGAACACAAAAAGATAAACAAAATTCAACTTGAAATCTACTTCATAAAGTCTGTAAATTTTGTTTGTACATTTCTGCTGCAAAAATACATGTTATTTATGTAGTTTTCAA
>NW_026018715.1:12567587-12572244 GCF_020466585.1 Dendroctonus ponderosae
AAATGACACTTCGAAGATGGCAATGTAAAATGGGTAAATTTAGCAAAATCCTTCCCAACTTCAAGAATTGTTTTGGGAAAATCCTCTTGACCAAATGATTTGAAATTTCAATTGGGCACACAATAAATCTTGCGTTATGAAATGTTAAAGTCAGCGGCTCAAGGTACGTTGTTTCTTTTGACAAAATGGCATTTAGGAGATGATAATGAAAATAGGAAAATTTGCCAAAATTCTTCTCGATTCAAGAATTATTTTATAAAAATTCTGCCGTAAAAATGATTTGAAATTTTTGTTAATCACACAAGAAACCTTTCGTTATAACTCGCTGAGGTCGATGTTTCAATGCACAATTTTGTTTTGAAGAAATGACACTTCGAAGATGGCAATGTAAAATGGGTAAATTTAGCAAAATCCTTCCCAACTTCAAGAATTGTTTTGGGAAAATCCTCTTGACCAAATGATTTGAAATTTCAATTGGGCACACAATAAATCTTGCGTTATGAAATGTTAAAGTCAGCGGCTCAAGGTACGTTGTTTCTTTTGACAAAATGGCATTTAGGAGATGATAATGAAAATAGGAAAATTTGCCAAAATTCTTCTCGATTCAAGAATTATTTTATAAAAATTCTGCCGTAAAAATGATTTGAAATTTTTGTTAATCACACAAGAAACCTTTCGTTATAACTCGCTGAGGTCGATGTTTCAATGCACAATTTTGTTTTGAAGAAATGACACTTCGAAGATGGCAATTTGAAATAGGTAAATTTCGCAAAATCCTTTCCAACTTTAAAAGTTATTTTGAAAAAATTTTCTTATCGAAATTATTTTAAATTTCATTTGGTCACACACTAAATCTTGCCTTATGAAAGCTAAAGTCAGCGTTTCAATGCACGTTGCTTTTTTGACAAAAGGGCTTTTAGAAGATGGGTAATATAGAAAAATTTTGCAAAATTCTTCTCAACTTTAAGAGCTACTTTATAAAAATTATCCCGTAGAAATGATTTGAAATTTTCGTTCAAATCACACACGAAACCCGTAGCTATAAAACGCTGAGGTCGGCGTCTCAATGCACAATCTTCTTTTGAAGAAATTACGCTTAGAACATGGCATTGTAAAAGAGGGAAATTCCTCAAAATCTTTCCCAACTTCAAGAATTATTTTAGAAAAATTCACTTATCCAAATGATTTGAAATTTTATTTAGTCACACAATACACCTTGCATTATAAATCGCTAAAGTCGGCTTCTCCGTGCACAGTTTTCTTTTGCATAAATGCCACTCAGAAGATGGTAATGCAAAGGAGGGAAACGCTTAGTATAAATTAAACTACTTATTAAAACTATAAAACATCGCGTTCCTGGGGCCGATTATTTCCTCCTTTTCTTCCTAAACTCAATTCGCCAACAGATTTTTATTGTCCGCACGTTGGAGGGTATTTTATGGGCATATTCCGGTTTTCATGTATTAATTGCCGCTTAAATCATAATAAATTTCAGGATATGCCACGATAATGTCGATTATTGCCTGGTGTTTTGCATGGGGAAAATGTCTTAATATTTTACTCTGTATACGCCATAGTTATTGAAGAAAAAGTGAAGAAAGCAGCAATGACATTTTTTCAATATAAAAATCCGTCTTCAATATAGGAGTTTTGAATATCACTTTCCAATAAGAAATTCAATGAAAATTCTGCAAACGTCTCCCAAAGGTAAAATTCAGAGCATTAAAACCATCCAATTGCAACTTCCTTGGCGAATATGATCCGTTGCAAATATACCGAAATCTTGGAATATTAGCGTGGAACAAAAACTGAATACAAAGTTTTCATCGCCGAAAGTTTAGCGCGATAAAGTGTACTTACATACAAAAAGTTCGCGTTTCCAGCTGCCATTATTCAGAGCTTATCTGGGCGCGCCCATTTCAGTGACAGATTTTTACTGTTACTATCGCTGAATGTTAATAAAGTTTATGTTCGAATTACCCTTTCTTTGTACGAAAATTAATACCTTCAACCCTGAAAATCACTGTTATTACTGCGAAATCGGCATTGTTAATTTGGTTATTGCCTTTAAAGGTAATTGCTTTATATTCGCTTGTTTGAGTTGCAAATAAATAGGTTTTGCGGTAAAAAAATCAGGTCCGCATGTTACAGACAATAAACAATCGGGATACAATAACTGAAGATAAAAGGGAAGGTTTCCTAGAAAGGGCACCGATGAAGAGATACGAAAATCGGAGGGAAACTATTTCAGGCTTTCAGGACGACGGCCCTTCGCATATATTACATTAAATTAAATAGCGGTTTCCTTGCATTTTTTACGGAAGGTCTGTTTGATCTTCGATCTCAGCATTTTTCGGCCCAGAACAAGGCAATCTTTGCCTGTTCAAGGGTTGGAAAGTTGACCCAATTTTGCAACAAAAACAGTTAGTATAAATAAAATAAACCAATTGGAATTGTTACTGCAGGATGAAAAACATTGTTGAGAAATGCTATTGAATTTCGCAACTGATTTAGGCCCTTAGAACAAGCGAGCTCTGAAGATGCGGTCTAGTCGTGCTTGCAAATCTTTTTTAGGAACTCTTCTGGCTCTCAAATTAGCAGATAAATCTCAAGTGAGCAAGTTGGTTTTCGATTTGAATAAATTGGGCGTTTGCGTGAAGTTTTTAATCGAAATTTCGTATGTATGAAAGTGACACGGATGTAACTTGGCGAGTAAATATTCTGCGAGCGTGGAGTTTAAATCACCCCCCAAAAACACGGTCATGTATCTATCGGATGTGGGTTTGTTTATCCGATATATTGAGGAATGGCCCAATTTCAGTTGCAGGATGGCCTTCCTCTAAAAGCTACTGCAAATCCCTTGCTGCTTATCGCAGTTCGTGCTCGGCACCCTTAACTAGAAGACTGAATTGAATAGGAATCAATTTGTTGGATATGGCTTGCATAGAGAGTTATATCATATAGTTTACGAGTTGTGTCTTCTCATTCGGCTGAAACTGGGCCAGCGTTTTTCTCCTAGTCGACTAAAGGGGAAAGATTAAGGATCTGCAATCTGCAAGACAACTAATGCCGATATAAGCTAATTTTAATTGAAACTCAATCAATCATCAATCTACTTATATGTCTGGAAAATAATATATTAAAACTTGCTGTTTCAAGAAGCGAATTTCAGAAACAGTCTGCCCATTCATTGCTGAGAAACACTATTTCTTGTTTCTCATTGAATTAATTAATGCATTTTTCTGTTGAGGAAATCAAGCAAGTAATTCCGCCACTATATGCAGCATAAATAGCCGTTAATTTTTCATGAGTAAGATGGAAATCTTCAATTAATGGAAAATCTCAACGGCACCCACAAACGAACAGCAGTGGAAAGTATGCATAATAAGTGGAAATAAATTTTCAATTTTAATTTAAAAATAAGGAAAGGTTCTGAAAATTGCTGAATAACCGACAAAAGACTGGCGAACAATGGCCACCAAAAAGGAAAATAAATTAAGTGTCAGGAACGGCCATTCTTATTATTTATTGCCTCCTTAAACCATTAGGTGCATATATTTTAATATAAAACCTGTTCTTTTTTTATTCAGCGGGCACAAAAGCTGCTAAATAATAAATTATGCTTAATATATCCATCCGTTCCATTCCATAGGGAATATTTATTTTTAGCCGTTTCAACTACGACTTCATCGCTTTTATTTATCGCTGTTTGAAGCCCATATTGCTGTTCAATACTTTGATTGTCAATTTATTCGATCACATCCAATAGCCAGCAGCCCGAACTGGAGTTGTCGTTTCTCGTTTAAGCTGCTCCAGAAGTTTGGGGGCCAAGTGCAAAGCTCGAACATCAATATCCAGCCGATGGACAAGAACATCAAAGTCTTAATAATCCATTTAAACCCATCGACTCCGTCTAAACAAGGGGGGTTTGAAAATTKAAATTGCTTCACTAACTCAAACATTGAATGAACAAATCGGTTTTACTATTAATTTGCATCGTTTTATTATACTGAGTGGAACTTTTTGGCTTTCTRGTCTCGAGCGCGTTTTAAGGAAACTCTAAYTCGATAAAAAGGACATAAATAAGACCACGAGTATTATTCGCGAAATACTCGAATTTCGCATGGAAAAAAGTCCCCTTAACAATGACGAGAGTACAACTTCGTGCCTTGCGGCTTTAATGCGAATGGAGCGTCACTCAAATTCTGCTGTCATGTCGAGTTATTAAAAAGTTTTTGTCTGTTCCGGCGCGACATAACCCGCGGCAATAACGTTTCATGATTCTTTTATACTGTCGCCTCTTTGTGATACGGATTTCTGGATCGTTTTCTGGATACACTGACTACGTTCACTTGCATAGCAGAAGAAGAATGAAGAATTTCTTATTGACTGTTATATTTGAGTTTTTTATTTTCTCTCTCCTATTTTCTCCTCGCGCGTTTTCCTACCTCCTATTCTGCCCTGCTAAAACAGGAAGTCGTATCTGCAACTTTTCACTTTTTCAGCTTATGCGGTATACTGGTATTACAGAGTTTGCCTTACCTTGTCTAAGTTCTGGAATTCGTATCATCTTTAGAATACGGTTTTTCAATGATATTCATATGTCCTATCTGCAAAAATCGACCAGTTACCAGGTCAAAAAGTCGTATTGATAATT
>NW_026018715.1:12572945-12595687 GCF_020466585.1 Dendroctonus ponderosae
TATCGCATTATAGAAGGAAACACGCCCCAAATCGAAAATATGTGCCCAGTGATATTAACATTAAATTAATGCATGCAGATTTTCTACAGAAGTTCCCCGAAATGAAAGTTTCATACGAACTTTACCGCCAACAAGTAGCTGAGATGAATATCTCGTTTGCTGTGCTCGGTCATGAGTAGTGCTGGCAATGCGAAACATTCAACCTTCACTCCAAAAACTTAAAACATGATAATTAAAATACTGAGCCCGACTGCGATGATTGCCAAAAATTAAAAAATCACTATTAAAATGCCATAGAAGCGAGAACTGAATATAAAAATGACGTATCTACAAAAGCAGGATCTGAATCATTATTTGCTTCTGCAGACTTGCAAAAGGTGGTTATTATATCACAAGTATAATAAAGTGATCACTGAAGAAAATAAAGAAATCACTGTGAAATGTTTAAAGAAATCATTTTTACACCAAGGATCATTTGTTTTAACGAAAGCTTTGTTGCTCTGGGAAAGCAATCCCTTGGCTGGAAGAAGTAAATCTGATCTAATATCAACCTTTTACAAATCCCTGTTGTTTCACCGTGATGCTAAAGAAATCACAATTTGGCTAGATAACTGCGCTTCGCAAAACAACAAGAATTGGGCCTTGTATGGCTTTTCTGTTTTTATTATTAGCTCGTTAGAAGAACTGACCACACTTTCATGTCCGCTGACTCTTGCCAAGTGGAAAAGTCTTTAAAACAAACAGGAAAAGTATTACATTTCGAGGATTTTAAAATATGTGTCAAAAAATCAAATAGTTCAAGGGTGGAGATGATTGAAATGAGCCATAATGATTTTTACAAAATTTTGACAATTTTTTGAAAATTACACTTAAACCTTATTTAGCAAATTTTGTTGAGGTTCAATTTAAAAGGGGCTTTAAAATCCTTTTTATAAAACCAAATTTAGTGGACCATTGATTGAAGTCAACTTTCTATTGGCCAAACATTATTAAAATGACCTACCAAAACCTGCGATCAGATTGGCCCCTAAAGGAATTGACAAGGATAGGAAAGCCAAACTGCTTGCAAAAATTACGAAACATTGTTCCGGCAAATCGAGTATCTTTTTGGTAAGATCTGCCAGTGAACGACGGAAATGATATTAAAAGTTACTAGTATTAGATAATGTATTATTTTTAGTTAATATATGTTGCTTCTTACAAAGTTTGTGTTCTTTGCTTTTATGTTATTTGCTAAACTATGAGTACTATACTGCAAAATTACTTAATATGTCTATACCTTAATCGTATGAGAATACTAAAACAAAAACTCGTATCTAACAAAAGTCAATTTTTTTATCAAATCCCGAAATTTACAACCTTTAGATTTCTTGTGTAAGTTTATTAACGTGAAGTCCACATTGAGACCTTAAAAAAGAACAGTTTTGCAAATAAGCGCAGATGGCATGTCATAATTTACAAATTGCTTAATATCTCAAAACTTCGTTTTTGCAGATACGACTTCCTGTCTTAGCAGGGCAGTATTGTAGCAGCCTTCCAGTTGCTCTTGCACGGTTCTCACTAGGGGCTCCTATTTTAGTTTCTTCTTTACGCGTTCATTTCTTACTCTATTTATCCCCACTGTCTGTGTTTTGCTCTTCACAGTGCTGTTTGTTAATGCTCGATTATCGGCGACATTCATGAGAAGGTACCATTCCATTCGTCTTTTAAACTTTCACGTTTAAGTTCTAAAAAAATGTATTGTACAAAATGTTACGCGCTAATTACAATAAATAAGTCTGCTAAAGATAGTTAAGATTAAAAAATTAAGTCGGTTACCTAAAGTCAGCCACGTAAAGAGAGCAGAAAAATACGAGCTGACAAGTAAAGGACAGAAATCGCTAAGAAATCCCAAGAACTCGGGGCTCGAAGATATTGAGCAGATTGTTTAGCAGCTGGTCAATCTTGAGAAGGAGAAGGCGAAGAAGAAGCAGCAAATGCACTTAAAGCTTCAACTTTGACTTGGTGGAAAGCAATATCTTCAATGTCCGTCCTCAATCTTCATTCAGCAAATTAATGAAGTCTCAGTGTTGTTTAGTATCTTCTTTTCCTTATTCGACTAAACACTTTGGAACTGGCAATTTTCCACTCATCCGGAAGCGGATATGATTATTTATGTTTAAGTGGGTTACGTAAAGGCAGCAGAAAGATACGAACTCCTGAGTCGAGAAAAATTATCACTCACGCCAGACCTCGAGGTTGAAGAATTTAAGCAGAATGTTTAACAGGAAGTAATTTTTCGCGGGGAAAGACGCAATGTGAAGAATCATGTGCACCAGCTTCCGCTTTGAATTTCTTTCAGCAAATTAATTAAGTTTTACTCATCTTTTCTGTCTACTTTTCTTCAATCACCAATCACTTCGGTACCGGCACTTTTCCACTTATCTGGAAGCGCATGCGATTATTTAAATTTAAGTTCTTTTCATTCTATTTCTGTTTTAAGGCATCTTCCACTTTCGTTCAAATATTTGAAAAATTAAATACTTGAGATGGTTTGGTTTAGGTCAATGGACATTTTTTGTCACTTTCGCATCGTGTTACCTTTTGCCCTTTATCTGCTCTCATCACTATTTAAAGCACTTTCCCTCTGTCATTTCCATCACGTCTGCATCTAGTTTATTACTTCCTATTCTTGTAYCGCCGCTATTTTTTTAGTTTTCATTATACTCATTCTTCAACTTCTTGCAGCCTACTAAGTTCAAWTTCACTACCACTAAGTTTAATTTCAGTTCTGAGTCGCTTTTTACCGAAAAACTTTGTTGACAAACAAAAAAGTTGGTTTAATGTGGCGTCCTTGCAACCTGCTCTTTTTCTAAAGTAATTTTCGCGGTTCCTCTCACTAGTTCTTCATTGTTTCCTTAAGTCTTGTTTTTAGAAAATCTCCCACTACATTTTCTTGGCAATCTTTTCCTCTTCACTCAGGCGTTTTTCTTCTTCCCCAGCCTCTTATACAGTTTAGTAAGACATCATTTGATGACGAAACATTTCGGTCCAAGCGTTAGCTGTAGCTCTTGTAGATGAACCCAAATTTTCGCTATTAAATGATAAATATTGTCGATCATCCATTCTGGTTAGACGAAGACGTACGGCGCACGAGGTTTTGCGACGTCTAAAAGCTTCCAACCCATATATTTGTCTTATTAATTTGGCTCATTAAATTGGGGGTAATATTAAATCCAGATACTTAATAAACGTAATGGAAATTCAGCGGAGCACAAAATGTGTTTATTTTAGGATAAGCGAGTGTGTGCGACGGTTTTTATTATGATTTAAACCGTATAATATATCCCTTTAGTAATTAGGGCCTTGGGGCATACCGTCTGAGTTACACGTTTGCCAAATTACTGCTTTGGGGTCGCTTCAAACGATAACTCTGTTTTTGAATAAATGTGATACATTGAACATTCAGCTAGTCAAAATACAGGTTTTGTTAGAAACATATGTGTGAGTGGAACAAGGCAAGGGATTTGGAGCGAGCAGTAGAAAGGGACAAGGCCACACCTGGAGGCGTGGCCTAAAAAGCCTGTGTTAAGCTCGCTGTCGTTTTCCTTGTCTAATAAACGCATTGATTGACATTTGGCCTTGTTCCACTCAAGCAGTCGGCAAAAATTGCCTTAAAAGTTTCTTTAATTTTTGCAGTGATTGCAACCGTCTGGAAAATCTGGGTCATTAATGTCTGTTATTCTTGTGCCATTTTTACTTACATTCAATGAGGACTAACTCAGTTGAGACTTGATTTTCCCGGAAGTGTAATTTTTAAGGAAAAGTCTGATCGATTCAGTCAACTCCGATGTCTTTTGCGATAAAATAGTTTGTGAAGGACGGGTTCAAACTTGACTTGTGATTAAGCACAATGTAGTTAACACAGCATGAAAACGTTTTAAAATAATTTTTGTTTGTTTCAGCTGCAAAATTGCAACGCAATGTAATCCGCAGCCCAGTTTAACAATATGGATGTTCCATGGTTCGACCTGTTTCGGCTCGTTTTCATCTTGTCGACCCTACACTTCACGGCTACATTCAAACAAGGTAAATGTATTTTACATGTTGTAGCCTTTGGTTAATCAAAGCTAAGAGAAGATTCGAAAGGTGGCGCACACAAGTGATGCCTAATTGAAACATCAACTAAATCATCCGGTAATAATTGGGTGAAAAGTCGCGATAATTACGAGTACAAAGTCTCCGTACAATTACGCGTAGTTCGACAGTAAAACGCAAAGCAAGAGAAATCCATTTGCGTATGAATGTCTTATGGAGATGCAACATCCATAATTAATTATCACCCAGACACGAAACCATCGTTAATTTCTATTTTAGAGAACAATCTATTTTCATCTTGCTAATCCACTGTTTCCGAGAACGAAGCTGAAGCCACGGTAAGATTTGATGAATTCGCTGTTTCTGATCCTTTTGTGTCGGTTTCGAGTAATGACTTGTTTGTTTTTCGGCTTCTTTGCCATCTCGGGCCTGAAAAATCAGATGTACTTCGACAAATACGATACGAAACGGTTCTCGTGCTAATGAGCACTCAGCTCTGATTTAATCGTCACTAAAGTCTCGTAGTTTGCCAGATCATTTTTTAGTTATTTTGCTCTAAGGGTTTTGTGGTTTTTATGTTAACAAAACACTCTTATTACTGGTATGAAACATGAATATTTCAGTGTGAAAGAAATTCGAATTCGGGGCAAATCCATCAATCAGTGTCACCTACCTAGCTTGATGGTTTATGCCCTAATAAATCTCATCATTCGGCATTTCTATGCTAAGGACATGTCATTCGTGATTCCGCCAAAAAAATGCTAAATGTTGGCTTACATATGCAGAGAGGGGAACCTTATAGATCTCATTCACTTAAACGTTTGGAAAAGCGAGAGCTATCAGACCTGAATGGGAGCGAATGGCAAATACGTATCATATACATTCTCAGAATCCAGCCATTTTCTTTCTAAATAGCTTTCTTTCTAGGTGAAAAAGGACTTATTTAACAGTGCATTATGAAGCGTTTTTAATCAAGCTCAGTGGCACACTTTTACTTTAGGAACTTGTTCCGTTCAAACTCAAAATTTATTACCGTCGAGAGGTGTGTTCGCTTCGGCGGCAAATTCAGACCAAACTTCTCAAAATTGCAAATTTTACAATAAAAATTCGGATGATTGCTAAATGAAGAAGTGTAAGGGCATTTTACATATCAAGTTTCAATTGGAATCTTTCAAGTCTGAAATGTTTCTGTTGCGCGAAAAACCGGTCAAAAGCTTGAATGTTTCTCCATAAAAGAAGAAACGGCGCACAAAAGTTTTGTAAATTAATTGTCGGGATGCAGTCAAGATAATGTTCATACCAGACGCAAATGCTTGAGAGTGGAAACTCTGAAGTGAGCGTACCTTAAAGAAAACAGGCAAGAAACTTAAGGCAAAGCTAGCAAGGGAAAAACCGAAAATGTTTTAATGATTAAGAGACTGTTGTGAAAATATTGTGTTATAAACGACTTAATTTTGGAGATTCAGTGAAGATCATTTTCATTTTCGGACAAAGCCAAAATGTCTGAAAATTCGCAAGAAGCCAAACAGTCGCTGCGAAATTTCCTTAAAATACCACGCAACTTCAAAATCTGGCATAGGGCGAACGAACCAAAACACCCCAGGGGTTGAATGTAATGTTCGGTCAAATATTAACCGGAGGGTTGGTCGATATTATAATCCCCCTTTTAATTGGGAACGGATTAAATCAGGGCCCAGGTAGATATTGCGATGTTGTGTATACTATTAAATTTTGACGCGGACTAATGGCCTGGAAAAATACTGTTTTGTGCGTTTGTTATGGGAATTCGTTTCAATTTGGGGCGGCCCATTGGTCTTAGTGATGGGGCGCGCCCTTCCCTAAACGCATCACGAACACTTCACGACTCGAAAAGAACACAGAAATATTCTGCGTGTCGATGAAAATGTGGACATTCTTTTGCAATAACTACTTAACACAGTTCTTATAAAAATTGCACGCACAGAAGATTTTGACAATGAAATATGTACATATATTTAGTACGTATATATAGAGGTAGATAACATTGTATGTTGCGCTCACAAACCTAATTAGATCTCGGCTCTATCTGTAGATTGCCCTCATGGGAAACCTTATCTGCAGCACCATCGAGAAAGTAACTTTATGGCGCTGTAAAATTGCCCCTATAAAGTACCTTACGTAAAAACACAAATTGGCCAAGTTATATGCCGCTTTCGAGTGTCCAGGTTAATGGCTGAGCATATTTTAACTTTTGAATTAATATGGAAATTTCATTTTTATTCCGCGTTGGACACGAACGATATAATTTACGTAGCTACCTATCAGGCCATAGCGTTTTTTTAATTTAAACATTTATTTTATGATCTTGTGATTTGTTTTTCAAGCTGTGTTCGCTTGTTCCACTCTTGACGATTAGGGAAACAAAGTCCGCAGCCAATGAATAACAAAAACCAAAGTAATAAATATGAAATAAACAAGTCGCGATTTGCATGCCGCATACTACACGATGAGATGAGTATATTTCATGGAAAACTTTGTCCATTAATTAACAAACGAGTGCACTGGCAGCGCCAGGTAAACTTTTATCATCCAGCTATCTTCACACTCTAAAAAGTTCCTATAACTGGGAGTTTTCGATTTTTGTTTCGAGGAAAACTCGACATTAAAACATGAATACGACGCTCGCATATTAACTTCGTACTCTGATGATGACACGTGTTGTTTAGGAACTAAAGTAGTTACCTTGGATTAATCAAGGTAGTCAATTAATGCATAATACCCAGATAAGTATAATTTAATAGAGAACTGTTCTATTGTTTTTCTTGCAACATTCAAGAGAAGCTCGTAAGGTTTTATTTCAAAGTTTTCCGCACAACCTTCTCCAGACACGTTCAAGAGCAAAAAAATTAAAAGTAATAAACCAAATATAAAAGCAGTAGATATTTGCGTCCATCAATATAATGAAAGTGTAGGCAGGACTGTCAGACACCGGACTCGGCTGGGGCAACTTTTTTGTATCGAAAACTTAAGAATGTTTGCCCGGTGATTAATTGTTTCGACATGATTTCTTATGGGCTTTAGGCGGATTAGAGCTCGGAGGCAATTTTTTTATATTCGACAACTTATCCAATCAATCTGTTATCGTCCAATAAATCTGTCCGTCCAGCTAATCCGGACTTTTCAGACGTGCAAAGCCGGGACGGCCAAGTAAAGAGCCGGATTTGTGTGGGGTCGATGGAATCATGTGTGGCGGATTAGTGTTGTACACCGTTATTGTGAACGATGCAGAAAAAAGCACTGGAAAAGAAGTACACATAAATGTGAACAAGTGAACAATGAAGGAAGTTTTCAATAATGAAATGCCATGAAGAATGGCATTTTCAGCCCTTCATTTAAATGGCAAAGTAATGCATGACTAACACATTCGCTCAAATGCCATCGACCTAGCCTAAGCTCGTTACGCACGAGGAATACAAACGAGACCCATCGAGAACGACAATCAAATATTGCCCACAAGAGACCGAAGGGCGAATCCCTTTAGATTCTCTACGAGAAACTCCACTTTGTATTACAGAATCTCTACCAACTGGATCAAACAAAAAAGGATGGGTATTACAAACCCCTTTCAGAAAGGTTACTTGTCGGATCTAATGATGGAGCAGCTCTATTTCACTGTGGATGACCATTCTGTGGGGAAATACCGCAACATTATGCAAATTAATCGTGAAAATGTATCTTTGATCTTACGAATAAATGGAGTGTTTCTACCAATTTCAATACCCCTAGAAGGTCTGGCAGACTCTAAATTTGGTTGATATTCAACATCAGCGGCAGAAGGATATTTTTTTCAAAGTTTACGAATTATACGTTCAAATGTTTTCGATTTTTGGTTTTTTAGGCCGTTGTCAATGAATAGTTTAATGATGGTTTTGTTACATTTTTCACGCTATTATTTATGACTTGTTCGGCTAAACTGGAAAACAGCATGCGTTCACGATCTTTAGCCGACGATTTCTTCCTCATTTTTCATCCAAACACTTTATAAATGCATATTGCTGAACTCCTTAAGTCAAAAGCAACCGTTTGAGCTCAAAAACCACACATGTGAAATTTTGATTTTTGGCCGAAATTTTGACAAGGGTGGGGGTCGATTTTTTGACAAAACGAAAATTTTATTTTTCACTTTTAGTAGTTCTGAAAATTCAGGCTACGCGTCTAAGGAAACGAATCTATGTGGGATCATAGAGTGAAATACGCTTTAGTTACTATCTCGAAAAAAGCGTTTCCATTTTAACTAGTTTGGGAGCGACAATTTTTTTAAAAATCGCGGTAAATTTGGTCAGTACAACTCTCCTTTTGAGAAGTTGTGAAGAAGTAATGAACATAGAATGAAGTGTGCTTTATTTATTTGTGCAAAAAACGAGTCCTTAGAAAAACAAAATTCTGAGAAAGCCAAGTGTGCTTTATTTAATCCTGCAAAAAACGTTTTTCAGTTTCAACTCATTAGGGCGGAATAAATTTTTGAAAAACTACGGGTAAGTTTAGCCGCAAGTTTAACTTTAAGTGGTTCTCAATATTCAGCTTAAGTCTCTAAAAACACCAGAATTTGACAAAATATAGGGATCTATCGCTTGATTATTTATGCATAAAACGCTTCTTAATCTCTACTGGTTTGGGAGAAATAATTTTTCTCCGGAAAGTGCAGTCAAAACATTTAAGGGAACTAGATTGTCATCAAAAATAGAGTATTGCTTTATTTATTTGCGCAAAAAACGCTTTTGAATCTCTACGTTTTGGGAGTAAAATATTTCTGGAAAAGCGCGAGTAAGTTTTGTCTCAGGTCATTACAAGTCTCGCTCTTAGTAGTTCTCAAAATTCAGCCCAAGTATTTACGGAACTCAAACTTTGGAGAAACATAAAGTGAAGTATGCTTTATTTATTGGTTCAAAAAACGCTTCTTAATCTTCACTAGTTTGGGAGAAATACATTTTGGAAACACAGCGGGTAAATTTAGTCGGAAGTCATTGAAACTCTCATTTTGAGTAGTTTAGAATTGTTTGGTGTCTATTAAATGCCAGCACAAATATTTTAACTTCTACTACTACATTGAATTTATCGAAAATGCCCCGAACTGACTTATTTTCGAATGAAGAAATGCGTGATATGGTTTGTGTTTATGAGCAAGAAATTTTTAAATGCTGCCGAAAACTTCCGATTCAACTTTTTCTACTATGCAGTCGTTTGTAAAAAGGGTTAATAAATGTATTGTTTCAAAGACCTGAGCTTAAAATAGTTCTTAACTGTCTAAATAAATACAGTTTAACTTTTGTTTCTTTTAAAGTTTGAGCAAAATATTTCTTTTGTTTCAAGATACAATTTGAGCTGCCAAATTAAAAAAAGAAACACTAAAGGTTTTAATGTTAAATATCTCGAAAACGGTGAGCGATGTCGACCTGACTAAGAACACATTATTGTTCACAAAATATCGGAAAACGAGAAACTGTCAACAGAAAGTCGATATTTTAAAAGCCAAAAACTTTTTGATGTTTTCTAACGAATAGAAAATTCGGATTGCTCGATTTTAAAAACCGTCAAACACAACTTTTTGAGCGAATAGTAAAACTGGGTAGTAATCTGTCTAAAAGAGACCAAAATTGTATTTGCACTGTGACACCTTGTGCTACATTAGTTGAGGACCACCCTGTATGATTTACAGGTTCTGAGGTGTTTGGAGGCGAGAAGTTAAAAACTCGGCGCTGCTTTTTGTGTTTTTGACCCCGTATCTCTTGAACATGAACAAAATTAATATCTTTCGTCTTTAACAGTCTGTCTGATCTCCATTTGGCTTCCAGCTCATTAATTGCCAACAGTAATTCCTCTTTGTTCCAAATGAAGGAGACATTTGTATGAAAGCCACATTGAAAAATACCATTCAATTTATGTTCGGTTCGTTACAACACCTCCGGGGTTTTGCCTGTAAATCATGCATGGTCATAAACCGGGCCGGCCCAATTTGAAAATCCACAGGCCGAGAAATTTATTTGCTTTGACACTGCGAGAAAGTCAACGCAAAAATCGCCATTCTATGGATTGTTAACTTGAGAGTGAAAAATACGCTCTTGGTTTCATATTTCTAAACCTACACTGGCTGGAACATATGAATGTTACTTAATTGTAATTGAATTTCAAGCTCTTCAGAGTCAAAAGCACTCTAAAACTATAGCATGTATCTCTCTAAAACTTCTACGTAAATGTATGTTTTATAAACAAACAATCTTAGCCAGATCAAGCCCCCAATTTTGCAACTTAATTCCATTAATTACTAGTTGAAACACCGCAGCAATTGAAACTTTCTTGTACGTTGTCATGGCACATATCAGCGATTTTCGGCAACTAATTAGCATGTTTTGGTAATTTTAACCTATTAAACTTTGCTGGAAAAGTTCAGACTTTGCTCATCGTATCAGCCAAGTAATATTGTTGAACTTTTGCTAAGTTAAGAGCGGTTTGCAAGCTGTTGTTCTGGCTAGGCGAAAAATAACGTAATTCACAGATTTGTCGGTTTCACTTAAGTAAATAATTGTGTCGCTGTATTCCGGAATGGCTCCTTAGGGACGCCGCTATCAGGAAAGCCACTTTATAACGTCATAAAACTGGGCAAGGGAATTATCTCCAGCAGGAAAAAACTGCTCGCCTCGTCTATATGCTTTATATGCCTGCGCTATGTAGAGGCGCTGATTAAGTGAATAGTTAGCAATAACAGGACAATTTTGTATGCAAAATATTCAAGCTCATTGGGCATGACGATGTAAAAAAGGTAAAAAATAAAGCGAATCCAATTTAGGGCTGCAGTATCGCGGTCCTTGGGGGCCAGTATTAGGCCGCCATATCACCCTCAGCAGCCGTTTTTAGATTTTTCGGCCCCGTTTCAAGTTTAGCAAAGTGGAGTGGCCGGAGGCGACCCAATCCAAACTTTTGCGTATTGCGATTCACCCGCACAGATAATGTCGCTGGGCCTTTCGAATTATTTCGAAGAGCTTGAGGAGCCTCTAATCGAACCGTCCAGATGAGATTGGATTTGCCTATTTCATCTGCAGCTGCTCTGTTTTAGCCCGAACCTGTAATGTCCATATAGCATCGCGTTTCTTCGTAAAAATTGTGGAAAACCTTCGGCAAATTCAACTTTTTCCAGCAAATAACGAAATAGCTGGAAAATGTTGAGCAACCCACTGCTCAATCGCTTCCTAATATGCGGTCTTATGTGGAACGGTTTTGCACTGTCTTAGAAAGATTATGTCCTTAACATGGGACGGTTCATTCACATCTGGAAACTTAAGAGTATCTTAGTATCAATCACATTTTCGAATATTGAGTTACCTCCTCCTAAGGGAGTTTTTGAAGTCGTTCTTCACTTCTGTGAATGTGCTTTTTGATTCCTTTATGCGTATTTTCGTCGTTATTTTTATATCTGCATTATTACTTTCTTTGCGATGTTATTCCAAATATGCAAATATTTAATATTATCGCTTGATTTCAGCAAGCACTTAGTTTTCGTAAATTCAGGCCAAGCCCTCATTCTTCGTTAGCCTCTAGGATTTTGCAAGATGGTTGATTTTCTTGGGAATTCGGTCTGGGCAGTGGTGAAGAAAAAGAAAACTCTTTCAGCTACCAAGCTTTCGGCAATTTATTGTGGCCTTCCTCAGGGGGCTAATTGTTTGACCAACCTTCTTATGGTCAAACAATTATTCGATATCGGAAGAAACTGAACTTATCTAGAATTTTGTTCCGCAAAATTTGCAGATCCTCTTGTTCCTTTGTAAGTTTTTCATTAACAATTTTATTCAATTTCTGGTGCAAACCACTTTTTCGGTTTGATGAGGCGGTTTCAATAAAGTTACAGGTAGCTGAGGTAGTTAAATATCGACCATTACTAATATAAATCGGCGTCTTTTCTACTATTTATGATCTTGTAATGTTTCACAATAATCAAAAGAAAAGTCTTTTAAGATTTGGTCTTAAGTAAATTTAAAAATTTATAAATTGTTTTTCTGACTCAAGAACTTTCTTTACTGAAACATGAAAATGTAAGCTTATTTGTCGTTATTTGCCAAGTTTGCCCCCAAATAGTTTCAAATTTTCCCAGTAACATAAACTCAACTTTAAAGCTGATAAAAATGAACGTAAACAAACATTCAACTAAAACAATTAATGTAGATCGCCCGTGTCTTTCATGCAAAAGATTTCAACTACTTAGAGTCAATACAAGGAAGATACACTTTATGCATCGCTCGACATTGTTTGTTGTGGTGTTGTTCATTGTGGCTTCTATGATAAATTAGGCCAATTTTAAATCATTCTGCATAAGATAGAGGCAACAGTATCCGAAAAAAGCATATTAATTCTGGGGGGCTCTTTCAGAGAGAGAAGATTTTTAAGTGCCATTTCATGGGTTGGGAGCTAAAGCGCTTGAACTGAAAAAGTATTTTCGTATTAATCAGAAAGTTTTGAAAAATTAGAGTAACGGTCCCCTCATCAAATCTAATACAGTTGTCTCGTATGACGAACTAATTAATAAAGCCCAGTGATTGGCTGTTAGTATTCAGAATAGTTGCCAGTAACTGGATATCCATTAATTCATACGAAACAATTGGCATCGTTCCGATGGCCACAAGCAATTAGGATGATCCCACTACGCAAAACCGCCAACATATAGAACGAGTTGATGTGGGTTCAACTATTGACCGCTCTGGATGGGCAAACCTTGCCGCTTTGTTCCCTCAGGATAGTCTAATATAAATTTAAATAGTCGCTTTCGGACCCCGAAGAATTGCCTCACTCAGGAAAGACTGGGTTGAGGAGTTGGACTTTCCGTGCGTATTCAATTGCAATTGATCAGATTTAACAGTTTTTATATTTAACGCTGGTTAGTTGCAGAGGTTTTTTCCAACTTCGGCCTCATCAATCAAGCGATTTTCCTCGCTCCAAAAAGATTGTCTCGTTTTGCTGCACCATTTACACAAAGTTGTTTGCCGATAAAGCTGCACATCCATCAAACTAGCCTGCAGCTCCGATCAGATAAGACGGTCCAATTTCCACTTTTACGACACGACCAATTACTTTTTACACACTAACAATTTTTAAACTGCCAAACTCAGGGCGACAGTATGTCTAGTCGGCAAATCACAAATTACTTTTCGATTCTATCTTTTAACGAATTTTTAATAAGGTTTTTGTGCGAATTGGCAAATAACTGCTAGTGTTAATGGCCGAAAACTCATTAATTCCAACTTAGCCGTCCGCCAACATTCAGAAAATATTTATTAATGGGTAACTTCTTCGTCGTTTGCTCTAGTAGGGAATGGTAAGATAAATGGAAAGTCGATTCGGAATGGTCAAATTCAATGCTTTCAAAAATTATCTTGAATGATTTATTCAGAATTATATTAGCTTCCAAATATGTTCTTCAAATTCTTTCAAAATATTTCTTCACTAATATTATTGGTTTATTACCAGTTCCATAATGCGTAATGCGATTTTTTTTAAGATTAAAAAAATCTTAAAGAATCTTACATTTATTTTATTTGGGCGTAAACTCTCAACATCCATATCAACGCTCCAAGATAAAATCGTCGATATTCGCGTACAGAAAAGCTAACAATTAAAAAGATACAATTTCTACAAAACACTGACAAAAAGTGAATTAATGTTCTGAGCAAAATATACTAAATCCGTCGATATTCGATCTCAATCGTCTTTCGAGGTTTGATGACAGTCTTAATAGGATTTTAGCTTATTTTAGCGCTAATAAATAACTAACGCTTTAATTGTCACGCTGCTGTTTGTACCTGTTTTAACAGGTAAAAGAATGCACACAAAGCGTTCCGTAAATAATGCCGGCCAAAATACCTTGACAGTGGTAAGCTTTGCAACATTATTAACGAGGCCTTTTGTCAGTTTTATGGCCATCTAGTTGTTAAACGGGACTTTTCCTTGCCATACTATTAAGGCGGTTATATTTGGATCTTTCCAAAGGCTCGTCTCAGTATAGTGAACATTACCAGCACTCTGTGCAGTTGAAAGCATTTTGCGCAAGTAAACTATCTGAAAATGAGATTTTAGGTGCAACTCACTAATTTCTGTTTTGTTCCAGGTAAGAAACCCGTTTTGGCTCTGTGGGTGGTAAGTTGATTTAAAAATTTGCAAAGTTCCTTAAACCATAATGCAAAATTCGTTTTCCTGCCTCGACAGTTGCTGTCCAAATGTTAATAAATTTAAATAAAACCCAAGAATAGATAAAAATTTCTGAAATAAAACCCAAAGTTAATTTGAAACGTGAATGGAAAATACAAAGAAATGCCAGGTGTGTGGATTCAAAGCGCTCCCACCCATCATTCTATGCCCACATTCAAATGTCACCGGTCCCCCATCCTGAGATATATCTTAATATAAAAAGCCTCCCTTTGAACAACAAAAATATTTTATAAAAATAAAGTCTTCTGATAAATCAGTGACAGTTTGTGCACCTTAAAATAGTATTAATGGGACCTGTTCTCGTAAACTTTGTATTTTTCCAGACGTTTAACGTCTTCTTTATATTGGGTCTGTGTGTTATTTATAGCCAACCGAATTTTGGTTAAACAACCAGTGCATGATGGATGGGCGGTTGAGTCTAAAAGCAACCGATTGGTTTACATTTTCTGTTTTAATTATCTTATTTGGCTGCAAGAAAAGCTAGAACTTTTAGAAATTACAACTTCGCTTTTGCGCTAAACTTTCGAGAGAAAATTCATATGGCATCTGATGAACATCTTAGCAAAACTTACGCTGTTTCAATATAAATCCTGGCTTCATGTTAATTAACTCGCTTTTTCCAGCTAATTTCGCCACGTACACTTCAGACCAAATCTGTTGGATTTTGAGTGCTTTTCCAATCCTCCATTAAAAAATACCGAGTTCCTTAATCCATAAACTCAATTGACTTTTCAATATTTCACCGATTTTAAAGCCCAATTTCCAGATGCAATAACTGCTACGCACAAAGCTAAATATTAACATTATCAGATTTTCCATTTTACAGTTGCCATTTTCCTTTATTTTCGTCTCGGTCCTCGAACAATGAATGGCCCAAAACAGTCGCTATTAATTAGGGCCGTTAAGATCTGAACCCCCAACTTAAGTGTTATAACCGATTTGCATTTAATTAATTAAAGAATAAAGTTTGCGTTTTAATTAAGGATGGTTGGTTTCTTTCATTTTTATTGCGGCTGATTAATTTTTGGCGTAATAAAGCCCATCAAACCATTACGAGCCTCCAATCCTAAGTGTTATTATTGTTGGTTAATCTAATTTATGGCTGGTAATGAGCTCAGTTGTGTGCACGTTCATTCATGCATTAATTGGTGCAACAATACAAATTGTGTGTATTAAATCCGTTTATCAAGGCTTTGTTGCTGTTTTCTTCATACTTCAATGGTGAATTTATCCGGGCAATAAAAATGTTCACACCATCATTAAATGCATTCAAATGCTTCAATTAAACTGTGTCAATTTCGCATTTTTCCTTAATTAATTCGCTCAGTTCAAAAAGATTGGATGAACATTCTGTTTGTTTACTATCGAGCAATTTGAGTCCTTTTTAAATACAGACGAGTTTTTATTTATTTACTCGAATTAATGAGAGGCAAATTAATTATAACGTTTAAACCGAACTGCGGAATTAGTGCTAATGATAAGTACCCGGTCTCTCTCGCCCGCTATGTATTTTCTTGAAAACCGAAGGATTAATTGAAAGTATAAAACGAGGAAAACGGGGTCGGAAATATCGGAATTTAATTTCTTTCAACGAAAGCTCTTTGTATGATTAAGGATGTTGCCACTTGACACAATTAATTTCAAGTGAAGGTTTGCTTAGAAAAGTCGATTAGTTGGGAAACAATGAATCGGGTTTGCTGGAGAGTTTCTGCTACATTCGAAAATTAATGTTGTTTTGATACAACTTGATTTTCAAATGATAGTATAGAATGGTGCCAAGACAAAACACTTTATAATGGTTGCAAATTAGCCTAGTCATTTGTCTTTTGTTAATTGCTGAAGGTACATTAAGAAGGGTTGTAATATAAATCATGCTTCATTCCTGCTTATCAATTGATTATTATAATTCTTCTTCTTCCCTCCTCAGTTTTTAGGGCCCTCAGGACTATTCCTTCTTTGGTTTAATTGACTCGTGTTCGTTTCAAAAGTTTCGAGAAAATGGTAAAACGATTCTTATTTTACTCTAAATTTACGGATCATTTTTACGCATAAAATCTGAAGAGACAAGTCGACAGACTCGCTATTAATTACGATACTTAAGCTCCGAAATCCGTCTGAGTTATTAGAATCGCTTGCCTAGCATTAATTAAAGAGGGGCCAAAACTTTCTCCCCTAAGAATCAGTGTCTGATATTAACAAGATGATGGAAAAGTGTCTTGTCCAAGTGGGGGCCCAAGAACTGATTGTTAAATTATTTAGTGCCTTTTAACGCCCGAGCGGAGGATAAATTGTTTGATTAGGATGCTTTTACCGAGTCCCACACACAAATGTAGCTAATTCTGCAGATGTTTGCGTGTCGTATTTTCTAAAAATTATTCCTAAGAGAGGCTCCATGAGCCTTCCGCTGCTTAGGGATCGATACAATCGTCTTATTCAAAAATGCTTCCAGGGAGCTTCTATGATCCTTCCGCTCCTTAGGGATGGATACAAAAAGCCTCACTGTTATTAGGAAGCATCTCTAGAATTTGCTATTTTCGCTTGTCGGGCTAGCGCGACACAAAATCAATAATTTCGATTGCGCATTCCTTCAAGCGAAGAAAGCAATTAAACTCATATGACCGGCAAAAGGTTAAAAGTTTGTTTTAGAGAAATCAGAAGAACACGGCAAAGCTTTACGACACTGCCAATTACTTTTTGCCAGCTAGAAAGTAAATGAGATTTTTGAATCGCCAAACATAGGAAAACCTCCGGCTTGGCGATCCATAAATTGCTTTCGGGTATTAGCTTTTAACCCGATTTTTATTGTTTATTTTACGACTGAGCAAAGAACCAGGACCTCAAACTATTGCACGGTGGGGTAATTGGATTCGAAATCGAAGCATAATTGATATTAGGATTTAGCTGTTTTTTCTGTAGTCTTAAGTGTAAACTGGGTTATAAACGGTCAGTGAACTGCAAATGAAGCATATGAAGAGCAAAGCGCCAGAAAATAAGCTCTAAAAGTCAGAGGGCAAAAACAAACGGGCAACTTTACAGCCCGCTAGTGTGTGCTTGAAACTTTGCTGATTTCATCGGTTACATGTAGTGTATTCCAACCAGTGCATTGGTTTATGGTTTTTGTGTGCTCGATCTATTGTTCCTTTGCCGCGCCAATATTTCAAGTTTTCCTTTACTGTGTGCACATTCATTGGCTACGGAATTGCTGCTTATGGTTTTGTTACTTTAATGCGAATTTTTCCCCAGTTGATCCGACGAATTTCACGTTTGAAAAGCTTTAAATGGAGTTTTTTGCCAACGAAATTCCTTTACAGAATTTTCAGTTTGGGCACAGTTTCCCATAAAAGTCAGGTCCATTAACATCGATAATTCAGGAACAGCGAAGAGAATGAGGCGTTCTGTTTAATTAAGATTCGGAAAATCAATTGCAACGTTCCAGACGAAGTCTGCCGCATTAACTACCATCATTAATAATAATTGCGTTTCTCCAGGCTTTGTTTGCGGAACGGAAAAATTGAGGGAAATGAAAGTGATTAACAGAGAAAAAATTGTAGAAGCTAAGCTAAGCGGCAGAACGTTTAATAAAAATCTATTAACCGAAGCACTGATGAAAAAGTGAGGATTGCTGTCGTCTCAATAATTATTAATTATGACCCTGACGAACTTTTTCAACTTTGTCTAACAGCTAAATTGTTTTCGTTAGCCATTAATTAATGCAAGAAACTTCGCCCGAATAATGCCCCATCGTTATTAGCGAACTGACTGGGCTGTAAAGCGATGAAAGAATTCTTATTCATTCCCTTCCACAATGGCAAAGTTCCCAAATTAAGACGAAAGTTTGACGTTGTTTGGCTCATTGTACTCAGAAAAGTTGGAAATGGACGCAGGCAACAAGTGGAGGCAATTTGGCAATGTGTTATTACCTAATTTTAGTAAATTTCTAGACTCAAACGCTCTATTTTTTACCCATAAATAATTGTCTTAGTTGAGGAATGTGCTCAAACTGGAAAATACCTGAATGGATTTCGCCAATAAAATGGATTTTTCCCGGCCAAATCTGCATAAAGCGACACTGATAGGCATGTTCTTTTAATCATGCATTTGCTGCTGCTGCTGCTGAATTTCGTGGAGTAAAATCGTTGATTCGAATATTCTAATATGCGGTCAAAAACGTCTGCAATCTCAGGCTTAAATAAAACATCGGGAAAATGCTGAATGCAAATTCTAGACTCTCCAAAAGGATGTTAACTGACGAGCGACGGCGATCAGCAGATATTTCCGATTTAAACAAGTCATCAATTTTTATTTAGTTGCCATCAGTTTTAGAGCGAATTTTCCAGTTTAAAAACACACCCTTTCCAGCTAATACATCGATACAGCTCATTCCTTTCCAAATTCCGCGATCATTAAAACAAAGCAACCCCGTTGCTTGACAAATCGCAATTACGGCAAACATTAACGATTGCGGTTTCGGAAAAGGAAAAAAGGGCTCAATCATTCAGAGGGGCCCTTTGCAGACCTCAGAGAAATCGTCCGTAGACGGCCTTTAGCGTTAGCAGTATCGATTTGCCATTTACTTGCATTAATATTTCGCTCAGGGAGTTAAGCGAAGTGTGTATTTAAAGGGAACTTTAAGTCATGATTATTGATGGGGTTGGCACCCTTGTAACGGGCCACCCCGCCAAAAGTCATTCGTTATTTATCGGAACGGACGTTGGAATTGCGAAAGAGCGGCAAAAACGGAAACTGGCGAATACTTAATGCGATGTTTGCAATCAGAAATCCGAGCTTTTACTTCTTTTGTGGGGTCGTCATAGCTGTTTGTGGATTTTGCGTCTTTTTGTGCCGCAGCAGAAGCGAGAAGGAGAGATTGCAATCGGCTGCTTTAACACAATATACTAGTTTTTGCTAAATAGCCCCAAACACAGAGCTGCTGTGCGGATCGGCAATATTTTAATTGATGAAAAGAGAAGATCAAAGCGCCTTTTGCCCATTTTAATTAAAACTAATGCGAGAAACGGGCGCGATTCATTGAAAATTCCAGCGTGCGAACAAAGTTAGAGAAACAGGGAGTTCGCCTATTTGAACGACTCGGTCATTAAAAGTGGAGGAGTTGGATGATGGAAATTGCTTGCAACGTTTCTCCCGCAAGCGCAGCTTGCACCATCAACTGCTGTGGATGGGAAGCGTTGCACTGAACTAAACTAAGCAAAGCTTAATGTTGGCCCACTTCCATTATTTGAGCAAATGAACGCTCTGCCAATTTGTTAAAGCTATAGGAGTTTGCTCATGGAAGCAACTGTGCAACGTTTCGCCAGTAATAAAGTTTCAACCATCTTGTGTCGATGTGATGCACTAGGAACGCTGGAATTTGATGCACTTGCGTTATTTGATACTACTTAGAGTTCGCTCCTTTAAAGGACATATTTGTAAACCTAGAGGATTTGTATGATGGAAATCCTTTCGTAACGTTTCGATAGCAGGAACCGCATACAGCATCAAAGTTCTAGCTGAAAAAGATGGGCGAATCTGCAAAGAGGAAGGATTGGACTTGCAGCACTTCCGAGGTTTGCGAAACTGAAAGTTCTGTCATCTAAAAGCCCCATTTAGTAAAACTATAAGAGTTAGATGATTGAATGCCTTGCAACGTTTCCCCAGCAAGGGCGTCTTAGACCTTTAAGTGCAATGACCCAAACATACACAGTGAACTAAAAAAATCTTTAATTTGATGTCGCATTGTAGTCTCGTAGAAAAGTCTGCCGTCTGAATATTCCATTCTGAACGCTGGAAGAACAATAGCCAAAACAGCTCAACTCGCCAGTCTAAATAAAACATCGAGAAAACGCTGAATAGGCGATTAAATCATTCAAATTCAAGACTCTCCAGAAGGACGTTACCTAACGAGCGATGGAGATCAGCAGATATTTCCTATTCAAACGAGACATCTCTTATATGTCCGAACCCGAATTTCCAATTTATTCGCTCGCTTATCTGAATTGATGCGTTCACTCTTTATTTCACAATCACTGACTCCTTTATTCACTTTCTTTGATGGTCTCAAATCGAATTCCCACACTGACCATTTGGGCATCTTCAAAGGCTGTTAATTTGCTTGCACTCGAACCGGCTGATGCGATTAGCTCCAGTGATTTAACTAAATTTTGCGACTGTTTCTTGCGTTAAACAATGATCAGTTGCAACGTATTCTGACACCAAAGGCTCAGCCGGATATAAGAGATCTAATATTCCTACCCGCAAATCCCATATCGTGAACATGAAAGAAGAACGGATCGGATCTTTCAATTTGTTTGGCGGCTTATCGCGATTGATACCCTTTACTTGACAATCACGTCGGTTTCCTGGCCCTGTATCTTTGATTTCTACTTCGTTGGATATTGAATTTCCTATATGGTGGCTTGGATGCGCCTGAATGGGTCGACACAATGGAAATCTTCGCTGGGCCCTTAATTTGACCTGATTTGTTCGACAGTAATATGATGGCGGACATAATTGCCCGAATATAGATTTTGTGCAATTTTTTAAAAAAGTTCCCTTCCAGTTCCTTAAGGCTATGGGATTTTATTAATCGAAAATCGGATAAATCTTCCAGAATTAATTGAAGTGCGGCAACGTCTACCTTCCTTGAAGATAAACCGTTTTCCCGTAGTTGATTTGTAGACAAATAATAATTAACGACTTTGGTTCCGGAAAAAGAAGGAAAAAGGGCCGCAGTAATTCTCGACATTAGTCAATGTTAATGATTCCTCTGTCTTATTACGAGGAAAATTGACGCAAATTGTTCGTGATTTGTTTGGGTAGCTTCTTCAACTCATGGGGAAAATTAGTCGGTTTATCTTTTTGAGGCAAATTGTTTTGTCAATTTGTTCACTTGATGACTATTCACTCATTGAGGTTTGGAGAATTTAGAACATTTTCCGGCGCATATGCCAACCGCTGAACACTTCAGTTTGCTTGCAAAGTTCCCAGACTCTCTTTCGAGCGACACTAATTACCATCGCTAATTAATTACCAACATGTACACCTAATGTACGTCATTAGATAATTAATCAGTGCCTGTTCACTTTGACAATTCCGATGTGTGATTTACAAGTTCTATAGACATACGAGCTCTAACAGATTACTAGTCAATAATCTAATTAGCGGTGTTTAAGACTTGCGTGCGGTGTTTAGCGAAGACGTATGTAACATGCCCCCAAAAAATGCAAAAAATGTTCAAAAGACGCCAACCAAGGGTCAAAGATTGAGGAAGTAATCCAGAAATCTGAGTTTTTGCTGACAAAGTTCCCAAAATTGCAGGCAATTGAGCTGCGTGTCTGCAAAAACCGGCGGTGATAGAGCGAAAAAGCGGATTAAAAATGTTAAGCGAATATTATTAAACGAATTAGCGGATTTGGTGGTTGAAAATCGTTAATTCCCTAATTAAAGACCAAGCGACTGAAATGATTAACGGGCAGAGCGAAAATGTATTGGTGGGCCCTCGTGTTTGGCATGAAGCTTAAGTCTGCAGATTACTGAAGACTCCGGCACGGCCACGAAAATATTGATGTTGGGTTTTGCATTTAGGCCTACCAATTAAAAGCGGCTACTCTCCCAATTCGAACGCGGCTTACATCGAAGCTTCATATTAAAGTTGCTTTAAAAGCAACAAGTAAATTTTGTTCGTTGTAAAACCAAATCACCTGGATGTATTGGTTTATTAGATACCGTTTGTATGGTGTATTTTTGATACATGTGTTAATGTAAATATAAATTAAATTACGTTTTTTCTTTCTAATATAATTCCGGGAAATTGAGAAAATTCTCTATACACATTTTTCTGTTGAAGAAGGCACAATAATCTAAGGCTAATAGGCTCGAAACTGGTCCTGGGGGTGCCTGAGGTTGGCGAACCTCGAGATTTGCACTCACTGCAATAATTATTTTGGAAAACTTTACTTATTCAAATTATTTCAAATTTCGTTTGGTCACACACTAAACCTTGCGTTATAAAAAGCTAAACTTGACTCTTAATGCACAGTTTTATTTTGAATAAATGACACTTCGAAGATGGCAATGTAAAATGGGTAAATTTAGCAAAATCCTTCCCAACTTCAAGAATTGTTTTGGGAAAATCCTCTTGACCAAATGATTTGAAATTTCAATTGGGCACACAATAAATCTTGCGTTATGAAATGTTAAAGTCAGCGGCTCAAGGTACGTTGTTTCTTTTGACAAAATGGCATTTAGGAGATGATAATGAAAATAGGAAAATTTGCCAAAATTCTTCTCGATTCAAGAATTATTTTATAAAAATTCTGCCGTAAAAATGATTTGAAATTTTTGTTAATCACACAAGAAACCTTTCGTTATAACTCGCTGAGGTCGATGTTTCAATGCACAATTTTGTTTTGAAGAAATGACACTTCGAAGATGGCAAT
>NW_026018715.1:12596686-12612053 GCF_020466585.1 Dendroctonus ponderosae
TTTTTAATATTTAATTAAATAATAAATCTAACATAAGATTAGAGGGGCAACAGTATCCGAAAAAAGCATATTAATTCTGGGGGGCTCTTTCAGAGAGAGAAGATTTTTAAGTGCCATTTCATGAGTTGAGAGCGCTTGAACTGAAAAAGTATTTCCGTAACTTACAACAACAATTACTTCGAGTCATACAAGGAAGGTGCACTTTATGCACCGATCGACATTGTTATGAAATTTAAGATTTGAAGAGCAGATTTTTAAAGCTAAGGAGCAAATCGCTGTAGGGCCACACGCTTCAAGAACTAACCCCAAAAACATTGTGTTGATCCTCCTGAAGTGGCCTCTGTGATAAATTAGGCCAATGTTGAATGGTCCTGCATAGAGATGGGATAAACGGTTATTTTTCTGTAACAAGGTTACAACGTTCCAGTTCACGTTAGTAATAGGTTTCAAAAGGAACATGTTAGTTAAAAAAAATGCGCAATGATGATGGTAGAAATAGTAATGACAAATAATGATTTAGTTTCTTAAACGAATAATTCTTAACTAAAGCTCTTAGATAAAATAAAATATCCTAAAGTCAAAAACAAAACATGGGTCAGAAGTACCTGCTTAAAGAACAAAAGAACTGATAATAAACTAGATAAAATGAATAAATAAAAACTGATTAAATAAAATATACGGTTTATCTGCAAAAATGTTTAAAAATCTAATTTTCATTTAAAAATTAAATTTTTTTCAGATGCTTTTTACTGAGTTCGAAGTATTACCCGAGTTAATTTTTGGTACCACCAAAAAATACTTTTAAAAAATATGTCTATATAACTAACTTTCATTTCATCTTGTGATTTAATTTATATCTAAAAATGGCAAGCTTGCTTAAATACAGGTGCACATTCTGCTTACAACGTTTATTATTTTACAATTCAACTGTGATGGAATTTATGTCTTAGACTCTAAATTTGGTCATGGCTCATATGCAAGTGTACATTCTGCTTAGTTGGCTGATTATAGGCATATACATCTCGAGCTAAGTTCATTAATGAGAGAAATACCTTTTTGAACTGAACAGTAATTCTTATAAACGAAAAGTGATAAACACAATAATCAAGGCAACACGCCACTATACATATTCTCCGTTGACAAATGGTTACTGAAACTGAACACTTTTTCAGGYTTATGAGACGGTTCCGAAAAAACGTTTAAATCGRCCAACGGCTGCAGCTGGTGCGAAGTGCGCACAACTGTTTAKGTTTTATGAGACGGTTCCAAAAAGAACGGTTYAAGTCGGCAAACGGCTGCAGCTGGTTCGAAGTGCGCTCAACTGTTTCGGTTTTATGAGACGGTTCCAAAAAGAACGGTTTAAATTGGCAATCGGCTGCCGCTAGGTAGATGCTCGACGGTGTCGCATCGGATCTGTGCTGTTGCGAACGGCTTTTTCGGGTTTATGCGACGGTTCCAAAAATAACCGGTTAAATCTGCTAGCTGTAACTACGGTTTCAGGTTACACGTTTGTAAAAATGTTATTTTAGCGGTTACGTTAAAACTACCATACATTTTTTTGCTCGTCCTGCATGCTCTAACAGGAAGTTAGAAGCTTCTAAAACTTCAAAGTTTTAAACCTAGAGAACTGTAGCTCGCAAACTTTGGATCTGACTGGCTGGCACTTCAGGATTCAGCCGAGTTTCATCAGCGCAAATGACAAGAATTGTATTCAGTTTCGAAAAAAATACACAAGAAAAACGAAGCCCTGAGCCGGAAGCTAGTTGGGAAAGAAATCGGAGTTTCATGTGAACATAAAGGGCAATTGCGTGAAACAAAGACTACAATCCAGAACAAATGACTAAGAGTGGCTATCGTCTAAATTATAACAATATTTTATGGCCACGTCAAATGCATTCTCTCCAAGATGGGGGAACTAAACTGGACGTAACCTTTTGGGACATAGGTTAATCTGGGGCATGTTGTCAACGTCGTTTGTTTTCTGGACGATGACAGCTACGATGCAGATTCATTATTTTTCCCGAAGAATAATAGAAGGGAAAGCTGTGAAGAGGCCGCACAAAGCCGGCTGCCTGTCGTTTTTAGCTCATCACTTTAATTAAGTTTTAATTTAGTGGCGGTGCCATTGTGTAGAAACTCACTCTATTAATTGAATCTTTCACGATTTATTCCTCAGCCAAATACCCCAAATGTATCTTCTGTTGATTTAGCTAGTCGAACACAACGCATCTTCCTCCAATTGGTATTAAACAACTGGCTAAAATAATGAGTTTCCCATCAGTTCTCGAATTTTCTCGGCGAAATTAAAGGGGATCCCACATAATAAGGTTCTGGCGCTCCGATGGCATATTAATTTCCGTTTTGTCATGGAAATTTGTTTTTCCAATAGCGAAATGGTATAATTCGGCTTTAGTGGAGAAAGGCCAGTTGTGCACATCTCACCGCAGATGCCACCAGACACAAAGGCTGGCGGTTTTGTTGATTTTGAGCTGACAATGTTGCTTAATAGGTATTGTACGCTGCAATAATAGGCAGCTTTATTGTTAGTATTGCTGCAATCTATTGTCTGCTTCTGATGGTTCATTAGATGGTCGAAAGTAGGAAATATCGGTTGGTTCCATTGATGGAAATCGGCGACAATCAAACCACATGGCAAAGACTATATGGGGTGAAACCTTTTTATATTCAGAGTATCACGAAAAAACGTGCAAATTTTTTAGCAATTGCAGCAATTTAGATTTTCAAGTTTAAAAACCTTTTTTTGTACGCTAAAAAGGAAAGGAATGTTTCCTAATACTATGTACTTGATATAGAAGATATGGAAATTAGCCACCAGGACGTAGAAACAGCAAGAAAATTCTCGCGAAACAAAAAATAACCGAGGCAAGATGGAATCCCTAACGGTGGCAAAAGTTTACACTAGAACCAAGTTTATACAAAAAATGCTTCTACGATTTAGCCGTGAATAGCGGGATCAGAGAAACTGGTCCAGAACGATTTGCACTTTGTTCCACTACATTCCAGGAACCTAGAGACTTGAAGTTTTTAAGGATTTTGATTCGAATCAATCTTGCCGGAACGCTTCAATTGGTGCCTCATGATTGCAAACGAATTTTCTTAGATTCCTCCAACACACCACCCGTAATTAATGTTTTTTTCGTCTTAAGGATTTCTTGGTCACCGCCAATAAAAACTAAATAATTTGCGGCATTATAACTGTGATAATTCGCGAATTTGCACGTTCCTCCTTGTATGGCGTTGACTTGACATGTTTCTCCCCTGTATCCACTTATAGAAACCTTTAATACCTTCTCACGCTAGAGGTGTGCTAACCGGTTATTTTTCTAGAACACATTTTCGAATTTATATGACCGTTCCAAAAAAACCGTTAAATCGGCTACCTGTAACTGAGGTTCCAGGTTACACGTTTGGAACAGTGTTTTTTAACGTTAAATACCGACCATCCCTAGCTCACCTGAAGTGTTCATTCCAACTATTAATGTTGAAAATGAAGATATAAGTCGGAAGACGCTAGATTCACTCTATTTCGCCAGAGATTTCTTCTGTTTCTGCCCTGAACTCTTCAAATGGAAGCGTTGAAACTTGAATCGAGTAAATAAACCATTGTCTTCCTCTGATTCTTCACACATCAACATCGCTAAAAAACATCTATCTGCCCAGTACTTAAATGAAGAAAATGAATCCTTTAATCAAGGCCCAGAGGATGAAATGGCTGCGCCACTAGAAAAAGCTCATTACAGCCTTTTGGCTTTGATTATTACCAGTTAACTGCCAGAATCTCATTTAGAATAATGAGTTTTCTGAGCAAAGTATAAATTACCAAAGCAGAGAACCAGCAGTTTCCGACTCATTAATCATAAGTACGTTGCACGCGTATTAGACGAGCTGCTCACAAAAGAAAATCTCAAAATCATTTCAATATAAAGGGCGAGCAACAATGCATCGCATCCATAAGAGAAATCTTGCAATGTATTCGAGATAAGTATACGGAGCAGTTAGAGCGGTTATTACTCCAGTTTCCTGTGAAGTTTGCGTTATGGTCGGAACAGGGCCTTTTGTTGCTGAAATTGGATGTCATCCTGCTAAATCGAATGCATTTGGAAACGACAGTCTGCTACATTATTGAAGCCATTTAGTGCTTGTGTTTGGGAATTTCCAAATCATGATGTTTCCAAACTGTCGGTTGGACAATCTGATGATGATGATGAGAGCGATATTTTTTCGCGCTCTGCCGCTAGCTGAAACTTTCATTAGGAAGACAACTTCAGCGTCTGATCGCTGAAAATGCATGTCTTGTTCCACACCGGCCCTAGACAGATTCGTATCGGGTTGATTTATTCGGGCCACTCAGTGTATCTGACCCACTTTCGAGTTTGAGCTTGTTTTCGAAATTATTTACTGCGCCCTTGATATGACAAGAGAAGCAGCTTTAAAACTACCGATAGTTTCGCTGAAACAAGCCTGGAAAAGTGGCTCTTCTTGCAGATATTTGTGAAATATTGCGCCAGTATTAAAAAACATGCTTCTCCCAACTTTTGTTTGAAATTGGATGTATATTTAGCATGTTTTTTAGCGCGCGTCTCAGCTGTAAAATTATGCACATTCATATACAAAATACACGAAAATGACGGAAATATTTTCAATAAAGCTCGCTTTCCGTTCGTGGAGCTTCTGATCATTGGCAACATTCTAATAGGATAAACTTGAATGGAAAGGGAGAATTTTATGTGAGGAGCTAATGTAGCTTAAAGATTGGATGTGATATTAGTTCGCTTTCCTCCTTGAATGGTACTTCCATACGCCATTTGTGATAAATCGGAAAATATTCCTCTATTAGACCGTCAGATAACTAAAAGGCTCATTTTGCATTTCCAACGGTGCACCAGAAGATCGGCAACAGCCCGAAAACTTTGGCCATTAATCGCGCAGCCAAGTGCACTTGAAAGCTGAGGTAAACTTTTATCAAATTTCAGTGGAAATTGCCACTTGGACCTGTCTGGAGAAAAACTGGCCCGAAATCAATGTTGGTTTAGTTCGGCATTATCAAGTTTTCGTGCTTTTGTTCAAATCAGTCCCTCTAAAATCTTTGCTTAATCACTTTGTTTCAAGAACATTTTATTCGACAGACTGCGTCTATTCACAGGCAATTTTTCTGTTGTTTCAGGAACCTGTTATTTTCCTGAACGATGGGAAGGTGCCTGGTTCCAATCTGGAGTTCGGGCGCCTGTTTTAATCGAAGGCCCAAGACTTAGTACCAAAGGCCGCTGTTTGGGTTCCGATGGAGACAAGTTTCTGATGGTAGACGAGTAAGTATCTGATTTTTTTGGCTTTTTGCCCGAAAATCCTTAGCTTATGTGGAGGAAGTTTACTCGGAGAGTTCGATTTCAGAACTGTGTGAAATCAATAGTCTGTTTTTTTTTATTGTACGCGATTTGCGTGTTATATACGCATTTACGCACATTTGCACCAATAACTTGTTCTTCCAGTTGAAATAGTTTGGTTGCGATCCTCTAGTATTATTTGTGATTTTCTCTAATATTTTCTGTTGATCCGAAGATTCTCAATAGAAAACCCCAGCATTTATCATAAATCCCGCTTTGAACGAAATATGTTAACAGGATTTGGATCGGTTGAAAATAAAAAGATTATTTTTACACGATCCTAGTCCTGATAGTAATTCAAACTTTACCGTGCCAAATTATAAATAAAAAGCCGGTTTTCAAACATACGTTAATTTTTTCCGCATCCAGAGGCATTCATACAGCTGCGCTCATAACTTTGAAGAGAACTGCATTTAACTGAAAATGTGTATGTCTTTGCCAGGTTCTTTGTCGAATGTGGATTCCATTAAAGTGAGGCATTTCTAAATTTATATGAGTACGAACTTGTTTACCGAATTCAGTCAAACTTAGCAAGACGAAGCGCTTTTGCACTAAAAACTTGCTCTCTCGGTTTAAATAATTAGTTTGTTCACATATTTTCTGTTCTATGGAAAATTTCAACAGAACACTTAAAAATGTATATGTTTGATGTTTTCCATAACTCTCCTCAATGGGGAGGAAGGATTTAATAACGGAATTGGGATCGGTGTAAAAATGAAAGTAAGCGATTTTTTACCGAGCCAAATCTCTTTAGTAAAGTACACTTTACCATTTAAAATCCTGGTAAAAAGCAGCAATGTGCTTACAGTGTTGGACAAAAACATGCACGTTTTCATTTAAATACAGTTGTTCTCGGGCAACTTAAGCTTGCCTAAAATCCTGTAGATTTCAAGTTTCACTTTTAAATATTAACCTGAAGTTTTCCGACTGAATCTCGTATATCTCCGATATGGAAATTTCTAGTAGGCATTTCACATGGTAATCGGCCCGAATTTAAAACACTTTATTCGGGAACGGCCGCTATTATTTCAATCGTATTTCGGCAATAATGTTGGAGAATTTGAGGCAAACGGTGTGAGCCAAGCATACGAATTTATTGGATGTGGTCGGCCTAGAGCGATATTTTATGTGGCTCTCCATGCTTGGCAAGCCTCCAATATATCTGGGCCTGGACATAATACTTCTAAGTTTACACCTTTTGAAACTTTATCAGAAATCGGGATTGAAATATTACACTTTCAATCAGTTGAAATAATTCTAATGCTACGACAAAGTCTCATTCCGAAACCTTTTAAATGCGTCCAAAGGGTTATAAGATTATAAGATTCGCCTCCTTCATCAGTCTGACTTTTCTGATTCGTTTCGTTTCTGTCTTTATATCACTTTGGAAATGATCAGTTTTTTGTTTCGTCCAAGCAAAAATACTTTGATGTAAACACACTTTAGATTCCACAAGTTCCTCTTTTTCAGTCGCTACTCCTAAATTGGCAATTGACTTGTGAAATGTCCATCTTCAATTCATTTGCGCACAATTTCGCCAGCTTCTTTTATATTCTAGTTTTGTCTTCCATCTATTTACTTTCCTTTACCTCTGTTTCCTTTGATCATTTTCTTCACATTGCGCTGCAAATGTAAATTGCAATGTTTCATAAATCATTTGCTTTTTGGAATGAGGAATCTTCGAAAAGTGTACCTAAAACATGTTCATCTAATTTCTTTTATGCAAAGTTGAATAATTAGTTTCCTGTGCTACATAGTTTCATTGTTAATTACCAATAAGTCCTGAAAAGAAGTTTTCATTTTCCCGGTAGTCCTGAAACAAAAGACGCTATAAAGTTTTGTCTATTAAAGCGAAACTGCAAAGTTCCAGCATGTTATCGATTAACAATCAAAAGCGAATTAACGTGAAGCAATAACCAGCCAATAACTGAATTAGATCATAACTACTGACCCGCTTTCACATCGTAAAACCACGTAGACAATAAAACATTTTATCTGCAAATTTACTTTGGAACAGTCAGAGGAATCGTAAATCAGCAGAGAGGAAGAGGCCTATGGATTTGTGCTGGCGCTGTCCTTGAGCAATATTTTATGTAGGCCAATGCGGCTGGGAAAGCTGCCAATAATTGAATTTTCCCCATTCTCAAACCTCATACTCTTTCGCCGATATATTTGAAGTTTACGAAAGGAACTTTGCAGTTTATGGTCGGCCATGGAAAATTGATTTTCCTTTGAAAGCTTTAATGTTAAGTTATGTAAAGTAATAAGGCTCGCTCTCCCTCTTATGCCAAAGGGTATTTTAATACCATTTATTCTGCCCCATACCTGCGAATTGCCATTATTTTAAATCGGTTACAACGTTTTTTATTGAAAAATTCAATCATTTTGCTTCTCCTCAATTTCTTCATTCTTTGAAAACTTGTTCATTGGGCGATTATTCACTCACAAATGTATGATTTTGCTTTCTGCTTCTACTTTTTCACGTCTATAGATTGCACGTTCGTAAAATTGGGGACAATTAAACTGTTTTAATTTAATGGTTGCAGTGTTTCTTGTATTAATGAGACAGTGCCATCTGGATCTCAGTGCAACCATTCGTCACGCAAGCTGTTCAAATTTCTCTTAACGTTTGTTACGTTCGCTTCCATCGTGATTCCGCGACAGAAAAATAGATTGGAAAACGAACGAACCGCATTCCACCCTCGGATTTCAATTATCTTCGGTTCTTTTCTCGTCCAAATAAACTACGGGGTGCCTCCAACTTTTATTCTGTTGATTAAAGAGGTGTGCATTCCGATTACCAACTGAAAGCTTAAACACTGTAGGAAAATGCAACTGTGTGTCCGAAAACAGGCGTTTTTTCTTCAGTTCAATGACAATTTAAGACGAAAATCCTTACAGTTCTTGATAATTTTATGTTTTATGGTGAAACTTTCTTCAGTAGCATAATTTCCCCAGTTTCTCTTGTTAAATATGTAGGCTGCTTCGTGACAAGTTTTACCTATTAAAACTTTATGCTCTTAAAAGCTAGGGCGCAATTTCGTCGAGTGGCGAAACTTTTACAATAATTAAATATTTACGGAAATATGTCTTTTTGTTTCAGGAAGAGGGCATGCTACCGCTGTGTGGTCATTCACGAAAAGCACAAAAACGTACTTCAATACAAGGAAAGTGAGTATTTGACTAAAGCGAGCCCTTTGGATTGATTTAATTTCTGGTGGAAATTTTAAGGAATATTTTACGTAAACTGCTCCCAAAAGACAAAAAAGTTCGTGCTGGTTTTGAGGCCTCCACGGCATGGGTTTCCCAAACTTATTACAAACATAATAAAGGACGTAAGCAGAAACCGAGTGATTTACGAGCCGCCAGGGAAACGAATTGCGCACACTAGAAGCAATACTGCATGTTTTTAAATGACTTTGTAATTGGTTTATGGCAGAAGCAACTGAGAATGCGTATTCCGAGTGGAATGCAAATATTAAATATGGAAATCCTAATTCTGATTTGTGGTAAAAACGTAAAGATGCTAATCGGAATTTCCATTTTGTCTACGTACAACCACTGGCTTTCGGCTATACCTACGTTGCCTCATTTACCTAATGAGGAACTGTTAAGAATGAAATGTATGGAAATGAACGCGAAAATTGCTTTTCAACAATACCTGCTGCTGAATATTTTCCAATAGGTCCAACGTAAAACGTAAATTATAATGTGCTATAGCGGTGCTATAGCGCTAAACGGTTATTTTTCTGGAACGGGTTCCAACGTTCCACTTTGGCATTAGGTTTCAAAAGAACATGTTACTTTTTATTTTTTTTCTTTAAAATTCGCTGCATTATAACATCATGGAAACTAAACAGTATTTAGCTGATCTGAGCGTTGCTGGAGAACTGAACAGTAATTTTTATAGACCAGTTACAGTACAAACAAGTTATCAACAGATATCAATATTTTGGCATCCTGCTAATAACGTGCTTGTGGAGTCTATTGCCAAACTGGTAACGAAGTAAAATGCGCGATTTCCAGCCAATCAGCTGAATTGAATCCGAAAATTGCACTCAAATAATGACCAGTTTACATAAAATATTACAAAGTCCTCTCACACTCTTTGCAAGGCACTTGATGCGAAAGATGCTAAAGTTTTATATAGTAAAATTGCCAAGAATCCTGATTTTAGGATGCTTGGTAAAAGCTGGTCGCAAAACAAAAACTTCAACCCAAATGCACTCCGTTCTCTAAAACTTCTTAAATTCGAAACCATATTAAGAGGAAGGAAATACCCCTAAAGCAAATACGCAAAAATTCTTTTCACGATAACTTTTCCTGGTAACCGCACCGGACAACATCGTATTTTTTTGTAGTTGGCCGCCAGTTATTTACTCTCCGTTTATTCAAAACATCTCCGGGTTGTTTGGGATAATGGCGCAAAAAATCCTCAGGTTTTACTTGAGAAGGGAAATTAATATTTGCTTGTGTTGATCGGGGAATGATCCATTTTTCGACCAGAAAGTGTCATTTTTTCCTTGCCTATGCGTTCCAAATTGAATGTTTTTGTCGTCATCGTTCACTGATTTCGCATTTGAGCAGCAAATTGTCCTAATAAAACCTAATTCCTCCATCTGAATATTTGTGTGCCACATGGCAGTTTGGAAGTTTGAAGGAATGGAGAACGGAAATGAGGCATACACGTGAAGTGAATAGGCAACGGGAGTACAAGATACTAATTTGCGAATATTATATCCCTCATCCTCGATTCCATTAGTTTTTGGTGGAAAAGGAACAATGCCTTTAATTAAAGCATGAATAAACTAGCACACTACATGCGGTTAGAAATTCATTTGCCACCAGGTTTTGCCGTAATTTAAGGCAAACAGGATTCCTGAATAGGCACAGTAAAGAATAATATTTCAATGTCAGCAGCGACAATGAAATCCGACTTTGCAATGTGATAAATTGCAACCATTTATTCCTATAATTGGTTCGGGAATATTGTGACATTTGCCCGGAAAAATCACCTTTAAATCGCCTGTTTGTCTTCCAAATTTGCCATCGCTTTATTAATGGCAGTTGCAGTGTTCATATAAAAAAATGGACTGCTACGCAATTTTAAGCATCGAGCGAGTAAAAACTCCAATAAGCCGCGACTAATATTGTAAATTGTTGCTCAAAACATATCCTTTCCCGATCGTATATTACAGCAGGTATTCTATTTGATATTTCCTGAACGGCAGGAAACATGCACCCCAGGAATAGAGCGCGGCACGATAAGCGTACACAATTTTGAAATAATGTGAGCCGAAACTTCGTAAAAATATAATACGGTTTTAATAGGCCGCTCGCAAGGTGCACTGCGAACTTTTGAAATTTTAAAAGACGCCATAATAATTAGAGTGCGACCTAAACTTGGCCGGGTAAATTTGAATAATGCCCCGAGCACGCAAAGTTGACATTAACGACACTTTAGCAAAGCCCAACTAGAAGTTTTTTTTACATTGTAGCAGTATGTTTTTCCTGTATTAGGAATTTAAAGGACATCAAATCTGTGTCGATAAAGCTGCTTGCTTTCGGGTCAGCTAAATGGAAAAATGTTACTTTGATATTCATAAGAACGATAAGAACAAATCATTGCTCTGAAAAATTGGTTGCTCAACTCAGCTTCCATAACTTAGCACTTCCATAAAAAATTGTTTATGCTCTATGTAGTTCATAAAGTCAGTTTAATCAGTCACATAGTCAGTTTAAGAAAAAAAAATTGCCACGAAATGTTATTGGAAGCAGCCAGTATTGACTGTTTAAAATCTGCCTCTCTAAAAATGAAATAATCCTGTTCTGCAGCATAATTCATTTTATTCTCATCATTTATTTAATATTGATGGGAATGATTACTTTTGTTTCATTTTTTAGTGTGTTTTTTCAATATTTTGCGGTGTTTCTTGCTTCTGCAAAATTCTAGTTTTGTTCCCCCGCCAACCGAGGGACTGAGTAAAGACAACTAAGAGCTACCTAGACGAAATTTATGATATTGATACTTTTGGTGCTGCGAATGATTGTTCTCCGACGCCGAAACTGGCGAAAACAATATACTGCAAAATATCCTCCAAATGGGGTAATATAAATTGAAATATTTGACTTCTGGGATCGTAAATCATACTAATGGCCCCCTTTCATAAAATGAAATATGTGGATTTGTAATGCATCGGCGAGAAAAACTTTCCAAACTCGATATTTATCACGTTACAGAACGCCGTGATGAATATCACCCAGATATCGGTAATATTTAAAAAAAACTGGGTTTTGAGTGACTAAAAATCGATGAAAATATAGTTCACAAAACTGCCAAATGTACATATCAAAGGATTTCACAAAAAAACTAAATGTTTCGAACGGATGGATTTACGTATATTTAAGTTTAAGAGGCTGATGTTTTAAGGTGCAAATGTTCATTCGTTGGTTTTATCTACAAAACTACCTTTTCTAGTTCAAAAGGTTATTATTGATTAAATATCCTGTTTCTCCTAGCGATTGATACACAATAGGATTTTTCGAGACTTTTGCATTAACGCTTTGTGCAAAATACAAAAAGCCAACAGTTCTTAAAACATAAGAAAAACAAATTCCTAAAATGGATAAAATGCTACTGACGATTTTTACCACAACTTTTTGAACACAACTTTTGAGGAAAATATACGAAATTTTAGTTATGTTGGTGCCAACTCATTTTTTTCCTTCTATCTGTATTTTTTTCAAACATTTTTTTCTCTCACATCTCCCAATAAGTTTCCTGACGAAAAGGCACATTGAGTTAAATACACGCAGGGGTAATTTATTATTAGAACCACTTTGGGCGTGTTTTAAAAGATTACAAAATCGTTGTTTCCGAAAAAAACATGAAAAACCTAAGGTTTTCAGTTTTGGAATTTCTTTCATATAAAATATAGTCAAATTACATTTTTTCTAGAATCCATACTTACAGCTTTTTATACCGTTTTGGGCAAGAACAATTTCGCAATTGACACATTTTTCTACTTATTTCGCCTCTAAACAGAGTTGGAAAGCGACGATGGTTTTTGGCATTTTTACGATTTTGTCGATTTTTGCGATGAAGTCGAAAACATTTTACAAATTAATGAAACCTTCACATCAAAATTGCCTCTTTCAAACGTCCCAAATCATCCCCAAAAACAGTTTATGGATTCAAGGTAATCATGATTTTCACTTCTGAAGGGAAGAGAACACAATGTTTGATGGAAGTGGATTATTTTTGCGCGTTAATAAAACGTTCCATATTTTGAACACTTTTTTAAACCAAAGTTTCAAATATTTATGTCTCTTGCGCAATAATTTATAGGCCATGTTTTCGACTACTCTCGTAAAAAGTGAAGTGGTATTTTATAGAGACAAATAAAATTTCTACACGTAAGTGTGCGATGTAATCCAAAAAAATAAATGATATAAATTAAGCAATACTAGTAATGACAATTTAATTTTTAAACAAAGAGAAATAGCAACAATAAGTTAAAGTTGCGATGCTAAAATAATGCAAATTTCGCATTATTGGCTAAGTTTTTTTAATAAAACAATCTATTTAAAAAGACTTAAACCGGTTTGCACAAATTAACGGTCGTTTTCAGCGACATTTCCACAGAAGTTGCTTTAAATATCGACGGAAAATAGTCATATCAATAAAACCAAGTTAAAAATCGTAAACAGGGTGTTCTAAACAAATTTTAGGCGTGAAAACAAACGCATTGTGTTCTTAAAAAGCATTAGAAAAGATCGTTTGTTGACCAATATGTAAAAGAGGCTTTTGAAAAATTTAACGCGCTTTTTAAAGGTTGTTGCTCGCCAAAGTGGACCTGTTCTGAAACCGAAAAATGTACATTGTTTGTTGCAATTTTGTCTAATTTTTTAAGTTAAGCAACTAAAGATACATTTTTCCTCATCTTGGCCATTTGAATTGGAAGGCGCATTGATAGCAATCCTATGAAAATTGTAAAAAACTACAGAGTGTTCGTCTTTGAATGCAATAAACTAACCAGTTTCCCTCTTGAGGCAGCATGCGCTTGGAATTTTTGCCACCACCCTTAAGAGTTTGTAGATATATTAATAAAGACTCTATATAACGTAAATTGTCTCTCAACTCATCAAGCAAATAATTAAATAAAAGACACACACGCAAAGAAATCGATTGATTGGATTTTTTAAAATAAATAACATTATTAAATTATGTGTTTGTTTTCAGCATTTTGCCATGGAAGAGACGCCCTGCCTACACTCTGCAGCTTGATAACAGGTGACGCGCTGCTCTACTCCTTGTTTAGGGAGAACGCGAGCCCCGTCTCCTGCCCCTTTCGAGGCCCATTCACTTTCACCTACAATAGGGGGCATGGTGAATGTCGCTCCCCCGTATCCAACATTGATACCTGCACCGAAGACAGCAAACTATTGCTGAGCTATCAGGCATGCCCGGATATTTATGGATCCGAAAGTACCGGTAAGCAAGATGACTTTTTTCCAGTCCCAGTGGTTCGTTCGTAACGGAGATTAGTAACAATTAGCGCGGATTCTCTTAGTATAAGTGCAACCTAAACATGGAAACAAACAATCAAGATCAACTGCATTCTAAATAATTTACGAGGCCATATTTATGTTTAACTACCTGGCTTATTTTACGCTGGGACATTACCTTAAACGTGTGTGCTGTTAACTCGCTTCCATTAAGGGTGGCACAAGAGGAGAATTATGAGGGCGTAAAAATTAATGTTTTAAACCAGCTTATTACCGCTAGCTGAAAAGTTCAAGTAGTCGTAAAGTAGGGAATCGGCAAATGTTCTGTTGATGGCGCCCTAAAGAGGAGAAAGATGAAAATCCACTATAATTAGATCAGTTAGTTGCCTCAAATGTTGAGAAATAAAGAAAAAATGCATTATCCAGACAAGTCCAAGAAACGCGTTTGAGTACAATGCAGACAAAGGGAGCATGTTCCCTATAGGAAATTATAAAGGGCACGTATTTCGAAGCATTACAGAAATACTTAACGTACTTTCCAACTTGAATACTAAATCTCAAAACCTCAGCGGAAAATATCAGGAGAATTTTGATTTAGAACGAGCCAGCGCCATAACTAATATTTATGCACGTAGTCGGGCCAAACCTTCAGTTTTAAACTCGGCGAAGAGATAGAAGATATTGGGGCTGCGGAATGAGAACTTGAGACCAAGTAATTTATGAAACCCCATTTAATTTTCCGCTTTTCCTAGGCAACTAGACACTTGGCAAAGAACAGAAAAATTACCAAATGGGTTTTAATAGCATAACAAATGCGCTAATGAGCCAAACATGCAAATCACTTAAACTTTTCACTCCCAACTAAGTGTGTCCATAAAAAGGCGACTGCAGCTTAGCAATAAGAAAGAAGCAAAAAAGGAACTTGTCCCGAACAAAAATGTTTTTATTCTTACACTTTTCCCGAGAACATTACTTCGGGGTCCCAGCGATTTAGCCCCAAAAAACTTCCACTGTGCAAAGTTTAACTTGGATTAGCATCCGAAGTTGGAAAGTTTTAAGCACGAAAGGGGGGTTCTTAGAGAGGTGTTTTCAAAGTTTTAAGTATAATGTAAGCTAATTGAAGGCGCGGCGCAGCCGATAGTATATGCTCGTATTTACATGTTTTACTTATGGGGCCAGCACAACACCGCAGAGCGCTGGAAAATGGAAAACTGCAACCACAAAATGTGCGGGTTCGATGAAGAAAGCAATTTTTTTTAAGGAAAAGAGACAAAACTGTCTTTGCCTTCGACCTAAGAAGGTTCTCAATATACATATACAGTATTCAATAAAATATACATATACAGTATAAAACAAATTCTCGGGCTCGAATGGTTCTTGAGAAACTTCGAAAAAAGCAGCGTCATGTTCAAGTGGATTTTGCAACTCAAAAAAAACCACGCAAATCTAAAACTTCT
>NW_026018715.1:12613052-12614836 GCF_020466585.1 Dendroctonus ponderosae
TCAAAAATCTAATAAAGTTTGTTCGAAAATTTCCTTAAATGCATCCTTGATGTGGGTCGTTGGGTGGTGTGGCAAAAACATTTTCTTTCCCGTAACCCGATTAATAGGAATCGCAGGGCGTCAGGTCTGGCGAACGGGCAGGCCAAGAAATGGTTCCACCTTTTCCCGTTGCCAATTAGGGTAGCTATTCTTTCAAAACTATTTCACTTTATTTAATGGAACTCTTCCATCATACGTTTAATGTATTACACTATTGTCAATTTAAAAACTGGTTTGATTATTCCTGGGCAAAATCTCGCGTAAATTCGTCTTCTACAACAGAAGAGAGGATCAGTGACGCGAGATATATCCGGGCAAAACCCGGAAAAAACATGGCCAAGACTAATTAATCGACTCGGCGCGAAAATAACAACTTAATCCGAAATAAAATAGCCATCCGACTAAGCAGAAAACTTAATTAATTCGACTAGAGAAGATCGCGCCGCAGCCTCAGAGCCAGGCAGCTTCAAGGCAAGAAATCCTGCAGAATTTTAAGTATGTCTGCTATGATTTAGCGGTTTTAATTCGGCTTCCTGAATTATTTATAACATCAAGTATGTTGCCATTGATAATTAAATCGGCAGCATAAAGCTAAGGCTCCAGTTTTCGTAAATGAATTCACTGAGGAAAAACTGCCATTATTTAAATCGACTGAAACGCAGCGTTTTGCAGAAGATAATGACCAATGAGACAATAGTCCGCTGGCGGCATGGACATGGAAGAAATTATTCTTTAATGTTTTTATTTAAAAACTGTGTAACAAACCAAGCATTCTTGTTTTCTTGTTTTCAGTTGAAGAACTTCAATGTTTGGCTTCATGGAAAGAGGGCAGCGTGCGATACTTGGTAGGCCAAATCCACCATCATCATGTCACCTCAAATGAGGACCGATTCAGGTGTTTCGTCTACGAGAAGACCACGCCATCCTCAGAGAATGCCGAAGGCATTGACTACCGGGTGGCCCAAAGCGGAGACGCCACTTGCAATGGGCTGTTCAGTGCAACGGAGGGAAGCCGAACAATGACTCTGCGACGAGGTAACTCTAGTTCTGGTTAGTTTGTCTTTGGCTCACCCTGTTGCTTAGTATGTTTTGTGTTTTGCTCTATTAAAATGTGGAGGACCAAACCGGACGAAATGCACTTTAACCGCTCTGCTCTCACATGTGGCTCTTAATAAGTCCGAGATTCAAAAATTACGCAAATTTTCGCAATTTGCATGTTTGAATATTATTGCGCTTCGGACTTACACGTGTAGGGGGCAATAAGAACTTTTAATCATTGTCGGCTTTGCGGTTGCAAATTTTAATTTGTCTGCTGCAGCGGAAATGTCTCTCTGGCGTAAAATCAAAGGACGCGAATTTTTCCTCAGTCGTACTTTTAGGCCGCCAAATTGGAGTTGAAAGCGTGCATTCATAAGCGAACTAATAGAGGAATTTTCAAATGCTTTTATAACATCTTTGAAATGGGTTTTGGTACGTTTTTTTTTTTAACAGAGAATAATTCGAAATTCCTTTGCATACAATTAAAAATAAAATACGAATAAGTTAAGGGGCTCAACTCCCAATCATTTTTAAGTCTTTGACGGAGCTGGACGCCTGAAATTTTGACCAAAGATGGACCATAGAGCCTACTAGTTGGCTAGCGAGTTTTGCTTCATTCCGGTTTGTTGGGGAATTATTCGTTCAGTGAATGTATATGGTATGTTCAGGGAATATACATACATATATGTAACGAAAGAAAAACGATC
>NW_026018715.1:12615835-12620598 GCF_020466585.1 Dendroctonus ponderosae
ATATTCCCAGGATATTCCCGCAATGTTCTGTATATTTTTTGAACATTCTGGGATATTCATAGAATATCAAATGCTATCTGGGCAAAGTAGATTTTTTGAAATTCAGCACGTTTAAACCAAGCCAGTGCAGTGTTTGAAATTTTGCACTGTTAAAACCGAAGACAATTGGTTTAAGCGAAAAAAACTGCCATGAAGTTGCACATTTAAGGGATTTATAAAAAGTAATGTGGAATTTTTGCTCTTATTGGCGCTGAGCAAACTGAATGTTCAAAAATTCGGGACCTCCAAACCGAAGCATCTAGAGCCTTATAATTTTGCCCCAATAGAGACAGTGGAACCAGGTATAAGCGAGATCAATTGGCGCTTGATTGTTCAAAAGATTGAATTTTGACAATTTTTCGAATTTAATTTGCTTGCCGGTGAAATACACAAAATTTTAAAAAATCTTCGGGCTCCAAACGAAAGCCGCTAGAGACTTTGGTACGAAACCAGACAGGAACAGCGATCTAAAATGCGGCAAATTACTGCAAAAATGACCGAAAGGAAAAAGGTTTGAAGTCGTTCAAATTCAGGTGAGAATCTTGGACATGGCGCTAGCAAAAGCCAATATTCAAAAATCCAAACTAAAGCGCAAGTTTGTATGCACCAGAACAGAGTTAAATGGCAAGATAGAGCAAGATTTGCCAAATTTTCTAATTCAAGATCCACCTTTGGCTTTGCGCTGAACTGGACCTATTTTGGCTTCAGAATTGGCGCACATAGAGACTAGAGCCAGTGCATAAATCCGTGCACATTAGAGCTGAACCAGAGGTTCATAATTATGATAAAAATTATGGGATAGAAGTCACTGACTCGGGAACCAGGAAGAAATAAATAATTCTTCCACTTGTCATCAATATCTTACAAAGATGTTTTGTTCACAACGTTGTGCGAAATGTGTTGTACCAACGAATGAAACATTTATGTGTTTATGTATTTCCATTCCATGCATCTGAAGATGGAAGATGTCCCTCTGAAGATGTTGGCCGAGCTCGTTAACAAAACGTCTGCACCAAATTGTCGATCCAACTTTTAAAAGTTAGGCATTTAGTCCTGTTCTAAAGCACTTTAATTATTTTTTAGCCCAGCCGATAAATAAATGCCGCTTTCCTAGTTGGATAGCGAACTTCAACCATTGGCATACTCTGGACTTTTCCCAGAGTTTCAGCTTCCATCATCGCAACTCTACGCTGCGTATCGGCAATTCCAGCGGCATTGAGATGAAGGTGCTTTGCGTTCAGGTGAAGCACAGCCGAGAAGAAGAACATGTTGTTCTAGTCACGCATTTTACTATGGGCTGGTAAGAAAACTGGGTGTTTTGGGCGATTTTTCGGCGATTTACAGAGTTTTTGCTTGCAGCCAAAGCGGCTTCAATTGCATGTCGTTCTATCGACGAGATGGGCATGTGGCCGAAATCCAGATCGGCAGCCAAACCAATCGGTTGGAAGACGCCTGTAGCACGCCTTTCTTCAACAAATCCAGCTTACCTTACATCACTTTAGTTAGTAAGTATAGTCATATTTATGAAAGTTGCTGCGAATATTTAGCGAAAATCGTCACGGTGGGATAAACAAATTGAACGAATGAAGAACCCTTATAGTTTACGGCCATCCATCGGCCAAATAACCCAATCCCTCTAATTAATTAGCACATCAAAGGGCTGAAACTGTTATGGGAACTTCACAGGTATTAGAGTCAGTTAAGGAGGTCGACAAGCACTAAAATTTACAGATCGCTGATTTTCATCCAGATGAATAACACCGGAGTTTCAAGCCTTTTAAGGGGCATTAAAGGGCAGTGATTTGCCAAGTTTCAACCAACAAAACAGGGCATTTGCCCACTATAAAAGCAGTTGAAACAACTAAGAGAATATGACAAAATCAGCGGGAGAATGAAGAATGTTTTCTTTCATTATAAATATCAAATCCCTCCGATCGAGTCGAGTGGAGTTTGTTTTGAATAAATTCGATTTTTCTTCGGATTATCAGAATGAATAACAGTTGCCCGCTTTTAATTCACTTTCTCCCGCTGAAAAGTAATTATGTGATTAATTCGATTAAGTCGGCGCAGACTAAAAGTCACGGCTCGAAATCCGATTTATTTCAGAATTTACGTCTGAAGTTTTTGAATAGAGCAGAGATTTATCGGGGCTGTTGTAAAAAAAAGCCGGTTTGGAAGGTGTAGCATTGGCGTGATAAATTATCGCCAAGCTGAATTTATGTGAACTGGCACATAATCATACATTTTTTCCAGTGATTTTTTTCCGTCTGTTCATTCTGTTGTTTAAGTGTCTACTTCGGCAGTTCGGGCTTTTTTGCTCCCAATTCCCCGAATTCCCATTGTTCGGTCAAAAATTAGTACAATGAAAGATCCTGCCATTTCGATTTCTAAAGGCTGATTATTTTCAGTGGCATTAGCTCAATTTCCAGTTTAGAATTCTCTCCGCCGTCTCTTTCATGTCGCGTCATTATTAGAACTGTTCTTCTGCCTGACAATCTGCTATATTGCTTTTTCTTTCATTTCCTCTGTTAACACAACGGAAACCGGCTGAAATAGTTGTCAATTCTCGATGTCTTCGTTCGTCTCACATTTTCCCAGTCTTTAATTATCTTAAGTGCACGATTAACATGAAGAAAGGCTGGAGACGGCTTTTGTTAGTGTTTTTCGAATGTACTGACAAGTTTCAATGCTGTTAAGTGTCTGTCTAAAAAATCGTTTCTTAGCCAAAGATTGATAGCGTTTTTCAGCAAACTCGAACTTGTTTCTGAGGTTTACAGTATTTACTTTAAACGAAAATGCATTGATTGACTGAAAATGGTTTATTAGATTGATGTTTGGGGTTTTTTCTTTGTGGTGGCCTCCAAAACGTCCGGATCTAAACCGCCGTGCTTTTTGTGTGGCGGCTTTTTGCGCCAATGTTTGGATTGTTGCCGTAGGTTTCTTACTCGATTGAGAAGTTTTTTTATTTCTATGAAATGCAAAAGAATTATTTTATTAATGATGATAGTTAAATAATGCTAAATTAATTAATTACGACATTTCTTTATTATCTGAGTATAAATATACTGATAATAATTTCTTGAGAAATCTGCGGCCGAGTTCGAATAAAAACAAGCTACAAGATGAACGGTTTTGAATCAATGATTTTCAGCTCAGTTCCGGTTTTTGTGATTCATTGAACATCGTCAGTTTTTTATGGAGATTTCTTGCTCCATGAAAAACCTAATGAGTTTAACTTATTGATTATTCAGAAACTTCTCAATCGGGTGAAAACCCAAAGGCAACAATCCAAACATTGGCGCAAAAACACACAAAATCAGGGGGGTTTAGGTCCGGACGTTTTGGAGGCCACCACAAAGAAAAAACCCCAAACATCAACATAATCAACCATTTTCAGGCAATGATTTATTTACGTGTGTTTTCCAGATATTTTCAATGTTTTTATTCTGTTTAGCCAGTTCATCAGATCGAGCCACACAACCATGTCCATACATGGGCAAGTTCGACGTTACCAACGTGGTTCGCTCAGATGAGGCGAATTTTCCGAAAGAGGCGCGTTTGGAATCGGACAGCGCCTATTTCGATCGGAGAATGCGATCGCGAAGATACACAAAACCGCGCGTGGAAGACTGGGACTTTAGAAGAGTGAAGCGACTGGATCAGAGCAGTAACTGTGATAGCAAGTCATTTTCGAGTTTAGTGATAGGGTGTAATAAAATGGACACTATGGAGTTTAACACGGAATGTACCACTCCAGATTTAATAACAGGTAAATTGAATTCCACTTTTTTTGCTTTGAGTTGTGTCTTTGAAACTGCATTAGAGCAATTTTCGATATATCAAATCTAGCAAAAGGTTTAGAAGAAAACAATTGGAGAACCCTCTTAGACCCGGCTCGAAGGACCAAAATATTTTCAGCATGGGCAAAAGGGCTTTCTTATGCAAGTTCAAGATATTTTCTCTTCCACGATTTGAATTTTTCAGGCAACAAACATGTGTGATTGCTTTTTTCCTTATTTCCAATCTTCCCCAGTTTTTTTCATTGTCATATTTTAGCTTCCAACTGTCTAAGAATCTTTTATTAAACCGCAAAAGAGAGTTTGCGATATTTTCAACCTGTTTCCAGCTATGAGCTGCATCAAAAAACAACGACTTCCACAATCATTGAATCGACAATTTCAACTCCCACTTTCTAAAGATTAGGAATTTCCGATTAAACCTAATTAGGAATTACTTAATTAATTATTAAGAATGGTTAATGTCGACACCTAATTTATAGTACGACATTATTCAAAGGCAAATCGAGGCTCAAAAAGTATGTTTGAGCGTACATTACCTACTAGAAAGTTTCCGAGTCWAAAAAATCCGATTTTTTTTAAAAGTGCATGCTTACAGCAACAACTTTTAGTTACAAAGACGCAGAGTATAAATTCTTTACCGCATGGAACTGGAGYCTCTCTAAATTACAGAGCCGAGCTCTTGTTTCTGCTGTGAAAAGCGTGCGATTTTTCTTTGTTTGAAAGCATATAAGGATAAAATATTAAATTTCCTTGCAGGTACGTGCAAACCGGGTTTCTCTTGAGCGTCACTGTTCGACTGCTGTTAGACGTTATCATTTCACCAATTGTTGCCCGCGCAAGAAATAACAAAGTTTTTATGAAATTTTGGAAAAATCTCCTCGGCGATTAGCGCCTAAATAGTGGTTTTCATGAAGAGAAAAATAT
>NW_026018715.1:12620743-12660498 GCF_020466585.1 Dendroctonus ponderosae
AATATCCATTGCACTCTGTGTAACTCACTGAAAGTCACTACTTTCATATATATGCAGACATTTAAAGCGACATATATTTCTGCTTAAACCCGGACATGCACTTAATGCGGAGCAGGTGAGAGTAATAAATATTTCCCGAACTAGCGTCATGCACGTTTCTACACTTACCTGTAGGAAAATTTAATATTTTATATCTCAGTAAACAAAGAAAAATCGAATTCTGTCCGCATGTGAAGCCAGAGCTTCTTGGCAATATTGAGAATTATTGCGGACTTTGAGGAAGAGGCTGGAGTTCGACTAACGGCTCACTGAACCCGTGAGAGCATAACGGGCTTTTGTAAAACTTTAATAAATTACATTATTATTGAAAATGTTGATTATTCACAAAGATGTATGTTTCCAGCATACTCATGCCATGGTAGATGGGAAGAAAACGGAACGTCTTTCCTCATAACCACCCCAATAAGCCGGGCTCATGGGGCAAGAAAGTTTTGCTTTATGTATAAAGAACTTGGTCCGAATGTGGTCGCGTTCTCAACATCCAGCTATTGCAACCGTCTGATTCAGCCGGGAATAACTGGAGATTTGATCTTCAATTTAACAAACAGAGGTAAAGGAAAGTTTTACTCCAATAGACCAAAGGCCAACAATAGCTCTTTTTCAGGCAAATGCATGGAGACAAACAGCTCAATACGAGCCAGACCTATTTCAATTAGATGGCTCATTATTTTCGCTCTTCTCGTATTAATTATCCGAAGGTCCACATATGCCCCGTGGATTTTCAGATGATTAATTTGAGGATTATTAGACCTAACAAATTAAAATAATGAATGAGACTGTATGATATCGGTTGTGTGTAAAATAAGGCTTAGGATTACTGGATTCTAGCCAAACGTATTGTGTTTTCCACCTTGTTTTTAGTCTAGGAATAATCACTTTGCCCAATTTACTGAGACATTCTTTTATAACTTCAAATGTTTATGACGCATTGATCGAAAAACCTTAACCGGTACAGTTATGCACCAAATAAGCTCAATATTGGTAAGGATCCAATAACTAGGGAGTGTGTGAACATACGGATAAATAAATTGAGTATTTAAGTTCAGACGCCCCCCAGTATTAGTAAAATATCGGCGACAATATAGATTGTGTCAAACCCAATAGACACGATCTACCAGAAAATGAACTAAGTAGAAAATTAGAGGCACGAAACCAATAAAAAAATGAGTATTAAGTTAAAATACTGTTTTAATTTTCAAGTGTAATGGAAAATTTCCTACTGAATCGTATATTTGATGCAATTTTAAACCTCGAGCTCGATAAAAAGACTTTTAAACGAACAAAGCAATATAAGATAATGCGTACCTCTAATAAACCATATTGATGATGTGTTTCTCATTATTTCGCCCGCTAGAAGACAAATCCGAATAAGTTTTAATCAAACCCCTCGTTACCATTTTCCTAGATTAGAATTTAAAATTTAATGCGGAAAAGTAACTATTTCCACAAATTGGACACTGAAAGCTATTAGAACATCAAAATCAAGTGAATTGTACATATCAAGGGGCGAGTGAAAAAATAGTTACTTTTGCCGAGAGCGTTACCTACAGAACTGTGATTTTTAATTTGTTTCTAAAACAAGAAATCGTGTTTATATAAACTATAAATATTAATGAGCAGGATGTAAGAAATATTTTTGCACGTAATTCGTTACCTAATCCTGATACCGAAGGTGATATTTTTGAACCAGAAGCAATATTATGTAATCTTTAGTTATTGAAAAGAATTAGAAAACTAGTATCCAAACAAATTGGGTCAACAGGTTCCCTTGTGTGATTAGGTACTATTAAATAAATTAAAATTCGTTGCAAAAACCCGCAAAGATTTACGACTGCAGAATGGAACATGTTGGACCCGCGTATAGACACCCCTCTGTTCATATTAGTTACGTATTAAGCAATAAACTAAGGTAGTTATCTAAGTGTAAATAAATACTTTAAAATATAGTGCGTAATTGTAATGTATGCGTAATGCTACCCTTCTTTACTAGGCAGTCGTTTCAAAATAGCAATTTAATTGAACATTTCAGGCGACGGCAGTAATTTTCAGTGTGTTTTTTCTACGTTGTTGTAAACGCTCTTTAATGGCATTTACATCGGTTTTAATCGTCTAAATAATCGATTGCATATCACTGTCTTAAAATTCAATCAGTGTGGCAAAATCGACAGTTTTTAGAAACGTTTTGTTATGTGAAATTCCGAATGAAATGAAAATTACTGAAAGCTACAAAATCGAAGAAACCGGTCACGATGTGCGAATTGCAATCATAAATAAATGTATATTATGTAAAGTTTTAATCTTAGACTAATAACTAGGTAAATCGGTTAAAGTTAAGGATCATATTGTAAAAATAAGGCTAGTCTAGTTGTAACGAGACAAATTTGTGAATTACTTCAAATATGTATGTAGAAAAAGGCAGGGAACTGTAAATACAAAATATTCCATGTATTTCTCGAGAACAATGGCAACGAAAATGAATACCTCTCAGTGGATATACGCATATTTTTGTAAGATGAATCATAAAAATCCTTAATCAATCACAACCGATGTTAATATTCTCTACATAACGTAGCCAATTGAATATTGACCAATTTAACATTGCTGTAGGCCTATTATATACATAATAAATGAATTGCTTGTGGTAATTCACAAAAATCATGCGATCTTTCTTATGGTGCGTCCAGATCTAACGAGCAGAGTCCGAGCCGCGGCAAAACTCCTTTGATATTTCGTCAAAACACCCACAGACGAACAATTTCTGCCGGTGTTTTGTCGAAACATCAAAGGAATTTGTTGCCGATCAGGCTCGGCTCGTTAGGTCTGGATGCGGCACTATAGATACTGTAATATACTAAACAATAGAAGTGAATAAATGGAATATTTTGTAATAGAATAAGAAAGGTGCCTTGATTGTTTTGTTTGAAAAACACAAAAATATGATAAAGTAAGTTTGAAAATGCAATTGTTGTAATTATCCTTGTAAAGTACTAATAATAAACACAGAAGCAATATCTTTCGAGTTTTATTTCATACACTTTCATTTTAAATTAGCATTATGTGTTGAAACCATTATAGACAACTTATAATTAAAATTTCACATCGGTTTAAGTTAATTCGAGTGTTCAGGGGCACACACTTTACCTGGAGTGATACTATTGAACAATCGGTCTTTGATCATTTGAGCCATCAAGCCGTGAATAATTTCAATCGTGGTTTTGCAGCTGTCTTTTGTAGCCTTCAGCAACTTGTCTTCCGTGCGCTTCTCCGTTGGATCTGCGCTTCCAGCAAGAAATCCTGCCCGGCCTGGAAAACATTTAAACAATTCCAAACGGCTGCTGAATTTTAAAACGCGACCTACCAATAGCCGCCTCAGACTGCTCAAGCTTCTCAGACAAGTCGAAGATCTGTCCAGTAGTGTAATCGGCGTTGGTAATCAAACTGGATGAGCTGAGGGTGTTTACCCAGTATTTATTCCACAAAGAATCCAATAATCTTCGGTCCAATGTGGACTTAAAGTAAGACACTTCCAACGAATAATATTGCTTGCAGTGAACTCCGAAATCTTCGATTTTATTCAGAGGAATCGTTTGGTATTCGGATGGTTCTTCGTTTGGTGGTTTATAGCCCTGAAACAAATCATTTGCTACAGTGTGAGCGTATGTAGTTTAAAATTCAAATTTTTCAGGTTATCAATTAGAGCATTTGCAGAAACTCTGGACAGACTGGTGAGTCGACACAAGTCGACACATTGCATATCAAGATAGATATAATCAAATATAAATACGTATTTAGATATATATCTAGACAAATCCTTCTATGCCCTTAAGGCAGTTGCGAGGAATTCATTTTAAGCGTTAAGAATACAGTAGGATAAGCGCGCATTTTTGCATCTAACGAATGGAACTTATTTGCCCTATCGGGTGCATCTAAAAGGATGCAAGGGATCGATACGTTCATAAAAAACAATAGGGCAAAGGTTCGTTTACATTCGTTTCGTTCGTCCGATGCGCAAAATGCGCGCTTACCTGGCTGAATCTTCAACAAAGTTGAACTTAAAAAGAAAAAATTTGCTCTCAAAGCTTGGCAATCGACACAAATAGAACCTTACCTTTGGGTAAGTTCTGAAAGCCCCTAGACAGACTTTGCCAGCCGATATGGTGCGAACTGGATCAATAACAATAGCAACAAATGGCTCTTGAAAGTTCTGATTCAACATTTGGGTGCTGACATCAATGCCAGAAAGCCAGCAACCATAACCGGGATGACTGTGATACCAACCAATTGCATTCTCCTGCCGTCCAACCTGAAGGAAATAGGTAAAGTGTTAAACTCCCTGCTAACAGCTCAACAACATCCGAGTGAATTCTACCATTTTTGCAGCTTCTATGTAGGAGCTCATGTATTCATATGCTTGCGCTTGGGCATTCACTCGAGTCTCAGTTCCTTCGACTGGTAAGGCGAACGAATCCATCACAAACATGGTGTTTCCATCGACTTTCCCCAATATCAAGCCCATGACTTCTAGGGTTCCTCCAGATCGAGCATGCATCACCATCTTTAAGAGAGCTAGAGCTGATATTTTGATGTCTTTGAAAAAGTGAGGGCTGAAACAGAATAAGTAGAGATTAACTCGTGAATAGCCTGGATTCTGCTGTTCTTATGCAAAGGACGATTGATCTGCTCATAAACTTGTTTGTAGTCTAGTTGCATACGTACTCTTTGTCCCAGGGCTTAGCAGTAAGAATGTCCTGTTGTTGTTTTCTATCATATTTGTAAATTTCATCCACTGAACTGATTGTTTCCATGTTATTGGACAATTCCCAGGTTTTTTGAGCAGTTTGCGACTGGGTGTCTCCACTGGACGTCCCCGGCTTCGACATACTGTACAATAATAATTAAAACCCGCAAAAGTGAATATGCAATGAAAATTAAAGTTTTTTTTTGATAGTTGTCAAATGATGGATTCAAGTCGAGGTTAGGCTATGGTTATTTCTTCAGCGGTGGCTTAACCGGTTTTGTCTTAAGAATCGGTCAAAGAGGACGAAATCTCTACATAGCCCCAATTTTTTGACAATTCCTTCAAGTTAATTTGTTTGAAAGTATTGCACTAATTTGTGCGATTATTTGTTTATTATAACTCTCCCAGTTGATTGCTACATATTCAACATACCTGCTTGCAACCTTGTTAATTGCCTGTAAGTAACAATATGTAATTTGTTTAATATTTTGTGCTTCTGCCCCTTTGAATCTTGAGTGGCGCTCAAGACACTTAAAATCGCACTTGGGATCCAAAATATTTACTTATTCAATGTATACTATTTAATTACGACCTTGATATACGTGTTCATAAATCGGGATTGCACTATCAGCTTTATTTTCGCTCAAATACTCTTCGAGGCTGCAACAGAAATCTGAGTAAGTTTAAGTTCGCTTTTGTCAATAGTCACCACCAATACTCATCCAACTAAGCCAAAGGCCTTTGGTTTTCGAAGTTAACAATATGCTCGCCTTATAGATCATCTCTTTCCTAACGACTTTGTGGTGTTTCTTGTGGAAATGCGAAAGAAACAGGCAAAATCAAAACTTCTTGAAATTAAGACGAAGGTGAACAAACCTGCCTAAATTTTTGTTCACCACTCGCTAGACCAAACCCCCAAGAAAAAAAACTGTTTTTAACTGATTGCGGTCTTTAAGCGATGATTTCTTGCTTAGTATATCTGCACTAACCATTTTAGGTCGAAAACTGTGAATTGAGCCGAAAAAACCTGCTCAAATCCCCGTTCTGACTTCTCAATTCTAACACCGTGTATACAAAAGCTTTAGACAATCGCGTAACCCAATTATCGTCTAATTCAAGTTCATCTGCCACGCTTAAACTAGTTTGGCCCTGACTTGTTCAACTGATTAGCTTGGATTGTTTAACGTCTGATTTCCTTAACACTGTTTCCGTTTAGCTTAAAAAATGGAGGCCCTTTCTCAGAGCTTGCAGCCCTATAAAGAGTTAGTGGGTTCAGTGGCCAGTTATGTGACAATAGCGCAGTTTTTTTCTGGCGCTTTTGTCTGCAAGGATATTTACAAGAAAGGATCCACACAAGGATGTAGTCCCATGCCGTTTATCGGAGGTGTTACTATGTAAGTGTTTTCGCGTGTAAACCACACACAAAAACTAAAAATGGATGTTAGTTAATTGCAGAATTTGCTTCTTTTAGCGCTATTTTGATGTTAAAATATGGTTTGCTTGTAAATGATTCTGCAATGATAACAGTGAATGTTGCTGCGATATTTCTAAATTCCATATATTCGCTCTTTTTCTACAAATATGCGGCTGATAAGTATGAGGAGGTGCTTAAACCGGTCGCTTATGGAGTGGCAACGTTGGCAGTTTTCCTCGGATATGCACAACTGGAAAATCCGGAAAACCTGGAGTACCGATTTGGGCTAGTTTTGACCCTGTTAATGCTTGCTTTGATTGGGGCTCCATTGCTAGATGTGGTCAGTTAACTAACTGGTTTTTTTCAACCTTACAAAATTGACGTTGATGATTTTCAGAAAAACATGATTGCAAATCAGGATGCGTCTTCCATTCCTTTGCCCATTACTCTAATGGGAGCCATTGTAACATTCCTCTGGTTAATCTATGGAATTATTTTGCTCAATGTGTTCATGATTGTACGTATGCGGACAAAATGTTGCCGATCATCTACATGTTGACGCTTTTTCTAGATCCAAAACTGTATCGGCTTTATTTTGTGCATAGTGCAACTCGGGTTGCTGTTCAAATACCCTGGACGCATTTCCTCTAGTGGCGGTCAAAGTAAGAAGACGGAACCCGCTAAAAAAGAGCAATAGCCTTAGTTTGGGTGGTCTTTTTACATTTCCTTTTCATTCCAGGTTAACGAAACCCTTATCGAAGACATATAGATTATAACATATTTTTTAATGTGCAAGATGACTTTAAATTTTCAGTTCTCTTGTTGGATCTTTGTTAAAAGTCCAGCAACAAGTGGAGTAGCTAAAATGTGCCTAGAGACAAATTTTATATTTGATGAATATATTTATGATTGTTAAAAAAACTATCGAGCTGCGTACATTTCCAATGTATTTGCTTATATTTTTAATATAATGTATGTTAAATATTCAGCAAGAGTCACTTTCTTTAGCCCCTTGGTTGCATCCGATAAAAAGGCAAGTTACAAGTTTATATTTTCGGGATTTTTATACATTCGGCTGTTGTCTGCGATTCAAAGCCAGCTAATTGCAGGTGAAACCTAAACAATGAACCCGCATTTGTCATTGTTTCCATGATTCACAAAAGACGTTTTTGACAAAAAAAATCGCTTCAAAATTACTGTAAAAATGCTGCGGCCTCCGTACAACTCCAAGTACCCCCAAAAAGTGTTAATTCCCCCGGGAACATTCACTACAGATGAAAACACCATCCTGGATGTTCCTGGCGAGGATGAAGAAGTGTTTGTTGCGAGCAAACCGAGGTAAAACCTTTTTAGTTTGATAATTCGTTGTAATCACGGTGTTTTTAAATACCAATAAAATTTGTCGGTTATTCTTCAGCAACTGAACATTAAGGTCTGTTTTTTTATAGAGGCCAGCGTCCTGCTGTTACATCAAAAGTTAGGTAGGTAAAATGTATTTTATTAACGTAATATGTATATTATGTTTTTTAAATATATTGCAGGTCTGCGTCATCAACTCACTCTCGCTCAGTCCCTGAGCGGCCTCATACTCAACACTCTTTAGTTTCAGTTGGGCCAGAACCGTAAGAAATCACTTTAATATTTCTTTTGGGGATTTTTTTATTTTTCTTTAAATAGAGCTGAGCTGGAGACGAGGGAGCAAGAAAATTTCGAGGAAGATTTGCTAAACTTTCAAACGGCCAGAAGAAAACTATTTTACGATGTCCTCACCTTGCAGGTAACTAAGGTGAGATACAAAAAAACTCCCCATTAGGTTTTCCTAAAAAAAACATTTTTTAGTTAAAAAAAGGCGTCAAACCTCACTTGGCCAAGAAATAAAGCAGAAGGTGCTACGCAAATGTTGCTTCAATGTACTAAATATAAAGCTCTTTCATCTGTTCATTCGCAAAAATAAAATAATTTAAGGAAATGCAAGGTTTTTTTAAATAATTTAAATCTCAATTGCGCACGCACGAGCATTCGCAAATAGTGGTGATTACACACACAAAGCAGGCGCACTCTATTTACAGATTGCTGACCATAACCTATTGAAACTTGAAACCTGCCACTGGCCTGTTTGACAACAAAATTGTCAGTTTTGTTGTGGTTTTGCTATAAAGTGAAAATTAATAAAATAAACAATAAATCTAATTAACCCAAGGAAGCGAATTTTCGATTCAGCTACAAAAAAAGCATTGCGAGGATGTTTTATATTGATAGAAAACAAGGAATCTAATAGGAAATCATGAAGGTGTGGTCAAACATTGTTTTTTACGTGCTTCTTATATCAGCTATAAGTCCCAGTCAGCAAGTGAAAAAATGTATGTTTTCACCCCATGTTATTACCAGGGAAAGATTAACGACCCATTGTTTTTACAGTATCAGTTGATAGCCCTACACTCTGTTCTAAAACAACCAAAAGAAAATTAAAGTATGAATCACTAGTGGTCACTGATGTCCGAACCCGGAATGGGATTTTCCCAAAAATCTGCAAATTCGAAGTAAAGTCCTTCTATAAATACGGAGGCGTTATTGCAGTTATTGAGAATCTTAATCTGATGACAAAATACAACAGTAACGAGTGTAGGGAATATGTTCAATTTCGAACCAAGAATGGCATCAGTAGCCGACGATACTGCGGATTAGACGAAAGCATGATTACAACTGTGCCATTGACTGAAGATGTTTCGCCTAAAATACGTTTACATCCATATCTGAATGCTCAAGAGGTTGCCAACAATTCTTTCATAGACGTTGATGGCGAGATGGATGTGATTATTTTCTTAACAGAGGGAGGAATAGAGCAGTACAACAAAACTCTCTTTAGAATAGTGTTTACTTCATACGTTGGTACGAACCAATTTAACATTTCCCAATTGATTAATTTCTTATTCAAATATCAAGCTGATTCTGCATAATCATTCTGCTTTGTTCAAATTATATTATACTTTTTCAGACTGTGCATTGAACGCAAATCTTAGCAATATGAAGGACTGCACTTATAATCACAGCTTCTGTATAAACAGCAGATATTTCCGTGATGGGAATATTAACTGTCCATATTTTGGATGCAGCGATGAATTCGGATGCATCAAATCGGTGAGTGCCTACCTGTATTTACCAAATTATTAAGTCGTTTTTATGTATTTAAATTTAGCAGGCAAAGCTATTTTTTTGTGATGTTGGTGTTCGGCATAAAAAGGTGAGGTTTTTCGCCCGAAAAACTGACCAAGTTTAGCAACCGCTGCAACAGCCTAATTCTTTTCACAAAATGTTAACTTTTGGACTGTTGATTTTTTCATTGTGTGTGTTCTGCGGTCCATCTGGAAGCAATCGAGTGTTTCCACTGTTATTCACTTTTATCCGCGCATTTAGGGAACTTTCACTTGTCTCTTAATACAATTTCACTTATTGTAGCCTCATCCGAAGGAATCAGTCGGACCCCAATTTCTTACTTCATCGTTATCGGTACTTGCGCTACTGTTCGCTGCTTTCATTTTATTTATGTGGATATCTAGGAAGTACCACATGTTCTGTTGGACACTCGACTGTTCACATGCCCCCCCAACCGCAAACCTTAGCAATGTGAGTATTTCTTATAGTTTATCGATACATATTGATTAAATCCCGATCGTTTTAGTCTCTAATTGAAATGATTGAACAAACGGGGTCACGTATAGCTGCGCTTGAAGCGAATCACGCGGCTGGTTCAGCTCCAATTCGGGATGAGGCCAAAGATCTACCACCCTCTTATGATAGTCTGTTTCCTCCAGGAGGCACTCCTGCCAGTTAACTGGAGTGGATGGTTTGCCAAATAGCGTTTACATACATACCTCAATGCAAATATGGGTGATATTTCGTTCTAATACCATCAAGATATTAAAAAAAAACCACTGGAATCAGGCTGAAAAGTTTGAAGAAATTTAAGCGCACCAAGGATTCGTTATCGAGCTAAATTAGAAGAATAATATTTTGAAACTCGCAGTGGTTTTTCGGCCATTACCCTGCTTTTGGTATGGCTATTTAAAAATTATTTATCAACTTAACTCGCATGTTACGTTGCATGGTGAAAACTGCTCCCAATGAAAAATGCCATACTAAAACCCTTAGGAGAAACTGTTTGGGTTTAACGAATTTTTACGCGAAAGCTACTGTGGAAAATTTCTTCAGACTTCTACAACCTGAAACTCAGTAATGGGCCTTTTGTGACTTTGTCGAATAAGATGTGCATTATCCCTTAGTCCCGTAAATTGGCCGCAAGTCTAAGTTTATATATTATATATATTCAAGGCGCGGCATTTCTTTAACATTTTATCCTTCCGCTATAACAGATGAAAACTGTCCCCAAAAATGAATGTATGCACCTCATCAGTGTGCTTAATGCGTTTTTAATCATTGTTCCAGTATTAATTATTGCATTTCAAATTTCTTGTTAATAAATTATTGGTATTGCACTACTAGTCCTAAAGTACCTAAACGTTCACAATAAATATTTAAGTGTTTTACATTAGTAATACTTAGACTGATTAGTAAATTAGATAAGGATCTGTATAATATTTTTAAATCGATTGAGCGTGCCTAAATGTAACTATAGGATTTAGTTTATACATAACGCGAATAGTGAGTAAAAGCACCATGCAAATATTTTAACTATGTAGGCAGCGGGGATTAATAACGTAATTTAATTTTAAGATTGTAGAGGATAATTTTGTACTTTTTTCTGTATATTTTTTTAGCAATATACGACTGTGTAAAATATTATTATTTTGTATTTAACTTCCACCACCAACACACAACGGACGTTGTCAGGACTGGAGAGATTTTCGCCAGTAAAACTCGCCAGGTTCAATCAACGGCTTGATATTAACTAGAATTTTTCATCTATCTACCGGAAAATACTTGTTCTAGTATTTTCCAGGATAAAGGTTAAAGTCCTTTTAACTCGGCTGATTTTATTACCCAATCTAATTAGAGGCAAACACTCCCACTAAGTGGATTAAGTTAGATTAGCGCAGAGCGTGTAACCTGATATGCAATGAAGTAAGTTATTTGAACTGCAGTTATGCAATAGATAACTATTACTAATGCTGACTTTGCTTATCAATGTACATTCAAGTCACATCTTTTTCCTTGTTATAAAGTATATAAACATTCCTTCGCCGTAATTATTGCAGCTTGTTAATCAAAATCCACATTTATACTTAAAAAATATATTTCATATATAATATCACATTTTTAGGCCCGATGCCTAAATTTATAAAAGTAAAAATTCGTAAGGTCGTGATGGAGTTAATAAATAATTGGGCTTATTTTATATACAAACAGGTACAATTCACTTCACAACTGTTTTTTGATGTTTTTATAGAGAAATTGCCTCAATTCAGGCGCTGCAGTATCGTCGAAAAAATAGAAAATTACACTCACAAAACCCATGAGAATCAATTCTGAAACAGCAATATCAACATTGGTATGAATGAAATGATAAAGCAAAATCTTGTTTTTAGTTGGCCTGGCTTTATTTTCCTATAACACCTTTAGTTAACGCACGTTAAGATATGAAACTTTATCTCGACATATTTGCTCAAAGCTTAGTTGGATTAATCAAAAATTCCACACTGTTTTCAATTTTTTTGTGTGTTTACGGCTTGAAACTTGGCAGGTCTTTGAAAGCATAAATTGTTTTTCTCCAATGTTTACCACCCGGTTATCTGGATTATGTAAAACTCTGATTTGAGAGCCAATTTTTCCAATATTGTCATCACTTTCCGTCGTGTGTTTTAACCAAAATCGCAGGTTAAATAATTCGTCCCCCCTCGTTTTTTGCAATTCCCAACAAACTGTTTATTTGGCCGAATTATCACGTTACTCTACTAACTGGATGACTCGAAGACACGGCGCTGTGCTGAACACTTGCATTGGCACTTTGGTATGAAGGAGGAGCTTCTTCTGTCTGTTGGACCAGAAGAGTGCCTAAGGCATGCACTGGCACAACGTAAATATCATATTCGTTCTTTTCTCCTCTGGTACTCTGGCTGCTGCCCACCCACAAATCTTCATAGGCTGGAGGCGCAAAATGATCATACGAAGGCGGAGTATCAACAATCACTTGCACGGTTTGAGGATTGCTGTTCCTCTGGCAGTTTCTTCGGGCGTTTCTTCTACAGCACCATTCGCTACAGGACACGATAAAGAAGAACAGAACCAGACCGCCAAAGGATGCAATGTACCAAATCACTGCACCAGTTTCAAGGGTTCTTTCCGCTAAAATAAAAAAAATATTGTTGAATAAAGTACTAAAAAAATATATGTTTTAATCTACAAGTTGATTGGAACCTCTAGCTAGCGAAAATAAGGACACAAAAACATGTAAAAATATCCGTCCAAACCCAGTTATCGTCGCCCCGAAAGATCAATCGAACATTACAAAAATGAAATGGTTAATCACAAAGTTAACTGGGCAAACAGAATGTTTTAAGCAATAAAATTAAATTTTTTTGGTCCAGCTAATTAAAAAGTCATGAGGGAACCTAGATTTATTAGGTTTAAACCTCTTTAAGCTGTACGTACTAAGGCAGCTGATATCTGTTAATTGGTGTATTAATGGTTATAATGTTACCTAGTTAGGTATTATTAAACCATAAGCCAAAGCATCTAACTTGTCTGAATGTTCCAGGTTTTTTACGATCCTGCTATAATTTGCCAGGTCTATAGATTTTCTCAATTAGCGCCTGTTTATTTTTAGCAATTTTAAGTAGTTTGCCACCTACGTCAATAAACTGCAATTCGGAGCCGAAACATCTTTTGGCCAATATTGCGGTAGATTATGGATGTTCAACAGGGCTTCGCACTAAGCAGGCTGTAGAGTAAAGCTCTTTATTAAAGTTGATTTATGAGCGCTTATTTTTTGCGCAAATTCCTCGATGTTTAATAAACCGCGCAACAAAACCTTCCAAACGGATATAAATTAGGATTAGCACCAGAACGGCGTCGATTATTTGATAAACAATAGATTTTCCTTCGAAAAATTGCGGCGAAGATTAAGAAGAAACTTTGAACTCAATTTTGATCAATAGCCGAGCAGACCACCTCTAAAGATGCACGCCACTCGTGCTTGCGAAACATTAAAATTATTTTCCCCCACAGCCTAAAACCCTCCCATTGAACAGTTGAAAGTACTTACTGTAGTAGAAAATATTCGCAATAAAATTCATGTTTCTTTCCACTGTCCCACACTTCTTTCCAACACTGTTGCTCTACGCTAATTGGCTCTACGCTGATAGTGAAAACAGGGCAAAAATGAACGCGATAGCAATATTGACTTTAGAATGTTCAGGTGATATGCAAATAAATGGGAAAATAAATAATTAACTAGTTGAGATATCAAAGTAGGTTTGTTGACGGGAAACAAACTCAACTTCTCCATACCTGGAAGCGGTTCAGCTTTGGTGGTATCCTGAATATATTCGTCGATCGTGATTGATTTTCCGTATAAGTCGGCATCATCCGAATCTAGAACAAAATCGCATCTTAAATGTGAGGTTTCACAGCAAATATACGTCGAACGTGTAAATCTAATTAACGCAACGTGTTAATTTATGTCCTGACTTGTGATGGAAAAATTGGATAATTTTAACTTTACCACTGCCAATAAAATGCACAATTCCCACCAAAATAATGAGTTTGCGTTTAAGAGTGTGCTAAATTTGGAATTTTGCAATATAAAAACGTCCACATTAATTGCTTGGAAAGTACATTTTCAATAGTTCAGGATGATAATGAGGGATTGGATGAAACCGCCTTTTACAACATGTTTCTGTACAATTAAAGAGTGTTTTGCACCGAATTGAACTGATGAATCACATCAATTGATACCGATCTCAAAGGTTGCAATCACCGGACGCATCTGATTGACTATAAAACGCGAAACAAAGGCGTCGTTTGATCTTCAAACAAATGCTCAGAAAATCATTCCACTTTTACTGCATGCAATCAGGAAACGTACCTATAAAATCGCATCATAATGTCTGCCTTAAACACACCAGCTTATCAAAAATCTCATTGTAATTGCTGTTGGCATACATTTCTAGAACTTGTTTCACACAATGAGTCTCATTTTCATAGTTTATGGGCAAACGACACGAATTTGTACCACAGAATGGGATTTTAATCATTTTCCAGTTTAAACTGCACTATTAGACATTTTTTTATTTTGTAAAAAACAAATTTTTTGTCGCGTTCAAGCAAAAGCTGGGCTTAAATTGGCTGACTTTTATATTTTTTTCAAATAAACATTATAAATCATTTGTTTAATTTTGCACATACGGATTTTCATAGCTTTTCATCCTTTATTAAATATTTTTCGCTTGCGCTTACGTATATACTAATATTTTGTATTTGCTTAAGCACTGTTGTCGTCATTTTAGTTAAGATTTTCACAGGCATGTTCAGTAATGAGTTTGCTTATTTATTTGCAGCCTGATTTCCTTAAATAGTTTTAGTTTGAGGGCATCTTTGCGCGATAAATCAATCGTCTAGACGTTCAGACCATATCAACGCAACAGTTCAACTTTTATTAAGTACATAGTCAAAAGCACTTAACTCTAAGCACTTGAAAGCGTATTTTTTTGATAATTTGTCCTGCAATTGTGATTACCCAATATGGAGCAAAATTGGATCATTTTACAAAATGGTGTTGAAAAAAACCTCTACATGTGCATATATAAAGAATTTTGGTCGAGCGATAAAGGAGAAATTATTTTCCAGTTTACCAACATTTCTCAAGTCTATAGAAAGCAGCATTTTTTCCATTTCAACCAAAGTCTCAGGGTTTGTAGGCTTGAGTGTCTTTTATAAACTATGAAACTTTCAGCTCTTGGGTAAAATCGCTCACTTTCAGACCAACATTAGCGAAGTAGCCAAAAATCAGAAATCTTTTCAAATCCAATAACATTCTCAAGAGTTATAGACTCAAGTGTCTTGAAGAGGCTGTAAAAATTTGAAGTCGCTACTTGCTCTAGATTAGAAGTTTGTAATTGTCGAAGCAAAGAGTGCACTTGGGTGAAAACGGTCATTTTCAGACCATCATTTAACAATTCATTAAAAATTAGAATTCTTTTGGATTCTAATAAAATTCTCATGATCTTTAAATCTAAGTATCTTTTATATAATGTGATAGTTTCAGGTTGTTACCTGCTAAAAATTGGATGTTAGGAATTTTTGAAGCAAATAGTGCACTAGGGTGAAATCGCTCATTTTGAGACCCACATTTCTCAAGTCTCTAAAAATCAGCATTTTTTCCATTTCAACCAAAGTCTCAGGGTTTGTAGGCTTAAGTGTCTTTTATAGACTATGAAACTTTCAGCTCGCCACTTGCTCCAGATTAACAGTTTGGAATTTTTGAAGTCAATAGTGCACTTGGGTAAAATCGCTTACTTTCAGACCAACATTTACGAAGTAGCCAAAAATCAGAAATCTTTTCAAATCCAATAACATTCTCAAGAGTTATAGACTCAAGTGTCTTGAAGAGGCTGTGAAAATTTGAAGTCGCTACTTGCTCTATATTGGAAGTTTGTAATTGTCGAAGCAAAGAGTGCACTTAGGTAAAAACGGTCATTTTCAGACCATCATTTAGCAATTCATTAAAAATCAGAATTATTTTGGATTCTAATAAAATTCTCATGATCTTTAAATCTAAGTATCTTTCATAGAATGTGATAGTTTCAAGTTCTTACCTGCTAAAAATTGGATGTTAGGAATTTTTGAAGCAAATAGTGCACTAGGGTGAAATCGCTCATTTTGAGATCCATATTTCTCAAGTCTATAAAAATCAGCATTTTTTCCATTTCAACCAAAGTCTCAGGGGTTGTAGGCCTAAGTGTCTTTTATAGACTATGAAACTTTCGGCTCGCCACTTGCTTCAGATTTAACGTTTGGAATTTTTGAAACCAATAGTGCACTTGGGTAAAAACGTCTATTTTCAGACAAACATTTACGAAGTAGCCAAAAATCAGAAATCTTTTCAAATCCAATAACATTCTCAAAATTTATAGACTCAAGTGTCTTGAAGAGGCTGTGAAAATTTGAAGTCGCTACTTGCTCTAGATTGGAAGTTTGTAATTTTCGAAGCAAAGAGTGCACTTGGGTGAAAACGGTCATTTTCAGACCATCATTTAACAATTCATTAAAAATCAGAATTCATTTGGATTCTAATAAAATTCGCATGATTTTTACACCTAAGTATCTTTTATAGAATGTGATAGTTTCAAGTTGTTACCTGCTAAAAAGTCTCTAAAACTCAGGATTTGTTTTCAATTCCAACCAAATTCTCAAAAACTGTAGGTCTGAGTCCTATTTAAAGTCGGTGAAACTTTTAAAACCGCACTTGTTCTATATTGAAAGTTTTGAATTTTTGAAACAAAGAGTGCAACTGAATGAACTACACAAAAGCGACAATTTTTGATAATTCAAACTGCAACGTCTGGGATTACTCAAAATTAAATTTAGATCATTTTGGAAAACTATGTTGTAAAACCCGCACATTTGCATAAACAAAAAATTCTAGTGGAGCAATTAAGGAGAATGTATTTTTACCCAACGTGTTTTGTGTTCTACTTGAGAAAATTTGACAAAAGCATTAGTGTGGATTCAGTGAACTGGTTTTTAATTAACTGAACATAATTTATTAAGTACATACATATTGTTCAAGGTTATTAGACCCAGTCGATTGACTGCATAATTAACTTTAGTATAAACTAGTTCGCACTAACTAAAGATGGATTGTTAAAAACGACCACAAAGTCTGCCTTTTAACGTTCAGCGTGAGAAAATGCACTTTTCCAAAGAAAATTTGCTGTTTTCATACTGTTCTGCAAATTGAATTTCAGGCCTTGTAAATGTGTGTGTAAAAAGATAGTTGCGAAAACCCCTAAAGTGAAGAAGGAAAACACAATATTAATCAAGCTGGGAATGGAGTTGAAACCGATTAATAAATGTTGAACAGATTGGCGGTTTATTAAGAGATGAAATATTTTTTGCGGCTCTTTGTGATGTAATTATGGCTGAAAAGCTCAAAGGGCAAGTTTTCGAAGAATATAAAACCAATATTAGAGAAAATTTAGGGCCAAGTTGGAGTTCAAGTTAAGCATTTATTGAGGCACTTTCTTCCTGCTTAAACATGAGCGTTTATTCGTCAAAAAAACATTGAGAACTATTCTAAGAATCAAACCTATAGAAACTTGCCGCGGTAAAGTTAGTAAGTAAAAAAGCCGCGGTAGTAAAGTAAAGCAAATAGGCATTTCATACTTTACAGTGTGTGTGATCCTGAATTGAAACGAGATTATCATGATGATTTAATCAACAAACAACAAATTCTTTGAAAGATTACTCAATCTTTATTCAAATTTTTCAATGAGTAATCTAGTCATTTTAAGAATTAATTAGATTAGAAACTCTATTGTCATTAATTTATGAGTGGTTGATTTTAGCGTTAAATTGCATTGATTTTTTTTTTAATCCAAACGCACACGTCTAGAGCAACGAATTTGCAAGAAAATACGCGCGAACGTGCGGATAAACCCCAAATCCCCAAATTAGATAAAATTATTTCCACAGAATTCCATCACAACTCATTATATCAATATCGAGACAAAAATTATTAATTTATAAATATATAAGTATTTACTTTGCGTTAATTAGGCGATAAACTGTAAATCCCCTAAGATTGATGAGAAACAGTTTTTCTTTAGCCAGATAGTTTTCGAAAAAGTTTCCACTAAATTGCTGTTAATTACTAAGCAAATTCGGAGCAAAACTAATTTAAAAGACTATAAATTAAATTGGTACTCACCTGTATATTGAGCATTATACGCATGGAGGTCCGCAAATCGAAGGAACAGCACAAAAACGAAACATTTGGGCTTGACTAAATCAATGGCCATGCTCGCGAATTGCAAAAAAAAATAAAAATTGAGCAAAAACGGGGTAAATTAGCGTTTCTACTCCCGATGTACCACACGAGGTGAGTAGGTCGATACTATATACGATTTGCGGGTATCAAAACTGTTTGCAAGCGCGAGTTTCAACGAATAAGAGCTTGTTAAGGCGAATCGCTTATTATTTGTGTTTTACCTGTGATGGCATCTTATCTTACCGGTTTCAATTAGCGAATGGTGAGATAGTTTATCACATTATCTTCTAGGATCTTGCGTTAATTCCTAACTGTTGAGGACGATGATTAGGAGAACTTCAAAAGGAACTTTGGCACATCGGTGATTTTCATTAAATAATCTTGGCCAATAATTACCATTTGTTGCGCAATAATTATTACCTTCATATGTAGTTTTGCTTTTTACTTTAACCGCAATTCGTGCGATTTGAGTGTTAAGATTTTCGTGGAGATCCGATGACTAAAACTGGTGATTCTTTATGGATCAATCGTAAAATAAAATGAGTAATCCTGATACCAAGAAAGCGTTGGAAGAAATTCCTTTACGTAGAATGAATTGTAATTTTGGCTCAATCTCCAGGGCAGAACGCCTTTGAGTGCCACACGCAAAACATCGAAATTAAGTCAATCAATCTTCAAGCGAAAGCTTGAATGAATCTTCAAAAAAAAACGTTAATCAAATTCCATTGTTTCTGATCCTGATAAGTCATAAATTATAATAGATTATAATATCTTTGGGGCTTGGATACAAAAATAAGAAAAGCATCCTTGAAATAATGGTCACGATAAATACAAAATTTTTGTAAAACTGATTAATTAATCAAGTAGTTACTCTAGTTTTACGAAATTTTATCAATTAGTACGAGGAATGAATGAATTCAATGCCACCTAAGAACGTCTGATTTTTTCCCAGTCACCTGGAAATAAATCCGGCGATTTTGGCGGCCAAATGCACAAATGCTTGCGACTAGCATTTAATAATTTTCTAGTCGCCATAAATTTATTTGCATAATATTTTCGGTTATTCTCCTCTTAGTAAAACATCGCTAAGTACACTGTTTTTACAGTTACAGTCCTCTGGAGTGGCGGTTCTTTACTGCGCGAAACCCTTCAATTGGTAGTTTTCAGTAACAATATTTAAGCAGAAAAAGGTACAAAAATAACGCATTTAAATGCGATAATTGCCATTCTAAAATAAAGGTGCTTGTCTTCTCCATAATGGCAAGAATCTAAAACCAAATGAAAAATCATCTAATGTAATAAAACGCAACAACACTCTGAAGAAGCAAGTCACTCGTGCTTGTGAAACGTCCGGAAGAAATCACACAATATTTTAATTTATATCCGTTATAAAATTAAGTAATTTTTCATTTGATTTCCCAGATTGATCATGATGTTAAAAAATTTGCAACGTTCCAATGCACTTAATTTTTTAATTTCAGCAAAAATTGTGTTTTGGGTTTGATTTCTTCTTGTTTAGCTGTTGCATTTACCGAGACGGTTAAGTATTAATTGAGCAACGGAGGAAAATTAAGTGATTTTTCATTTAGTTTCTCAGTTGCAATGTTTTATTTTTAATTTCATTCTCAAGTATGTAATTGTGTATATCGTTGCTCTTGTATTTTTTTTAAATCCTTCATTCCAATTTTATCTACGGTTTTCTTGGGCGTTTCGCACAATCACCAATTATGTCGTTTGATTTTTTCTTGTTTATCTGGTTCAGTTACCGAGGCTGTTGACTGTTGAATATTTTTGTATGTTGCGAAAATAATTTGGCCGAAAGGTACGTTGATATAAATAATAAAATAATATACAAATGTCCGATGACTTGAAAACAATTGTTTTTAAGGCCGCAACTCTTCTGCTCACGCAAAGGCGAAAAAGAGGTTTACTTAGCCATACAAAAACTGCCAATGAATAATTATACAGGATGTTCCAACAAAACCTTGCAATTTGTGCCCCATACTTTTATGGACTTTGTGCAACTTAAAAGTGTAGTGCATTGTATTATTTTTCGGGCTTCACACAAGCGCGCACAAAAGCGGGTAAAATTGTTTTCAAGTTTTTTAGACTCGCTACTCAGACTGGGTTTATTCTTCAGGTGGTGCCTACTTTGCCATTTATTCTTTGGCTCGAACTTAACAGTTTAGTTGCTTTAGTGCCTGTTGCAAGAGCTTGAAAATATATGCACAAACTTTAGGTAAAATCTCGTACTGAAAACTATTCAACTTATCTACGTTATGTTAATTTTATCGAACTATTGACTACGTAAATGCTTAAATTACTGAACAAACATCACACCCACCCAAGAACGCTTGATCATTGGCCGGTAACGCTTAGTATATTTTTCGTCACACAGTCATGTGATATTTTTTATAAAGTCTTACGTTGTGAGTAAAACCTGTTCAACAACAATCCGGTTTCTTCCTAAGAATAATTTGAATGTGTTTATTAAGATTTGCCGGGGATTCATACGACTCTGTGTCACGGAGGCAAGAAATAGAAATGTTTAATTAAATTCAAATAAAGACGCTTGGAAATGGCACATTCAATAAGACCTGTTTTGGGCGGTCAATTTGAGTTGATTATTTAAAGTGTGTTAATTATATTTTTCAAATCAGCGCTAATCACTGCATGTAAAACGCTCTTTGGTGTTTTTCTCAGTGTTCAGAGAGCAAACAATTCCATGACGGCAAAATTTGCCCCTAGAGAATAACAATAGATTGGTGATAACCTTGTAGTCCCATAATCATTGGATGTTGATGATCGGCATGGCAATAAAGATACATGCAAGCCGTAAATTTGGATTATTACATTCCGTCTAGTCTAATATTGTTGATTTGCATAAAAAGTCTGACCGTCTAATAGTTTTTGAACAAAATGCTGCTAACGACCCAAAGTCAAGGACCAAATTAATTGGAAATAGCCCAGCAACGGCTTCATTCACCGAAAAAAAACTGCTATAATCAAATGGAAAATATCGCTTTTTTGTAGTTTTTGATTTGCATTTCCAGTTCCACCATATACAAGATGTTTTAAAATTAACCGTTCAACTATTGGACGTTGTTTGTTCAAACTAAACGTATTATTGACTTGTTTATTTAAATTTTATAGTTGGGGTAAAAGCTATTTTTACTTTTTAATGGCACAAATGCGTCAAGTATTGATAGTCCAACACTTAAACACACCTTAACCTTTAGCGTATTTTTATTTAAATAACTCGTGGGGCGGGTGAATGTATATGTTTCTTTTAATCCACTTCCTTCTGAATTTAGTTTTGTTATTGCCTTTTTGAAATTTGTTTTTAGATTCGCTTTTTTTGCAGTTCTTTTATTTAATGTTTATGTGGTTTTTTATCGGGTGTTTGGTTTTTTCTTGCTTAGTTATTTTCACCAACAAAGTAGATAAATATTTGGTTTTTGGCCTCCAAATTCGCGTGCAAATAAGTTTATCGAATAAATTAATAGTTTTAAAATTAATTACACTTAGTCAAAATGACCCTGAAGCAAATAAACATCGGACCTGAACATAGTTTGCCTATTTCGACTTCCGCCTTTGAATAATTGCCATTTCATCTGAATCACCCTGTATATTCGGAAAATTTCTGCATTTAAAATCCAAAACATTCTGTACTTCAAAACGATATTCCATCAATATAAAAAAATAACAAGACAAACCTTTCAGCTTTCAAAGGCATCTTTAGAACGCCAAGAATTCTTAAAGAAAACCGACCTAAACAGAAAAAAACCGAATTCAAACCCAAAACACTCTTTCTGTAACTGGAAGCAAGAATATTTTTTATCAAGTTTGAATCTACAAAAAAATAAAGAAAATATACGGTTCTTAGCTTTCAAATGCGTTTTTAGGATCCCAAGAGTTCTTACAGAAAACCGGAAAATTTTCGGAAAAAAATTCGAAGCCCAAAACACTCTTCCTATGTCTTAAATCAAACTTTTTCAGCAATTGTAATTAGCAAAAAAAGAAGGCAAAAATAACGCGATCAGCGTTCAAATGCATTTTTAGGATTAAGAATTATTTTCTTATAGAAAACATACAGATTTTAAAAGTCAAGAGGTTTTAGCTGAAAACAGGCTAAATTTTCCATAGCTTTTACATCAGAAAAAAACAACAAAATACAGTTGTCAGCTGTCAAATGCATTTTTTTTAAATCAATAATTCTCAAACAAAACCGAGCAATACGTGAATATGTTCAGAAAATGTAGAATTCAACGCCCAAAACTCTCTTTAGCCAAAAACAAGCTCAATTTTTCATCGATTTTAAACGAGAAAAACAGATACGGTTGTCAGGTTTTAATTTTATTAAAATTTAAATTTATTTTCAATTTTTTATAAAAAGTTATTTAAATTTAGATTTAAAAAACAACAGAAAGATGCAGTTTTCAGCTTTCAAATGCATCTTAAAATACAAAATATTTTTTAAGAAAAGCGAGCTCTAGGGGAAATTATTTAACAAAAAATCAAAACAGTGTTTCTTTCGCCAAAAACGAGCTCAATTTACATCGATTTTAAACGAGAAAATAAAGTATAAAACAATATTTTCAGCTGGCATTTTTAGGAAGCCATAAACGGATAAAGGAAATAGGATTTAGAAAATAATCAGAATTCAAAACCCAAACAAACGACTAAAACGCTAAAAACAAGCTCAGTCTTCCACGCACTTTCCCTGCAAACTAAGTTGAAGAAAAAAGGTTTTCTGCGTTCAAATTCACTTTTAAGATACCTTCAGGCAAATATTACGCGCTAATTTCAAAACCAGAGTCTTGAAACAGTTTTCCATCAATTTAAAATGAGAAAAATGGGAAAAACTTACGGTTCTGGTTGGTTCAATTCAACATCCGAAGTTTTTCCCATGCCACGTTTTTATGAAAACCTTTTTGGTGATCTTCAAACTGTCTATCAAAGCATTTTAATGAAGCAAAAAAACTAGCGAAAGTAACCAATTTGTAGTGGAGCAATTTTTTAAAGAAATTTACTAATAAAGAAAACAAAAATGAGTGCAACATTTTTCAAACTAGTCAAGCAACAAGCCTTGATCTAAAATGGAGTTTACTTGAAAATAGACAATTTTGCATTTTCATTCACTATTATTCCAATTTAGCATGAACAATGTACAGTGTAAAAGTGTGTTTTACAGTAAAGCACACCGATAGCATAGTTTACATAATAGCCAAATCTATGGCCACACGCTTCTATTTCGCTTAGAACGCCAATTATTATTATTAAATATTAGATAAAAATTAAATTATGGCTGTAAATCAGCAATTTTAAAAACATGTGCCACATACATTAATGTATGTTTGTCTTTAACTCCAAATTGAACTATTTGGAGTGGAGGTTATTGCGATCTATTCATTTTTATTTTAGAAAAATTGGTCTTTAAAAATTTTGCATATTGTGGAGTAAAGCAAAATTGCAATATAGATGGCTTAATGAAGAATATGCTAAATTAATTGTGGTGGTTATTTCAGACGCTTGGCTTCCTTTAACGAATTTTTCAGTAATCAACTAGAATTACACCATTCCCGCATTAATGAATACGCGATTTGACCTTACCAGCCAACGATTATTATAAAGAATTATGTCTCAATGCGTAATGCAGGTCAACATGTTTTCGTATAGAAAGAGTGCGTTAATTTACGTTTGTTAAGTCACGTACGTACACATGCCATCCTCCAGAAGAATTCTGTTAAGTTACTAAGCGGGAAAATTTCGTATTTTCCTCCCAAAATCTTCCGGTGGACTGTCCAACTAACAGCGCATTATCAAAGCAAAATAGCAAAACTAATTGAAAATCCCGCTAGTTCAACTGTAGTTTCACCAAAAGGAAGTTCTCCGGCTTAATTCCCAGGGCAAATAATTAATTTCGCTGGCAAAATTGTCCCATTTCCCGCAATTGTTAATCTAGCATTGGCCCACATGTACGCATACCTTTCCACCAACCAAATGSCGTTTATTAATTGGTATATGGTATTTGAAACRAGGTTATTGTGTAAAGAACTCGATCAGACGGTTATTTATTATTATTATAGTTTGGGTTTTRTGCCTGTGAAAGACAAACCATGAAAATCAGATGAGCGACACTTAATCAGATGGACGATTCTTCACTTTACAGGGGGTTAATTTGGGTAAAATTGGAACGATTTTGTGCACCCAAWGASCGAAAACAGAGCTGTTTAATGGCGGTTTGGTATGACACAGAGTACTAAACATCTTCTAGAAACTCCCCTTTTTACGCAAATAAAGTCACCAAGCAAAGTTGGATCTTTAGTCAGTCAGAGACGACCTCTACGGTCTGCATTTCCTGTTCCTTTCCCAGTTTGCCTCCAGGGGATTCACAGGAATTTTAATCCTTGGCCAATACAAACTAGAGGACTTCAGGTACTTACAAACACTACCTGAAAGTTTCAACGTCAATTCCCTGATGGCCCATCAGTCACTTCAGATTTTTGAACGTATGTGTAAATTGTCAATAAATAAGTCCCAAAAAACCAACTCAAACTATGGCCGATTGGTTCGAAATCATCAAGCTTCTCAAAGACGTGAAACGACGAACTGTGGATTCCTTCACCGAAATCAATCAAACAATCAGCCGACTGGAAAGCCAATGCATACTATTGGCCGAACAGAACGAAAGTCTTAAACAAGAAATTAACAACAATTATAATGCGGATGACAACAACAAACAACGATACAAAGACGAAAAAATAGCCAGGCATCTGTCGCGGTCTGCCCCTAATATTTGCGTGGTTCCTCCGACGTTCAACAGAAGCAAACAAGTGAAATCGAGGGAAATACGCAGCCGATCGCAGTCGTCCAAAAGATCCTGGAAAAGGAATCGATCGGCGAAGAAAGTCAGCATCCAGAAGGGGCGGATTGTTAAACGGCCGAGGAAATTGCGGAAAAGTAAGGGCTCTAAATACTGGCGACGAAATTATTGTTAGGAGGAATAAATTCATTTGCCTTAAGAGATTCTGGTTTTTGTTTGGAGCTTTGCTCATTAGAGAATTGTTCAGTTTTTGAAGTGAGAACCTGATTGAGATTCAGGCTTCCTTGGGCGCTTTTCTTCGATTTTTTCGAAATTATTCATGTATCGTAAAGCTTGTTCAATTTAGAATCTTGTTTGTATCTTGAGTGGTTTTTGTTAATTCCACTGTTTTCCAGAAAAATGCCCCAATTCAATTGAATGCATTCAGAGATTTTTACGAATTTCGAATCGTTAAAAAAATTCTTATAGGAGTTAAGGAATTGATGAAAATTTCACATTTTACTCGTTTTTATAAGGCTATCGCAATTAAAGAATTTTGTGAAATTATTTTCTAAAACCTACTCCTTCCTGGGCTGTTTGGTCTTTGGAGCCACAAACAAAAAAAAATTGCTGCATTGAAAAGTGCAATTTACAATATTTTTTGTCGCTTGAATGTTTTATCGTCAAACGCACTATTTTCCAGAAAAATTCCCATTTCCAGGAAAATCATTTAATCGGATGCATATAGAAATTCGTACAAAATTCGAATATTCTTAACATTCCTATACGAAAGTTTCAATTTCTGTTTTTTGCATTTTCCCGAAATATTTTGCTTTTGAAGACTCAGACACCGATCAATTTCCAAAAAAAATAACATTTTTTCAGAACTGTGCTTATAAGCGAATTATAGTTTGTGAGGGAAAAACCTACCGAAGATACGCTTTGCTGGGCTGTTTGGTCTTTGGAGCCACAAAGCTTTGAACATTATCAAATTTCTTAGTAATTATTGGTACATTCGAAAGTTGGATCAACTTAGAATATTTTTTACCTCTTGAAGAGTTTTTGTCAAATGCACGGTTTCGTACAATTCGTACAAAATTCGAATATTCTTAATACTCATATAGGAAAGTTTCAGTTTCTGTTTTTTAAGCAGTTGCTGAAAAAAATGTAGAGAAATTTCTCGAAATATTTTGCTTTTGAAGGCTCAGACGCCGACGAATCAGCCGAAATTTCAGAACTTTTTTTACAAACGAATTATAGTTTGTGAGGGAAAAACCTACCGAATATACTCTTTGCTGGGCTGTTTGGTCTTTGGAGCCACAAAGCTTTGAACATTCTCCCAACTTTCTTAAAAATCATTGATGCGTTCGAAAGTTGGTTCAACTTAGAATGTTTTTCATCTCTTGAATAGTTTTGTCAAAACCACGGTTTCCAGCAAAATCCCAAAATGAAATCGGATGCAAATAGAAATTCGTACAAAATTCGAGCATTCTTAACATGTACATAGGAAAGTTTCAGTTTCTGCTTTTTAAGCAGTTGGTGACAAAAATTTAGAGAAATTTTTCGAATTATTTTGCTTTTGAAGACTCAGACACCGACGAATTTCCAAAAAAAAATAAAATTTTTTCAGAACTTTGCTTATAAGCGAATTATAGTTTGTGAGGGAAAAACGCCGAAGATACGCTTTGCTGGGCTGTTTGGTCTTTGGAGCCACAAACCTTTGAATATTCTCTCAAATTTCTTAGAAGTTTTTGGTGCATTCGAAAGTTGGATCAACTTAGAATATTTTTCACCTCTTGAAGAGTTTTTGTCAAATGCACGGTTTCGTACAATTCGTACAAAATTCGAATATTCTTAATACTCATATAGGAAAGTTTCAGGTTCTGTTTTTTAAGCAGTTGCTGAAAAAAATGTAGAGAAATTTCTCGAAATATTTTGCTTTTGAAGGCTCAGACGACAACGAATTTTCAAAAAAAACAACATTTTTTCAGAACTTTTTTTACAAACGAATTATAGTTTGTGAGGGAAAAACCTACCGAAGATACGCTTTGCTGGGCTGTTTGGTCTTTGGAGCCACAAAGCTTTAAACATTCTCCCAACTTTCTTAAAAATTATTGGTGCGTTCGAAAGTTGGTTCAACTTAGAATCTTTTTTGTCTCTTGAATAGTTTTGTCGAAAGCACGGTTTCCAGCAAAATCCCAAAATGTAATCGGATGCAAATAGAAATTCGTACAAAATTCGAGCATTCTTAACATGTACATAGGAAAGTTTTAGTTTCTGTTTTTTAAGCAGTTGGTGACAAAAATTTAGAGAATTTTTTCGAAATATTTTGCTTTTGAAGACTCAGACACCGAGGAATTTCCAAAAAAAATAACATTTTTTCAGAACTTTGCTTATAAGCGAATTATAGTTTGTGAGGGAAAAACCTACCGAAGATACGCTTTGCTGGGCTGTTTGGTCTTTGGAGCAACAAATCTCAAACTCTCAACGAATATTCTCTCAAATTTCTCAAAAATTATTGGTGCATTCCAAAGTTGGTTCAACTGAGAATCTTTTTCATCTCTTGAATAGTTTTTGTCAAACGCACGGTTTTCCAGAAAAATCCCAAAATGTAATCGGATGCAAATAGAAATTTGTACAAAATTCAAATATTCTTAACACTCATATAGGAAAGTTTCAGGTTCTGTTAATTAACCTGAAAATTGCTGCAAAAAATTTAGATAAATTTCCCGAAATATTTTGCTTTTGAAGACTCGGACACTGATGAATTTCCGAAAAAAATTATATTTTTTCAGAACTTTGCTTATAAGCGAATTATAGTTTGTGATGGAAAAACCTCCCGAAGATACTCTTTGCTGGGCTGTTTGGTGTTTGGAGCAACAAAGCTTTGACTATTCTCTCAAATTTCTTAAAAAATATTATTGCATTTCAAAGTTGGTTCAACTTAAAATATTTCTCCTCTCTTGAATAGTTTTTGTCAAACGCACGGTTTTCCAGAAAAATCCAAAAATTTTATCAGAGGCAAATAGAAATTCGTACAAAATTCCAATATTCTTAATATTCATATAGGAAAGTTTCAGTTTCTGTTTTTTAAGCAGTTGCTGAAAACAATTTAGATAAATTTCTCAAAATAGTTTGTCTTTGGCGAATCAGACGCCGATGAATTTCCAAAATAAATTCACATTTTCTACAAAAAATGGAGCAAAAAATGTTAAGAAGGCGGTAGATAATTTAAAGGCGGTAAATTTAGGTGGTAGATAATTTCTAAGTGCAATCGAGCTACAGACCAATTTGCCAGAAAACTTTAGAATCTTAAATCGAAAGCGTCTTTTAACGAAGTTAATAGCAACCGAGCTAAAGGACTGAATATAACCGAAAAATTGCAAAATCGAATTCACTCCTCAGCTGAAAACAAGCTCAGATTTTTATGATTTTAAATAAAAACCAAATAGAACAAAGATAATGTTTTGAGCTTTCAGGCCTTCCAACAGAAGCCGACAACTGACATCGACCAACATTTAAAACTTAAAATAAACATAAAATTTTCACAAAATTTTCAAAAAAGTCAAACTCCAAGAGAAATCATATTCCGAAACACCACAAAGAAAGAAATGGAAGAAAAGAACAATGAAACGATATACCGATTTGAAGCAGAATTTGCAAACAATCCATTTTCTAAGTGAGACAGTAAAGCTCATTTTCATAAAATAGTTAGGCTTTCGCTGGCAATTGGTGAGTTTTGCGGGATTTAACATCTTTGAAGGTCTGAAGAGTCTCAATTTCACAAGTTGTGATGGAAATGAAAAACACTTAGTTTAAAAGCCGTTAAAGCACCTTCAGAAGAAGATCTGAAAACTACGATTTTAAAACGATTCTTTCGCTTCCAACACGTGTAAGTGAAGAATGCAAGAATCATTTCACTTGAGACTACGATGTGTTGACCAGTTGAATCTACTATTTCTACGGGTACAAAGTGAACCCTACCACTCCGCATGGTTCGGTAGATCGAGTGGTACAGTGTGGTTCGATGGTACGCTCTAAAATAGCATAAACTAACCGGTCAGGCTTTGGAACTGGTACCTTGATATCTTGATGTTGGTGCACTAATTCAGTCCATTTCGCGGTCAATAACGTGTGTGCCATAATAGTGTTTTAAAGATGTTCGCTGACAAATTGGAACAACCACAGTGGGTGAAAACTTTCGGCAAACGACGGGGCGCGTTTGTGTCTAGGGGATTAGTGAGCTGAACATATTAATCTGGTGGGACTTTTAAACGCCAAGAAGACAATTTTTCCGTTGTTGTTTTGTGTGATTTTTATGGTATCCAGTTAAAATGAGATTTGTGTTGTTTTGTGCCTTTGTGTTGAGATTTGCTCAAGGTTCTACATCGCGTAAGTAAACTTTACATGGCCTTTTAATGGCGATAATTGTTTGGTTCAAAGAGTACTGCAATATAGCGGACATTCGTGGAAAATTGGTGTTAATCGCATAGCAAACTCTGCTATGTAATTTACCGTGGAATCGACCCACTGAACCTTTCCATTCTATCTTTAAGACATCGGTTGGGTTCAGCAGGGTTCTACGAAAGGTTTTTTTCTATAACAGAAAACTTTGTAGTGTCTCCAACGCTTTAAAAGTAGGCATTATTCAAATTTCCACTGAGCTTGAAGCGCAATTAGCACAAACAAGCGCGCTGATTGCTGATGATTTACCATAAAACATCCCATTACCTAATCCGAGAACAAAAGTACATTTACATACAGTTTTTACTGGTCCCCAAACCGTGACAAGTTAACATGACTAATTATTGCGTAGATGAGCTTCTAAATATACATTAGACAACAGAACCAGGCACCAGGATGTTTTCTAAAAAAACGACAAATATGAACATTACGATATCGAATACACGTTAGAAGAAACGATTGCAGCTCAACACGTAGGCCATCCATCGATTAGCAACTCGAACAGGCGACAAGGAAAAATAGAAATTTGTCCACTCACTTTACATAAGTTTACCTAAAGAAAGTTGATAACATTGTGTGCTGGGAAGCATCGATGGGATGCAGACAGGCCTAAGTGAAGAACAATGTTTAAAGAGCTCTCATTGTCCGCTTAATTGTTGCTTTCTTTAAAGGCACCTTGAAAACAAAACCCACTCGGTTGAAGATTTCATTGAACGCACGAAGTCTTCACATAAGAAAATTAAAGTTCCTATAAAACAATTCTGAAAAATACCCAACGTTGCCAACGTCTGATGGAAAAAATCGAATATGAAAATATAAAACCAATCTTTTTATTGGAATTTCGACAAATTCCGTCCACATTCTGCGGAACAGTGTTTCCTGTTGAACTAACGTGAACACTTTGATATTCTCCCAGTATAAAGCTAAAGCACGTTGGATTGAACATTCAATCTGCTTAATTTAATAGTAAATTTCTCGATTATAAAATAGAAATCTGATTCGATAATAACTGCGTCCTTATACAGATAGGAAAGGTTCAATAGCATTTGTCCTAATTGGTGAACTAAGTTATCGGGCAACATTTAACACGAACGCTTATGAAGTAATTAATCATAATGTTATCCTATTCTGGAAAACACTTTCTACCACATATCTCAGCATCAAATTATCAGTCTGGTTATTGAAATAATGCCACGTCCCAAATGAAATAATGCATTTAATTACTTTCCATGCCATGCCAGTACGTAGGTAAATTATGGTTTGGAAACATTTCACTTGATATTGAAAATGTATATTCCGAATATTTTATTATTTATTGAATTGATGGCTGAACCGAAATTGGGGCTTTCGCGAGCAAAATGGTAACTTTTTCGGGCTTTTATGTTGTGGTGAAAAGGAATTTCTAGCAGAAGTGGTTTGCTGGATGAAGCGTCACTCCAAAGACGCAAAGTTTCTGAGTTTAATTACCAAAAAGTTTAATCTAATCCGATGTTAAATCAGCGGCCTGTAAAACCAAATAATGCAAAAAATCAAACAAATTCTAAATAAACCCAAGTAAGACTTAACAAATTACAAAAAATTCGACGACAACTCTTCCAAATAGTGGCACCGCTGAGATATGAAGACTATCACTTAAATCAGACAAGAAAAACTAAGTCAAACTAACGCAAACTTGCTCTACGTTTGGAATTGAATAAATTCTGATTGCTGCCTTGAAGGGTTATCTAGTCTTTTGTTTGTAAAAATTTTGTAAAAATTAACTACTTCCAAAAAGTTTGCAAACGCAAAATTTGTAAAAGTTCGACTAGCTATCAGTTGAATCAAAAAACGTTTTTTTCGGATTTCAACACCAAACTCAAAAAGATAGAGACCTCATATCTCAAAACGCATTTTCACTTTCTCGTCCATTTCTTTCATTTACAGGGTGATCTAAAAAAGCAACCTTTTGGCCTTACAGTCATAACATTTTTTCTATTGGACCAATTTTCAAAACCTGGAGCTACAACTTAATAAACGACTTAAGAAAAAAGTTCAATATACAGGATTGCATCAATGAACGCATATTTAAAAGCAATATTTGAAAGCAAACTTGACTTGGATGGAGTCTGCAAAAATCCCTGATTCCGAGGAACATTTTAATTTGGGTCACTTTTAATGTATTTTGAATTTCTGTTACCAGTTAATGATGATGTTTTAGCTTGAATGTGAGCTACTAGATTTTTAAAATCAGCCTCGGATAAAAATGCAATCCCTGCAAGACCAAAAGTTAGTTTGTGAATCATCCTGTATATAGAACAGATGGGTGAAAACTTTAAAAACCTTTTGGGATTTGATATTGCGCCAATATTTATTTCTTTAGTGTTGAAATAAAAAATCCTTTTAGTACAACTGTTTAATTTCATGCCAAACTTTTGCTTCCTGGTTTCATTTCCAACCCGGTAGAAACTTTATCTGAAAAACTTGATTTTTGCAAAAAAACACGGACTGAGAGAAAAATAATCGAACTATAAAACACTTCAAACAGAACAGAAATCGCTGGATTCAATCATAATTTATACAATTTCAAAATTAGGGCAAATTTGGGAGGACAAAGTTGGTTTAGTTGAGCAGTTTATAAAACCATTTTGATTGGCTGAGAAAACGTTAAATAAATTGGGCCAGATAACAAACTGCTGCCTCACTAATTGCAAATCTTAATACAATCAAAAATTGTGCTAATTTTTATGACCCCGATTCCAATTTTCAAGGAAAATAGGACATTGTGTTATAGCACATAAAATTGACGCAAAACTTTGCAAACATTCACGAAAAAATTTCACTTGAGTATGTGATTGCTTTACAAATTTTTCACCAAAAACTAACTCAAACAACAATTTTACAAGCAAATTTAAACAATCAGTATCAATCAAATAGACCGTTTGCGGCGAAATTGGCTAATTTACTAGAGCGTAATCCTTTTATGAATTTGTCACATATCTGATAACCAAATTAATAAAGTATTTATTCTTAATAGGTGTGCTCTGGCGCCTCAATTAAATGGCAAAATTAAACAAATTTGGAGGTAATTACCCGTACACGTGGGCTATAAGGAAAATAAACGAATTTATAATAATATTCATGCGGGTTACTAGTTCCTTTCCTCTGTCGCAACTGCAGACTAAAAATAAATTTTATTTTATATGTTTTGCATAATTTGGCCAAGATTGGTTTGCGATTACGTTAAAAGTCATTACTGTGGGGCCTATCGGTTATTTTTAAATAAATATATAAATACTTTATTAGATTTTAATGTGTGTTTGCGAGCCACCATTACCACATGGACGATAAGAAGCACAAATGCGTCTATAGACTAAAAACATTTTATCATTGTAGTTTCATTTAACAGCTTGATAAGGCCAATGTCGTGATGATTGCGATATTTTTAATTACTTTGGCCAATTTATTGCCCAACCTGTTGTATTATACAGTTTATTCAAATGATCCAGCAGCCAAACCTTAAAAACCTCAACAGTTTTTCATTTAATGGAAACTTGGAAAATTAGTCCAAAAAAAGCTGTTGTTAATTAGTAACGGAATTTTCATTGATGTACTGTTGTTTAAATGCATTGGTTGGTTAGTTCCAAAACCGCAAATTACTTGGAACCGCAAGTACCTACCTTAAAAGGCCCCGTTACATTTTATTTAGTTTAAGACAAGCCATTGGTGATTTATTAGTAAAGCAGATTTTGGATTTGTCTTCAAACCGAAAAATCGAGAAAAAATTTTCACGCTAGTCAATAATTTTACACACATACACCCTGTATATGTATATGCAAGAACAAATTGGCGCAATCGCTTGTTTCCTAAGGCCTAGAGAATATGAGTGCAACTTGATATAATTTAGAAGAACATTTTCCCAGATTCCCACCGATTCAAACGACCATTTGAAAATTCAATAATGGATAAAATTTTCCTTGGAATTCATCTTTAATGCATCGTTTGAGCGCAAACGGTCGCGAAGTCTTTATTAATGGATTTTTATCAGTGAATGCACAAGAGAACACACGGCTTTTCACATCAGATCCTCCTGGTCAAACAAGTTTTTTCTTGCGGTGCTTCACCCGACAAGCTATTTTTAGCTCGACTTACCGTAATAAAGGCATTCATTTTTCGCAATATGTCCGTTGACCCACTTGGCAATAAATGCGGATTTAAAAAAGGAAATTAATCAGATATAACAAGAATCCTTTGCAAAAATCGGGTCCGCAATGACCGATTGAATGGCGATTCAAGGCAGGATTTTAAGTCGATTTTTCTCTGCAATATTCATCATTTACACTACCAAGATTTTTTCTCGATTCCACACCCAGAATTTTCTCACTTTTTTCAACCTTTCGAGAAGTTATTCATTGATTATTCAGTTTCCTTGAAAAAAGCAAATGAACAAACAACAACGCGTTATGTAACAATTCGACGCACTTTAGTAAAGGAAAATGTGCTCAAGATTTATGAGCTAAACAATGAATAAAGCATTGACATCAATTGAGTGTTCAAATAACTGAATAAAAATGAATTTTCCGCATAAAAACCCCATTGAAAATAAAAATAAACGCACCTACTGTTGGCATTAATTGCAAAATACAATGGCACACCGAACAGAAGTTTTTAGTTTTTCCCAAGTGTCCGGAAAATTTCTTTTTTAGCAACAAGACTTTAATACCAAACAACACCAGCATTTTCCCAATCAAAATGCGATGAATATTCAAGTGATTTGTCGATAGCGTAATAGGCCATAATTCGAAACTTTCTAAATTTTCACATCAACTCTCGTGGCACGCAATATCTTGAATAAGTCTATATTTAGCATTCACTTCGCGATTTTTGTAGGAATACGGAAAGATTTCTTGGTTTCTAGGACGACACTCGAGTTATATTTAGAGATAACGGCTATTTACCTGCATTGTAGATTTAAACCTGGTAAATGCAATTTTGCATCTGAAGAGACAAAAAAGAGGTTTCAGGGGCACAGGGAGTGGGCGAACTCTGGAATGGCATTTTTCAACTGCAAAATTGCCTGGGAGATTGTCTGGAAGCGCGCGGAAAATCATATTTTTTTTAAGGAACACCCTGTTTATGGGAAATAGTCTACCACCAAATTTGAGATTCAAAAACGAAATAAAAGAATTAAAAATTGTCTAGAAAGTCCAAATGCCATTATTTGTTAATCGATTTACTTCCATTTTTTCATTAGCTGTTGCCCTCAAAGTTCATGCAGATTTGGTGGCGTTGTGTGCCATTTCTTCTCTTTATTTTACCATTACAAACTCTTCTTGTGCAATTAACAACCTAGTGATTGGTTAAAACTGAAAAGAACTAATTCTCAAATACCCACAGTTTGCAAATATACAGTTTGGGCGCATTTTTAATCCACCTTTTACCGAAAAACTACAGATTTGTGTTAAATAAATTTCTTCAACTTTCTATTGTTTTTGCAATTCGTGTGCTAAACTTAATTTATGAACCTTGGCCTCGTAATAATAGTAATAAAAAACGCCTAATGACCCGCCATTTCAATCAGAACGTATTCTACGTCTTTAGCCGATAAAATGGAGAATAATAATCATTTCCATATTGACCTATGTCATTTGATTAGATGAGATCACTTCCAATATTGATTAAATTAAGGTCAATCCTGTTATGAGCAGGTTGACACCGCATTTACTGATTAATCACATTTCAGCTTCATTTATATATATTTTTCTTCCAAACCCGTGAAAAACAAGTTTATTTCAAGCCAGAATTTAATCAATTCGTTGTTAATGATGTTACGTTAATAGCTTATTTAGTAGTGTATTTTTCTGTCTACAGTTATCAGGCGTTTTATCATCGCGCCTGCAAGCGCATGCGATCCTGATTGTTTTAGTTGGATAAAAGCATTTTCTTAAACAAGTATAAACATACTTGTAAACGCAGATATTGGGGAAATTCGCTTGTTAGTATAAAGTGAAAAATTACGCTCCAACCGCAATATATACAGCGGCTTGCGGTCTTTTGATTAGTCTACTTGCAAACCACAATGGCTTATTAACGGTTGAAGAGGCCACTGATCTAGCTGGAAGGTAAAATATATGAAGGCCAGCAAAATAAGGCCTGAAAATCTGTTTCAGTTTTTCGCAATTTTTGCTATAGCCAGTTTTTTTGTTCGTTTTTCAGCGATTCCAACTCCTATTAGCATCTGCGGGTCGGAAGATGAAATAGTTTTAGAATCAGAAGGCGATGCTGCATCCAGTACCATAATTCTAGAAGCCAATGCAAATAAATCCGAATGTCACCTTAAGGTGGCTGCACCCAAATCCCATGTGGTCAATCTGCAATTTTTGGAAGTGATTGACCAACCAGCGCATAACAAGAGCGCTTATGTGGGAAACATGTCGAGCTGCGTTATGAGAATTGTAAGTAATTATTAATTAGTTTAGTTTTCTTACGGGAGGAAAAGCTACAGAAAATGCCCCAAAAGGGGTTTGAAGCTTCTGCTAAGCAGACGAACAGACAAATAACTTTGCAGAAATAACTGGTAGAACTTTGAAGCTGTTCAAAATTCCAAAATAATATATTTGCAGAGCTTAGGCAAGTCTCAGTTAATTTTCAGTGGTTGAAAAATACTCTACAAGTTCAAAGGTGTGCCTTCAGTAGAGTAGAGTGCGCTCTAAAGTCATAAAAATTTCTTCAAACCTTTAAAAGTTTATTCAAATCGCATAAAATCCTTAATTTTGCGCGCTTTGKAAATGTTGATTTGAAAATAAACGCTTGCACGCAACTGCAAACTCTTCATTAAAAAATCTAACTTCCGAAGCAAAGCCAGAAAATGTGTTTAATACCAGCAGGAAGTCGGTCGAAAACCAACCTTATTTGAAATCAGCAAATCGAAGAGAGGAAAATTTAAAGAATCCATAAAACTTTAGTTCCTTGTCGGAAAACTAAGCGCAGTTCAATTCAGATTTATAGATTAGAGACCATTCTTACCAGCTTTCTGCAAGCTGGCGCCCCATCCTCCATTTTCTACCCATTAATCCTCATGAAGTTAACTACACTTTCACAAAGTTAATTTTAAATTKAGAGCCATTTATATTTGTTTGAATTTCACTCAAAATTCAAAAAAACTAAAATTAATAACCGAATTAATTTCGTTTTTCTAAAAATATCGACTTTACAAAACACCGCGAAGAAATCACTTAAAAATGAAACTGTTGCTCAATTTCCGAGCGATGATAGAAACCAACGAAAWTTCAGCTAATTAAAAATGTTTGTCCTAAAAGTTCGGATTTCAAGAATTATTCCGCGACAAGAGCAAATCGAAGTGCCGAATAGAGGAGGTTTTAAAATTTCCAGCGCAATGAAAGACAATTTAAAGATTTATGAAGTAAATTCAATCACTCGGTTTGGAGGCAAAATCATGCAAGTTCCTCAATCGCTCAAAACTAGTTGTTTCAAACATCCTATACACTACAGGATTTTTTCCGACATTTTGCTGATTTGTTTTGAAAATTTCAGCTGTTTCATGCGTACGCGGCCTGCAAATGCGAATGAACGAATCACACTCCAACTGCTTTTTTCCAAATAATTACGAGTAATTGTTAATTAGGAATTTGCTTAAGAGAAAAAAGTAAACACCAGGGTTTACACCAGAAATAAAGAAGAAACATAACGCATTTACGCAACAGAAACCAAGAAAACTGGTCCAACCAACCAAAAAATCTAAAACAGTAAAAACAATAAGTGCTCCAATAAAGGAATATTACATTCACACAAGAGATGGAGAAACATAAGTACGGAAATCAGAGAAAGACATAGGGAATGGTAAGAAGGAGCAAATTATAAATTAGACCAACAAAATCAACGCGGAAGATTGAAAATCATAACTGCAAAAAACATGTAGAGAAAATGAGAAAATTGAAGAACAATTAATATAAGAAGACCAATGAGAAGACAACGTACATATTTGGCAGACAATATGATAGAATACATCTTGAAGCATCTTAAAGAGCGAAAACGCCCAGGACAAAACGAGATAACAAACGAAATGTTAAATTACAGAGGGGACAAAATACGGAAAGAAATATTAACTGTCTTCAGAAAGATCATGGCAGAACATGGAGTACTCAATGAATGGAGAAGAAGCATAACGATACCTATATAATAGGTGCGTAAAAAGCATCTATTAACTGAAGATGTGTAAATTTATTAACTGAAGAAGTGCAGTCCCAAAAAGACTAACTAATCTTCAAGCTTGGACGAATTTCCGATTAGTAGAAACTTTGTAGCCCTTCAGAGTTGGCAGCATGAAAGTCAAACTCGCGTAACAAAAATATGGCAAACAATCCATCGTGCTATTTTACCATACAAGACGCATGTTAATAAACAACAATAGTCGGTTTGGAGCAACAATTTCCATTCCTAGACAATACTTTACTCATCTTTTGTATCGTGCCCGCCCAGACAATCATTGTCGTGCCATTTCTTATGCAGATTAACACCGGTCACGTAATTCTGATTTCACCGAGCTACTATGCCCGGTTTTGGTATATTAAAATGCTGATCAGAATCGCATCTATACACGAAATACGTATTTGCGTTAATGGTCCTTGAAGCGATTCATTTGGAGATGCTCGTTCCGCAAAATTGCTAATGGACTTTGGTCTACCATTTTTAAAGACCGTTTACTCGCAACGCCCATTAAAAATAATGTTTCTGGAAAAAAGACACATTAATTAATTGAAATTCTGTAATAACATCAGTTGTTGCGTTCAACTGGGCTCTTCATGGCTATTTTCGAGAAGATGAGGCAGGACTATTGAAATTACACTCTTCCGCTGCGGGCATATTCTCATTGTTAAAAATCACGAATAGACGTGTTGTAATTTTATGAAAACCTGCTTGAATGTATGCTAATACGTTTCTGGGCCTTTAAACAGGATTTATAGCTGATTTTAACACGTACACTCAAAGTTGAAATCGAAATAACATCTTCAATAAATATGTCTGAAGAATTCAAGGCCCGAACTAACTGATAATTGACACACTCTTATTTTTACTGGCTTTTGTCGACTCCACTCATCTAACGCATTAAAAACTACAAGGCAAAATACTCAACAATTGTCTGCATGAACAACGGGCAATTAATCCCCTCATTACTACTAATTCGGTCTGAATGAAATTATCTGTTACAGTTAATGTGCTTAATTCAACCTGAATGAGTGTTGGAACAAATAGCGAAAAACTTCCATTCGATTGTAGCTGGGAAACGGATATTTACTTTGGTTTTAACTCATTCGATTTGTCATAGTTTCATTCCCATTATCTTCATTTTAGCGCAATTACCCTGGACTAGTTACACTTAATGTGACACTCACGTTAGTCTCAATGGCAAACACATTGCAAAAATCGTCGCGAAATATTTGATTTGCTCGCAAGTGGCTCAAAAGATTCCTAAAACTATTATTCCGTTTACGTTAGTTTTTATTTGATGTTCTCTTATTTATTGTTTTGTTTCCACAGTCAAAAGTTATTTAAAAGCAACCGATTTCGGCAACCTTGAAAAGCACTGTTGCATAATTTCTGATCGAGTTTTTTGCACATGTTCTTCACTATTTTCCCTGTTCTCCCTAAACAACCCCAGAGGAGTGCCCGAACCAACAGTTTTGAACAATAATGGTCGATCTTTTTCTATTACTTTGATCGATTGAAGCAACCGATTGGATCAAACCTACCGGCTCAACTTTCCACGTAAATCTTTGAATTATTGATTCTGGTGCTGGAAAATCTAACGCTTCCTCTAATAGGAGCGTGTTCACATTAGTTTTGCATAATATTTTAATTCAATTGCTCCAATAATGGGTTCTGGCAATTTCAAAGTTCCACTTAGTTATATTCCACCGTTATTAGTCTGTGTGTGTGCTCGTCTTCAAAATTCCACAAACCCGATGAAATAACCGACCAAAAACGCTTTTGCTTCTCTAAAAATGAGTTTACTCAATAATTTTCAGTTTTTACCGGACAACCCAAAGACGCCCTTCTGGAGGGGCGATCCATGTTCAGGAGACCAAATGCCCGATGTCGACTTGCTAACGGCAGAATTTAACCTGCTGTGGGAACCACCGATAAATCCCGCCACCCGCGTGTTTCAAAAAACCATTGTTCTAACGGCTGTTGGATCAGGTTGGTTTTACACACACACATTCGAAGAACAACAATAATTAATAATAATGTATTCACTGATTTGCATCGCAACTGCAAATAGAATACTCAAATTTGCATCTACAATCAATCAACAATCAAGCAGGAAGTGCTTGTG
>NW_026018715.1:12661497-12663159 GCF_020466585.1 Dendroctonus ponderosae
CGACTTTTCAATTCTCTATCCAACGATGCCAAAACGAATTCTGTGGCTCGAATGGTTCTTGAGAAACTTCGAAAAAAGCAGCATCATGTTCAAGTAGATTTTGCAACTCAAAAAAAAAAACCACGCAAATGTAAAACTTCTTGAATTCAAGCATTTTTTGAGAAAACTGCAACATTTCCTTATCGACGGTTTACTTTCTAAAAAGGCCATTTAGTTCTCTTTGGAATGATGTAAAAACGAGCGTTCTTGCTCATTTTGCCTCCGAGAAACATGCGAAATGGGACGAAAAACATGCAATTTTGCAATAATCTTTCGCCACCCTTGCACAAAACGACGATAATTTTTCTAATTTCATAGGCAACGCAAGACTGTATTTTTGCTACATAACCCCCCCCCCTGAATTTAAAGCTGGATACGCCCCTGACCGTCCGTCGATGTTCAATCTCACATTCATTCGCAAACATTCGATTTAAAGAAACGGCACTAATTGAAGCAATATTCAATTCTTCGCTTGATCTAGCGCAAAAATGTCTTCAGACCTGCCTGATAAATCAGATAAAATCAATGAAGATTTTTGTTCCAGCAACGAAAAAACCGGAAGTAGTGAGTGAAACGCACAGCGCAACCGAATCCATCTCGGCAATGTTGAACAAATACGGCCCTTGGGGATATTTGATGATGGGCCTTTTGATATGCGGCACCGTTTTGTTCTTCTGCGGCTTATGGGAATGCTGTTGTAAGCGACCGAAGCCGGAGGTGGACCCGCCGCCCTCAACCACGCCCACCACCGTTTTGATCATGAATTGTGAACAAGGGGCTGCGCCCCCCATGCCGCCCCAATATGACGATTTGGACCTTCCGCCCTCTTACACCACGCTGTTCCCATTGGAGGAGGGCCGATACACGACAATTTCGGAAGAGGAAGAAGCGGCTGTTCCGTCCAGCAGCAGTGGCGGCGATGACGAGAAAAACGAAGAAATTGACCAAAGTTCGAGTGCGGATTGTGTCCAGCCCGTTACGGTAGTGGAAACAGTTCAAATAAATCACGACAATAATAGTACTAGTCAGCAGGAGCCACCAACAGATTTAGACTCAGTATAGGGACTTTTTTCAATAATAGGCTTATTAACTTGTGTGATATTACGACTGATCAAATAGTTAGTTCGAGTTTGTAGACGTCACGCGTATTATAATATTTATAATGCGAATATTTAAAATCGTTTTTATTTATCTGACAAAATGATTTTTTTAATTAAAAACAACAAAATAAACATACAGTGTCTTATTATGAAATGTATGAAACTGGAATACATGAGGAGCTAAATACACAGTTTCAGAAGAACTGAGCTTGAGAACGAAAAGCAACTGAATTTTGTAGTAAATATAGGAAAGTTGTCAGCACATCGAAACTGGCGAGTTTTCTTTTAGTTGGCTTTCAACAAAAGTAATTTTTTTTTTGTATAAATATGTTATGTAAAGACAAGTTTTGCGCCTAATGTCCGCAGTCCGAAAAACTTGCAGACGCAGACACTTCATTGAATTAATGTCTCTGATCTTTCTTAAAAGCGTGCTGAAGTCAAACTTTCCTGCATCAGTATTTGGTCTAATTTGAAGACAAGGGCGGATCCAGGGGGGGTCATGGGGGTCGTGACACCCTCCATT
>NW_026018715.1:12663831-12666308 GCF_020466585.1 Dendroctonus ponderosae
TCAACTTATTTTCTCCAAATGGAATCGCCTTCTTTTGTATCTGTATAAATAAATTTGGTATAAAAATCCCATTTACACATAAAAATTGTCTGAGCCTTTTTCCACAAAACAGTCCGCTGAATTTTAAATGAATTCTTCTGTGGCTCATTTGAACCAAAAAATCAAAATATATGTTGATTATTTTGGCTCAGAGCGTCAAGCATGTTCCCGGGCTTAGTTGCGATGCGATTTTTGCAAATTTTGAGTCATTTCTAGCGATTTGAGTGTGTGCGACGCATAGTTTTCCCTCTCCGCAATGTGCAACACTTGAGTCTTCGACAGCAGAATATCGAAAATATCGCCAGAAAAATTAAAACCGGCCAAAAACCCACACAATCACAAAAAAAACGATTTCTTCAATGCAAAAGGCGGAAACAACTGATCCTTTTCAAACTGCTGAAACGCCATTCACCTATACCGGCTTCAATTAGTCGAAGGTTAATAAAACCGTCAGTCAAAAAAATTGAATTTACATTGGCAGACTTTCATACTTCTCGAAAAAAATTTACCATGAACCCTCGAAGAAAACCGCGAAAAATCAACAAACCAAAGACCAAACTGGACGAAATGGAAAACTGCAATCAGTACGCATTCTTCAATGCGAACGAACTGGCGCAAATAAAGAGTGCACTGAGAATCAAAGAAGTGGTAAGCAACTGAGATTTATTGCCAACTTTTTTTGATTGGATTGAATTCAACTTTCTACTACTGAACGGTTTTAGTTAAGTATACCAATCGCTATCGGTTGCGTAATCCTGAACAAGTTGGAGACTTTAGAAGAAGCCATCGGGAGCGGCGTTAACATCAATGAAATTGGCCCGGTAAAAATCGATTTCCAATACTTTGTTTCACAAGTTCAATTCGTATGTTTATAGAACAATACAACTGCCCTCATTTGGGCAGTGAAATTGAAATATTTAGACATGATCGAATTCCTGCTCAATAACGGCGCTGATCCAAACATGAAAGTGGAAAATGGAGAAAACACCGTTTTAATAGCCCTAGAACACAAGCTATGGGACGAACAGTCTTTCATGGAATACTGGGGCATGGTTTCCAAAGTATCGCGCATCGAAGTGAATGCGATCAACAAAAACGGTCACACCATCCTCCATATCGCTGTCCGTAGAGAATGGGAAAAATTAATCAAGCTACTTTTAACGCAAAAAGTCAGCTTGATCAGTTTCCCGCTGTACATTGCTAAAGTTGTCTTATCTAGGCCGATTTGGATATCACCAACATCAATGGAGTCACCCCCTTAATGACTGCCTGTTTTCGCAATAATCCCCACATCGTGAACATACTGATAAATCACGGGGCAAATTTCACCAAAGAAGACAATCACTGTAGAACTGCGCTGTGTTATTCAATAGTTACCGGCGCTAAATGCTCAAAGCCCCCATTTCCCATTGCGGAGCGACTCAGCTTCGAGCTGAAAAAGGACTTTTCGTTCAAGGAGTATATTAAAGTATGCGATTTTTTAGTCAAATGCCCACTCTCATCTAGTCTGGAGGTTTTGTAGCGAAGAATTGAAATAATCGAGCTTATCCTCAACAAGGAACGCATTTCGGAGCAAGAAGGTGACCTATTGGTGACTCTCACTCAGTACCTGGTTCAGCACACGGAAAATGGCTTAAAAATTATTTTGGAGTTCGATATTTTTGAACTGTTTCAACGAGTAAGTAACTTATGGAAAGATTCCAACTGAGAACGATTGGAAATATTACATCGACAGGTTCTGCGGAATATTCAAGACGACGATAAAAGAAAACTCCTGCTTCAACTCACGCAGGAATTGCTCTGCTACAATGAGCAAATTGTCGGATTTAATTGCGAAACTCAACTGAAACTCAGCCGCCAGTTTCTGAGCAGCCAAATCGGCATTTTGTGTGTGGAAATGATCAAAAACAGACAATCTCACTTTCGCTCAGCCTTTTACGTTGTTCTGATGTTCGGCACTTTGAACGAATTCGGCCAGAACTGGATGAAGGAGAATTTTGTTCAATTCAAGCAAGCTTACAGAAACTTGCCTCCCGACTACATGAACTGGCTTCAAAGAGATTTTCCAGAGGAAAAACGACAGAAATTTGTAAGGGGTTTTCCAGTTGGACATAAATTGCGACTCGGTTTTAAAAACGTTCCTCAGATTTAATCAAATTATCTTTATATTCTCCTAAGAAAGTACAGTTTAAAATATTAGAATGAATGAAGGAGGCGATGCTTGAAAAACAGCGATTGGGCTGAGAGGTTTCGACATCAAACAGTAAATTTGCATAATTGGGAAACTCCTTAGGTCGAATGCAGCCCAAAACCTCGCATGTGAATTTTACATTTTTTTGTTCTAAATTTCTTAAGAGTGTGTCGAATTTCTCCAAATGCTTTAAACAGCGTAAATTTGCAGAATTGGGAATCCCCTTAGGTCGAAAGCAGTCAAAAAA
>NW_026018715.1:12667307-12671777 GCF_020466585.1 Dendroctonus ponderosae
AAAAAAACATTTTCTGGTGGAAAAATCGGTTAAAACATTGCATCCCAATTTCCAGACATCCTGTCTAACTAATTTCAGATGAGAAAACAATTGAAAAAACTAAGAAAACTGATTGGGAGCCTCGATGGGAATGTTGAACGCACTTCGAGAGTTTCGACCGAAGGCAAAACACCAGGTGAAAGAAAAAATGAACCGTTCTTCAACATAAAAAAATCGAAACGACGCAGCCGAGTGCTGAAAGCCAAACTAACGAAAATAAAGAACATGGAAATTGCTGAACGCTTGTCGCTGAAAAACGGGCAAATTTTCTCGAACCAGCTGAAGGAAAACGTGTGCAATAGTGCGGAATTTGCTCCTGATATAAATTCGCTAACGAGCCGAATTAAGCTGTTTAATGTGAGAAAAGAGGAAACTTTGGCGGTGAAAGAATCTGATGAAACACCAGAATCACTGTCATTCTTCTCAAAGAACGATCGCAAATTTTACCAAATAGAACTAGAAAATGACAACTCTTTATCAATGTTCGACGTTCATGTAGCCAAAGAAGTGGAGGAAAATGGGCAAATGGTGAGCAGCGCGATTTACCCGAGCAAATTACAATCTTCACGATTTTCTTAATAGATCGACATGTTAATGACCGACGACCTCGAATGTCCAACTAGCTCCTACAGCAACGAAGAGCAACAAAACCCCATATCAACCTCATTGAAGCAGTTTCTGCAAACTCAGCACGATATGCAGGAAAAAGAGGAAACCTGCTTCATCCCCACATTTCCAGAGTGGAAGTCAAAGATCTACAAGCTCCCATTCAATGACTGGTCTAGCTTTGGGGATAGCATGAGAGTCGACAAAAAGAAGCTCAAAGTACTAATCAAGTGTGGGTTTACCCAAACAAATCTGCAGTTTCTCGTGTTTGTTTTAGGCCGCAGTTCAGTACATGAAGAACATATCAGTTAATTACGACAATACCGCAAACGCTATAGCTTTGGATGCAGCTCTGCAGGTTGTAGATGAATATTTCAAAGAATTACTGGAAATTATCTTAGCCAGAACCAAGGCAGGATTGGACTTGAGCAAAATTGGTAAAGGTGGCAAACACCCGAAATTTGTGGCCTTCAACCATTCATTGTAGGGAAAAAATCCAACTATCTAGAAAAACACGCGATTTCCGAGCTTCAAGCCAATTTCCACCATTTGATCAGCTCCATCTTCTCCCTAGCGCATTCCAACCTTTCAGAAGCCCTTAGAAATATTTATCAACTGGAATCCACCTTAATTCATCATTCAATCAATGGGAAAACTCTTCTTTCGGACGTATGTGCGTTGGAGCAAGTGAAAATCCAATACACCACATTCTCATCTGAAGCTGAATCTTCATTTCTCATCTACGTGGAGAATGTGCTTAATGGATTCGAAGATTTACGAGAAGATATTAAAATTACTGTAGTGGACGGAGTGGCCACTGTTCTCGAAAGTGCTTCACCCAATTTATACGCCAAAGAAATGAGTGGCTTAAGGCAGGCCCAGCAGTCACTGACTATTCGTTTTTTTCGTTTATTTCATGTGTGATTTACAGCCCGCGCAGGCCGAAAAATAGGAGAAAGGAGCTGCAGGCAAATGCCAAAACGATGGAAGGCGCCTATCATCTGATGAATTCATTCGAGGAGTTGATTCAGGAAGAGGATGAACTAGTGAAGAGTAAAGTGGAAGCAAAAATTTCGGAGCGGGTTACGAAAATATTGACAAAACAGGCGGAAAGTGAGCAACTAAAAGAGCTGGAAGGGAGCCGGTGGATAGAAAAAATTCAACAGTTGCACATTATGAAGCAGAATCAGCTACTGCTAGGTATTTTTCCCCATTTGAGTTTTTCTATGCAGTCTAACCCAAACTAACTCCAATTTTCTTCTTCGTTCAACAAAGGTTGATTGGCGTTTTTCAATGAAGAGATATAGCATAAAGTAGCCGACTTCAAACGCCAGCTTTTTTGTGTTGCCTTTTTCCTTAATTTTTGAGAAAACAAACAAAAATAAGCTGTTTTTTGCCTATTCACATTTGAAAACACAATATGGGGCCGCATTTATTGAATCAAAACCTGCGCGAGCAAAACACAGTAAATAAAATAATTCATCAAATGATTCAATCAAAAAACAATTTTTCCATCGTACACAATGACTAAAATCAGTCAAATTTTGCAGGAAGTGACGTGAAATTATGCAAAAACCCCGATAGAAATCACGTAATTTCCCAGGGCGGAAACTTCAATATAGTCACTTTAGGATTGGGCGCAAACAATCAGCCTTTGGCGGTGAAGAAAATCCCTAGCAAACATTGCGTCAGCAACATTTTAAAAACGGTGGTAAAACCCCTTTTGGGTAACTTCCGCGCATTTTTAACACCCAACAGAACAAACTTCCGCGTAATGTTGCAGGGCTAAGACACAAGAATATACTCCACTACTTCGTCTGTACCTTCGAGGAAAGCGACTTGATAATAGCAACTCCGCTTTGCGAATACAATATTGGACAGTATGTGCAACTGCTAAAGGACAGTCCGGAAAAGGACGTCTACGATCTGAGTCCAATGGAAATTGTGCGACAATTCCTTACAGGACTGGCGTTTTTGCACCATCAACCCGAACCGATCGTTCATGGAAACCTGAAGCCTTCGAACATTTTCGTGGATATTCATGGAGTGGTTCGCTTGGCGGAGTTCGGAATCAATAAGGTTTTAAACTTGCAGAATTGAGCATTAAACACGCATTTTTTCAAGACACTGTTCAAGCTAATCGAAGCCCCCGAGACCTCCCTAATTTGGTTTTCCCAAGAATGCTACAAAGCGTATAAAGCAACGTCGAAAATGAACTGTTCTTTAGCTTCCGATATCCAAGTGGCTGGTATATGAGAACGCGACGAATTCTCTTTGGGTTATAGCAACAGAAACTTTCAGGAATGCTGATTTATTTCATTGTATCATACGGAGTGCATCCATTTGGGCACGAAATCAGCATGATTCTCAAAAACCTGGAAAAAGCCACCTTCAGGCACCCTTCTTCCAGGGATACGCAAAATCAAATATTTGCCGATCTCGTATCTTGGATGTTGATGTATGAACCCAACGACCGGCCGCAGATGACTCAAGTTTTATCGTATTTACGCCTTCAAAGCAGTGTAAAACCCAAATAACGTTATGCAATTTCAGGCACGTATTATTTTGGAGCAACGATAGAAGGTGGCGTTTTATACTGAATTGTTCGGGCATATCGACAAACGGGGTTCCTTTGGCGGTGAGTACGAGCCATCTTCACAGTGCAATCGACGAAACGTCGACCAAAGAACAAATCAAAGGCCACTGGGTGAGCATCGCGCGGCGCAAGTTCCCAAAAATCAAGTTTCAAAGCGACGATACTGTGGTGGGTTTTTTGAAATTCATCAAGCAGTTCTACGAGACCCAGATCTTGGATGAAGAGAGTTTGAACGAGTTGAAAAATTGCGTTTTGAACTATTTCCCCGCTTTTCCATTAACTTTGTATAGAATATTGGAGGCAACTGGCCTGATCAAGGAGTATCCGTTTATTGCTTATACCGCCACAGAAAGCGTTTTGAGTTAATTAGTATTTTTTATTCCATGATCTACAGCGGAGAATTTATTGAATTTTCTGTAAATGTTGTATAATTTTCATGTTATCCGCTACCAGGGCATGTTTACAGAAATTCGATGTTTTTACTGGGTTTTATTCAGCTGCGAAATCTTAATAAACGTCATGTCAAATATAGTCTAATGATGGGGGAAAAACAAACAATTTCAGTTATTTTGTATTAATTTCCAACAGTTTATTTCAATGTCTACTTCGTTAAGTCCTAAAGCGGAAGCTACACATTAATATGCCATTGGATTGCAACTTTCACGCATACAGTTTGGTCTCTAAATCCACAATTACACCTAAGAAATCTTATGTATTATGGATAGGTTGTTAGTAGTGTTTTCACCGCACATTTTCCTTAAAACTGATTTTCCTTAGTAGAAGTCGACGTTTTAATTGAACAAATTTGAAGCAAAACACTTCAGAAAAATAGTAAAATGTGTCATTATTACCTAATAATTAATTGGAACAAAGATACAAATAACAAGTCCTCTTTGGCTGGATACAACGAACGTAAAACAACAACAACAACAAAAAACAGCAAAAGTATCTAACAATAAATCTTCTGTACTCTGCAATAGCTAACCCTTAACAAATAAAACAGCGTTTTATTAAAGTTGTACTACAGGGTGTTTGGTAATATTCGGATAAGATTTTCAAATTTTACTATAGAAGATTGCAGGGACATTTTAATGAAAATGTTGCAAGGTTTTCGAAACGCCGCAACAAAATCGAATAACCCGCACAACAGATTGGCTAATTTAGATTTGCTCCACAGTATGTATGTAATAATTAAAGCGAAGAGGAATATTTTTACCAAGGGCGGATTC
>NW_026018715.1:12672776-12679957 GCF_020466585.1 Dendroctonus ponderosae
ATGTAAAAACGAGCGTTCTTGCTCATTTTGATTCCGAGAAACATGCAAAACGAGGCGAAAAACATGAAATTTTACAATAATCTTGCGCCACCCTTGCACAAAACGACGATAATTTTTCTAATTTCATAGATAACAGAAGACTGTATTTTTCCTACATAACCCCCCCCCCCTGACTTTAAAGCTGGATCCGCCCCTGATTTTCACTTACATATTTGTAAAATAATGCGCTTATTGCTAGCGAATGTTCGAGAACTGTGCGCAAACCATTACATGTCCTTCAAGAAAAKAACCCACTAATCAAAATCGTTGAAAAAACCGCTACGTCTATAAAGCCAAACGGCTCTCTACTTCATAAATCGCGAAATGAAGAGGGCCAAGGTAAAATTTCCCAATTCCTATTGCCGACTTGCCGATTGATAATGCAGGTATTAAAAATATATTGTTCTCACCAAAAAAATGTTTTAATACCTGCATCCGAAAAGTATTCCTTACCGGTAAATTCGAGATCATATAACAACAGCTCCAGCCTCTGCCCTTGTTTCAGACAATGAAGGACAGTCCGCCCAACTATTCTTTAAGGGATCGTAGCATTCCACTGCTGATATCGTGCACTGCGCTCGGTAAAATGGAGTTGAGTGATTTTGTGCGCCTCCTTAAATAAATGCCAATTCTGGTTCAGTACAAACCGATTCTTTTCCGTCTTTAACAAAGCAAGCAGGGAAAACCCTGGAAAACTCACCTATAACGTACAGATAACCATCCAGGGCGGAAACTGCTGGTCCGCTTCTTTCGTGCTTCATATTTGCCACCGTTTGCCACTTGTTCTGGAATTATAAATACAGCTAATAAACAACAGTCCTTGCTAGTGGAAAAAATCAATAATACCGTTCTGAAGGAGTATCGCTCAACGGAATTGAGAACTTCCTGCCTGTGGGTGCCGCCAACCACATACAGACAGCCATTTAAAACGGCCACTCCCATCTGGAAGCGTGCTATTGACATTGAAGCCAGTTGTTTGAATTCCCCCGTGGCTGGATTATAGCTGACGAAGTCGTGTAGGTTTCTTTGGTTCATTGAACATCCGCCCACCATGTAGATTAAGCCTGAAATGCCCGAGTCTTTTCTACATGTTCACTTTTGCTGCCGCAAGCCGCAGACCTTCATAAGACACCAACCCCATGCTGAATCTCGGTTCGGGCAATTCCCCAATCAATTCCCAGCAGTCGCTCTTCGGGTCATAACGCTCAATGGACCCACTAATGTCCGTGTCAACCCATCCTCCAATTGCATATAAATACCCATCCAAGGCACACAAGCCGAATTCGCAGCGCGAAATCAGCATGCTGGCCACTTCCGTCCAGGTTTTGGTTACAGTGTCGAATCTTTCACAGCTGGAAAGGATGTTGGACCCTTCTTCTCCGCCCACCACATAGATGTAACCATTAAGAGCGGCCACGCCTGGAACAATGCGATTCACGTGCATGTCCGGGACTTTGGTCCATCTCCTAAACATTGAAAGCTGCTTAGTAAGTTGAGCCATGGGCAGGTAAATGAGGGAAACCTTGTGAAAGTATCAAACTTCTCGATGGCCACGTAGTCAATTTCCAATCCTCTATCCCAAACGCTGTTCAGCTCTCGCTTTGACCCGCCGATAACGTAAATGTCCTTTTTTGCACACTGTCTCGGCAAAACGCGCAAAGGCACTAAGGCGCCCTTTTGATTCAATATGTCCTTGTGAACGGATTTGAGAGCCACTTTTAAACTGGTGTCCGGACATTCCACTATCGCCCTTTCCAAGCAGCCTGCAATTAACCCATATTAAACAAGCTGCGTGTCTTCAGCACAAAAACTCACTAAATGCTATCAGAGGCAGTCGCACCTGCTGCAGAACATTGAACACGTACTGCTTGCGATTTGCTATGTCGTGGTTGATCCATTTCATGGCTAAACTGAACACTTCGCTCTCCGATTCGATTCTCAGCTGCTCAGAGGCTAGAAAGTGACTGAATGTTTCCACGTCCAAGTCGTAAATTTCGTCTTCATCTGCTACTTTCGGAAAGTGTTCCTCAATGAAACGGACAGCCGAGACTTTCAGCTCGAGGATATTGTGGTCTCTTGCAAACCTTAGAAATGCAGAATATTACTCATTTGCTCGTGCCGACCGAATTTAAATAGCACAGGCTTACAGGAAAATTCCGACAGCATTCGTTTCATGCAACTGATCAATAAGGAAGTAGGTGCATTCGGTGATAATCTCCACAATCTCAAACATATCAGCAACAACCACCAAGTCTTCCACATTGTCCTTGTCAACAGTAACAATTCCTGAATACATAAATTCCAGAATGATTTCAAAAATTTTGGGATTGATTCCATGTAGTTCCACGCATTTCTGATTCTTCTCACACAGATCCCCAGTGAACATTGCATGGAAATAGGGGCTGCTTGCCGACAGAACAGCCCTGTGCGCCTTGAAAAAGACACAAGTTTGCTATTGAAAACGGTTACGTTTCATGAGATCTTACATGAAAGCTTTTACTGCCCAACTTAATCTCCACATCGCAAAAGACCTGGCGTTGCCTCAATAAGCTTAAACTCGTTAAGAGCCTTTCGGCAAAGTCAAAGCACATTTTTTCCTTTGGGTCGCTTGAGATGAATTTGGTTTTTTTCTTAATGCAGGGCGGGTTTTGGGGGTCATTTTTCAACTTGAACAACTTCTTGGATGACATTTTGTTCTTTATTGAATAAACTTCCTAGAGTTTGGGGCCGGTTTTAACCTGTTTAATCTGAGTGCGTCATTTTCCCAAGATTAACTGGATAACCTCTGGATCTGCGATCTGCCCAAACACTCTGCGTAACAGAAAATATTGATTTGTTATTTTTTGATTATTTGTTTACAATTACCGGCACTCCTTCGAAAATCAAAATCGGGCAACATTGGATTGTGGGCCACTTGTTTGAATCTGTTATATTCAAATTCAAATTTATTAAACGGAAAAAAATTTATAGGTGGAATACTTCTTGCATTTGCGATCATTATCAGATAAATAAAACGCAAAAGACACACAGAAAAATATTTCTATTCAAAAAATAGTTCTTATTAATACATTAATTATTCAAAATAATCTAGAGATTATGTATCCATATTGCGTGTTTTCTTGAAAATAAACTTTTTCCTTACAATCGGCTTTCCGGCGCTCTGCGGGTTTTCTTCGGCAGCTTTGGAAAACCCACGATCAGAATTAGTAAAGGAACATTGATCTTCTTTACTATCTGTGAGTTTTCTTAACTTGGTTCCTGCAAATGGATTGGCTGATTCAAAAGGACAATCCAAATCGTCCAAATCAAAATCTAAGTTAAACACTTCATTGTTCTTCACAGTGTTCTTGGTGCAAATTTGTGATGTACTACTAAGGCTACATTTCGAGGTAGTTGCGACATTTTCGATCAATCTGGACGGAACTAGCTGTTGCGACAACTGGCTATTGCTAATTTCTCCGCTATTGAAAGTTTCTGTGTCGCTACAGGGTTTAATCGGTGCTTCCCCTAAATCCCAGTCAATGTGTTCAACAATGTTTGAAAAATCGTCGTTATCACTTGGAAGCAGTTCAAATAAGGGCCTTTCAGCTTCTTTATTGTTGGACTTTTTACATTTACTGCCTGTTTCACTTACACGCTTTGAACATCGCTTTTGGGATTTCTTTGGTTCGCTCTCATCCCCATTATTGGAATATAGGAAATCAATATTTAGATCAAAGTCCATATCGCGTTGGCTTTTAACTATTTCATATAAACTCGGGGTTTTATCTGTGTCTTTTGTGCCACTTTGAACACTTTTAGACAATCCAGAATCCCTGGAATCAAGCTGATTTTTTGATCCATCTAATCCCACTTCTGCTTTTCGTATGCTGCACCTTTCCTCTTGAAGTGAACTTTTGTTGATAGAAGTTTCTGAATTAAAACATTCACCGAATAAGCGACTGCAATTTCCACTATCTTTGCTATCTTCAGGGGTTTTTCTTGATACTCTCCGGTCAAAATCACTTTGCACTGGCAATTCACTCGTCGGACTTTTCAGCCAGGTGTATTCCTGAGCGAAAAGGCCAGGCCGCTTTTCTCCATCTTCTAACGGTTTTCTGATCCCCGAAGTAGACGGGTCTTCTGAACTCTGGCTGCAAAAGCCTTGTGATAAACGAACCGGGCTAAGTAACATCCGAGGCTGCTGTGCATGGCCAGAAGATAAATCTTCCGTTGAAGCTCTAGACTCGGAGCCCGAGCTTGTTTCTTCCTTTGGTGGCCGTTTCCGAGCTTCCTTCTCATAGATGTGGTATAGATTAAGTTTCCCCAAAACAGTTTCCAACACTTCCCAGTATAATTGGTCGGGATTATCCGAAAACGAGTTGTTATCCAGGTTTAAGTCCAAAAATGAGGCCTGAGAGTCTGAGGCTGCGTCCGTCAGGACCACCGCAAATAACGCGTCTACCACATAAACTTCGAGGTGGTACATCAGTTTGGCGTGTCCTTGTGATAATCTTCAAATGAAAACAACTCCCAAAGGCCCATAAATGTTTAAAGAAGAAAATTTGGTACCTGATTAAGCTTTCCAACAGCCGCACTGTGGTTCGAGATTTGTTTCTGTAACTAAACTGCCTTAGAAGCTGATAGTAAGTGCTCAAAATGGTTTCCGCATCATTGGACAATTTTGGGGTCAAATTCCTGATCAGCGCGTAATAAGACTGGAGTAAAAAACACAAGCATGTGGCAAGTTTCAGCTCAGTTCTTGAACATCAAAATCACGTACAAAGGAACTGTTACAAAAGACCTGCAGGCTGTACAAAAAAAACCTTAAGTACCTGCAATTTATCCACTGTCCACAATTTGGACTCCCTGCTGGATAAAAAACTTTTGTCCATTATATACTCGGCTAATTTGCGATCGCTGTCCTCATTGGCGATATCACGAAGCAGCAATATCAAGTCAAATCTGCTAAGTAGCGGGCTGGATATGCCAGAATTTAAGTCCAAGGACTGCAAAGGATCCATCCGCCCTTTGGGGTTGCAAGCGGCCAGAATTGTACAACGGGTGTTCAGTTTGCACACAATTCCTGCCTGCGGAAAACAGCATGTAAAACTCGCATATAAAGGAACCCAGATTGCACCTGAACCCACCTTTGCAACACTGATAGTCTGCTGTTCCATCGCCTCGTGAATACAATGCCTATCATGCTCTTTCATCGAATTGAACTCATCTATACAGCACAACCCTCCATCGGCCATCACCAAAGCGCCGGCCTCCAACTGCCATTCTCCATTTTCCTGCGGTATCAGAAAACTAACATGGAAAAATGCCTTGTTTATTTAAAGTTACCATTAACGCAGCCACTGTGAGGCCGGCAGACGTTGACCCAACTCCGGTCGTCAGAACAGTACGAGGAATTATTTTGGAGACAAACTTCAATATTTGCGATTTTCCTTAAAAACGTTAGTAACAGTTTAAAATTTCAACTTTTTGCTGCTTTGCTACCTGTTCCAGGATCACCGATTAGAAGCAGATGTGGATTGGATCGTATCTCCACTCCAGTGGTCGAATCTGGAGCGCTGCTTTGGCTGCCTCCGGCTAATACTATCGCTACTGCCAATTTCACCAAATGCAATCCATAGATCTGAAATTTGACTAAACGCTTAAAGGGACTGCCGGTTAATCGGATTTTTACCTCTGGAGCAGTGGATTTTAATATTATGTTTCTTCCAATCAAGGGATTGGATTGATGGGTTTTCCAGAACGCATTGAAAAACTGCTGCACATCTTCAGACACTTCAGCAAAAGTGCTGGAGTTATTCACTTGAACATGATTCGCTCGTAAAACTATATCAATTTCGATTTTGGCTCCGATACAAAACTCGGACCATCTTCGCTTCACTATGCCCCTAAGAAAATCAGAGCAGTTTTAAATCCAGCGGGAAAAGTTATATCAAATTTTCTAGCATCAGCAATCCTTACGTAATTGTAACATTTTCACCCGGCTTACAAACATTAACTAAGTCATCTTCCAGCGTAACCAGCAGATGGTTGGGCATGGTTCCTACACCCATTTGAGATAGATCCTCTTGAATCTTGATTTCCTGGTAATCTTTATAGTTTCTAGCATCAATTTCCTCAAAATTAACAATGTTTTTACCTGAAAACTTGCATTAATCAAGACAACGTTGCGTTAAACAATGAAGAAATGCTTGAAGATTCAAAAGCATCCTCATTTATTTCGAGCGTTTTAGTTATTAGCAGTGGGTACTCACTAGAGCATCCATCGGGATTTGAGCAATATGTAGGCTTTTTAATAATATTCTTCTTATCGTAAAGGACTTCAACGATAATGGGGAACTTGCATTTGGCACAAAAGTATTGTCTTTGATATTCAAGCAGTTTTCTTGGCGAGATTCTCAACACTATACCTAAAATAGACGGCAGTTAAGTGGATATTTGAAGATAACCGACTGGGGGTTTCTTGTGTTTAACCTGTTAGTTGTAAAAACTTATTAGCATCCCTATTCCCCGGAAATATGGCTCGAGACACATGGGGCCAAGAGGGCAAATTGAATATGCGGCAATGGACATTGTTTTTCAGGCTGTAATTGGGGCTCGACTGCAGCAACTTAAGTTGGACATTGATTGCTGCCTTATCCCAGATTTTCAGGGAGTTTTCCGGCTCTGTTAATACAGCATTGCCCAGATCAGTGTCCGATTCGTAAAGCTCTATGAAACTATTGAACATATTAAACTCTATACAACTCAGGCCTGATTGTGAGCTTCGGCTAATGGAAGTCAATGGGAGTTGAGGCAAATTCAGGACTTAATTATTCGGTAGAGTGAAAGGCTCTTACTTTATGGAAAGGGAAAAGCATTTGTCTTCCTCCGGACTTTCCAGAATAACTCCAATTTCATCAGTGTGATTGGAAATTAAATAATTCTCACACATAACCGAGATGTACTGTTTGAATTTAAATGTTTTCTTTTAAGTTGGGTTAGAAGCGATTTTCTTCCTTAAAAACAAAATATCCCCCTGGGGATGTTCTGTGTCCTTAACGTCGGTTCATTCCAATCAGAGACAAAGAAAGAAATATGGGCTTGCGTTTTGGATTATAATAAAAAGAGAAATATTGTGCAGGGGCGGATCCAGGGGGGGG
>NW_026018715.1:12680749-12683811 GCF_020466585.1 Dendroctonus ponderosae
TTATTCAACAGATAGTCCATCCTAATTGTACTAGCGAATTCCCAGAATACTTTTTGGCCTAATAACAAAGCTGTAACGACGTCACTCTATTTCCTATAGATATAAATTGCGCACACATTAATCACTTCATAAAAAATACATTTTTAAAGGATTCGGGACGAAAAAACTATTATGGCTGATTCTGGAATAAACTTGAGCTTCCGAAGATTGAGTACTAAATTAAAAAATAAATTAGCAATATTTGTACAATTAAATTAAAATCAAGCCTTTGGCAATTCCAGGTTCGATATAACTGCATAGGTGAATTCCTGAGTACTGTTTTGGCCACCAATGTCTTTGGTGCGCACTTTGCCATCCTGAAGAACTTTCTCGACGGCGTTCCTCACCATGTCGCTGTAAACCGTCAGATTAACGTGCCTCAGCAGTTTGGAAGCGCAAAGTAACATCGCGGTTGGATTGGCTACGTTTTTACCAACAGCTTCTGAAAACGTATGCCTCGCGCCCTAAACAGAGAAACATTAGCCGTTTGTCCACCACCATCTTCTAAATACATTGGTTCTAAATACATACTGGTTCAAACACAACGCAATCTGCTGAGTAACTGGACCCTGAGACAACGCCGGCTCCGCCCACTAATCCCGACGCTAAATTATCCACGATGTTTCCATACAAGTTCGGAGTCACCATAACGTCGAACTGTTGGGGTTTGGAGACCATTTGCATGGTGCAGTTGTCCACAATCATTTTCTCGAACTCGATCTTTGGATAGAGTTTGGCCATCTGCAACAAAGCAAAATATTAGCGGGCTGGAACAAGATGGAGCATTAACCAGGCCAACCTCTTCGCAGCTTCGTAAAAACAGCCCATCGCCCAGTTTCATGATGTTCGCCTTGTGAACAGCTGTGACCTTCTTGCGGTTGTTCTTCACAGCATAGTCAAAGGCAAACTTTGCAATTCGCTGCGATTTTTTCGCTGTTACGATCTTCAAGCATTCCACTACCCCTGGGACGCTCTCATGCTCTAAAGCCGAGTACTCTCCTTCCGTCTGCTCTCTGATGATCACACAGTCAATGTTGCTGTGTCTGCACTTGACTCCCGGCAAAGACTTCACATGAACCACGTTAGCGTACAAGTCCAGCTCGTTGCGAAGCTTCATGTTCAGTGTTTGAAGTTCTCCTGAAAACTCGGATTTAGGAGAGGTTTTCCGGATATTTTCCGCCCAAACCTGTGTGGGAATAGTCGGGAGTAGCCAGGATTCCTTTAAGAGCCACTCGATTTTTGCTGATTGATTTGGCGACCTAAAAAACCCGCATGCATACAATTGGTTGTGAAAGTTTGAGCAAATAGTTACATCTTCAAGTGGCGCACTCAAAGTGGGGTTGACTTCGGAAAAAAAGTACGATTCCCAATCCACGGGCACTCCGGCGGCTTTGAAGACTTCCTGGACAGAATAAACCAGATCCGGGCCCACTCCATCTCCAGGAATAAGAGTGGCTGTGACGCGGGTATCTGGACGTTGAGCTAAAACCTATTATTCCGCCTTTGACGAGTTTTCCCTCTGTTATCCAGAACTTTTACCACATTTTGCTACTACTTTAAGCTTCACTTTAAGCGTTAGAAGACATTTCTTCATGAGCGTGAAGAAAAAAAACGATCTTAGTTAAAAGAGTGGAGTTTTAGAGAAGACTTACACGGTGTGATCAAACACATCAAGTAGAAACAGAGCATAAAATGCTTGATTTTTACCAAATGTTCTAATCAACTGGATCAAGGCAAAAGTAAGCAAATGTCCAGGAAATTAAGATCTTAAAATTGGCCGATATCACGTGCTTTTCCAATGTATTTTAGTCACTTACGGGGGAGTTGCTAATTGTGGAATTGTGGATGCTTCTAACTGCCGCACCTTGAGTAGCCTAAAAAGAAAAAATAGTTTTTTAACTCGGTATAAGTCAGCTAGAACTAAACCTACTAGTTCGCTATGCACCCTAAACAATTTATTAAATTTAAAAAATACAATTGTGATTCCAATGTGAATTTCCCAAGACCCAATAAAGTAACACATTACATGACCGAATCAATGATAATTCCCAAAATATGGCAATTTTAATTAAAAATTTCCTGCTAATCCAGAGTTATATCATCAATAATCCTAACCTAAAACTCTAAATCAGTGAATCACCTGAATAAAAATCCGGGGAATTTGCCTGGTAATAAGAGCCATTACAGTTGTCCCGAAAATTGCGTCTACAAMGTTTTACAACAGCCCCGTTTATTGGAAGCAATTATTTAAATGAAAATAAGGCAATCCCAACCTATAAAACCTCAAATTGACTGCTGAAGGCCACAAAATATCCCCCCTTGTATGGTAGGGGGTATGTTCTGTGGCTGAAGGCTGAAGGTAGGAGCGCAYTCACCTTGGCTAAAGTCGGGGTAAAGCTGCCATCTAACAGAGACGCTTGAAAGCTTCCAACATTRTCATTCGCCACAGAGACAAGTCTTGATGATTGACTTGTCTCTGATTCGCCAATCAAATTGTGTCCAGTTGAAACTCAGTGAAACATTTTAGTCCGAATTCTGTCCTAATGTGTGTCCTAAACCTGATTACTATGGTAAGTTTAGTCCAGTCTACTTTCCTTTACATACGTATTTACGCTGACACTTCTTAGATGGTTTTCGGAAACTTGCCACTTTTGATACCTGCAGCCCCTTATGTGACACAAGGGCGGATCCAGGGGGGCGGTCATGGAGATCATGACCCTCCCCCCACATTCAATTATCTATCCAACGATGCCAAAACGAATTCTTTGGCTTGAATAATTCTTGAGAAACTTCGAAAAAAGCAGCATCATGTTCAAGTGGATTTTGCAACTCAAAAGAAAACCACGCAAATCTAAAACTTCTTGAATTCAAGGATTTTTTGAGAAAACTGCCAACATTTCCCCATCCACGGTTCACTTTCTAAAAAAGCAATTTATTTCTCTCTAGAATGATGTACAAATGAGCGGAAACATGTAATTTTGGCATAATCTTGCACCTAAGTGTCTGATATTCAAATTTCGCTT
>NW_026018715.1:12684810-12696450 GCF_020466585.1 Dendroctonus ponderosae
ATAAATAATTCGTTCTTATTGCGAAATAGGAGCACTATTTATCAATCTGTAATAAAAGACGTGAGGAAATTCTGTCTTTTTTAATGACAAAAATTTTTGAGGCAAAATACCCAAAAAGAAGTTTGTAAAAAGTACAAAAATATCCAGTACTTGCGTAAAGAATTTTCAACTTTGGAGGGTTTTTGTGCGTTTTTTCATTTTTACATCATCTTCTGAAACCGCTTTCTACGCAACCAGTTGGGATATCAGAATGAAAGTCGTGTTTCATTTGTGGCTTTAATTTGTATTTGTGAGAATTCAACGCACGCATGAAGAATTTTCAAACATTTAGAGAGGTTTTAATTTTTTTATCACCTTGCTCTGAAGCCGGTTTTGCAGCAGTCGGTTCGGTCATGGGAATAAGGATTTCAGCTCTTGATAGCAAAAATATTGTTCTATAAAAAGCCAATATAATAAAATACTTGACATTTGTGTTGTAGTACCTATAAGAAAAAAGTTCTTCCGTAAAATGTAGTCACGCAGTTCAACTTTATAACGTTACCTCGGCATTTAACGAAATATTTTATCACTATGATGAATTTTACATCCACAAAATTTGCTACATTGAAAATGCAAGTCAAAGTGCTAGTTGATGTTGTCGGAACCTGGATATTTACCGTATAGAGTCAAGGATTTTGTTGGTGAAATAAAGTGGACACACTCTTAATGTATGAATAAAAGTATGTTGATAAATGATAAAGAACAACACAGTACAAAAGTAGATTTCCGAACACGAGAACGATTCTGTATCAGCAGCGATTTGCTCTACTTGAGCTTTGCTTGACTAAAAAGGTTGCTCTCGCGATGAAAAAAAATTATGCTGCCTAAGCAATATGGCGTTGTGGTACACTGTGGTCCATAATATATATGGCTGAACTTATATTGATAATATTAAAAGCATTTTGATTATAGTCTTATTCTAACAGATTTCATACTTTACTCACTGTATTTATGCATCTATCCAGAGCGTACCGGTATTAATTGCAAAGTAAAAAGCAAAAGGTGCACACAGCGGCCAATAAAATGGCAAAAATTAATTTGTGCACCCAAGAACCGAGCCGATTATTTAAAATTTTTATACACAGTAGTCGCGCAAACAAAACAAAATCGAAACTCTTGCTGCAGTCATGTTAAGTGTGCACCTGCCGTATTCACCTGCTGTACCCACCTAGTACCCCCTACTCCCAGCCAATACGAGCCGTCGGCTCTGTGTGGCGACGTCTATTGGTCGAGGAGAGGCGGATCATTTCGAGCAGGCGACGTGAAGTACTTGTGTGCCAACTGTGTTCTACCCATAATACTTACTGGGTGTCAGTGGGTATGTCTGTTCGAATACCCATCGGCCTTGGATAAAATTTCCGAAAAAAATCACAGTGCCATGGTTTGCATGAATTAAACAGCGACGGTCTTGGTCAGGGACTGTAATTGAACTTATTTATGAATCTGCAGATTTTTTTTATGTCGAACCTTAAACCAATAGATTTCATGCGACGCCTTTTCGCATTCGCACTTTTATTTTCAATGCGAATTGCAAAATTTATCATTTTTTATGGACTTATTTGTCTGATATTTGTTGATTTTAGTTTTTTCGTTCTGTTCAGTTTTTTGCTCGACTGCATACGATGGAAAATGTTATCTATTCATTTAATACTAATTTTACACATTTTTTCAAGGATATCAAACCTTAATTGGATGCTCGTTTTGATGAGTTTCTCATTTTTAAGGCATTTTAATGGTGCATAAATGCCCTATAATGAGCAACAATTTAATCATCGCCGCAAATATCATTCCTAAATAAAGTCAATATTAAATAAATTAACGTCGCGAATCAACCATGGTTTACATACTGGGTTTGCTGTATTTATTAAGTTGCAGCTTTTTTTATTTGTGTTTATATGTAACTTTTAAGCCATGCCCTTTTCAAATTGATACAAGTCCAGTCAAAAATTGTAAATTTTTATTCGCACCATATCTTTCGAAATTAGTCAACGAATAAATTAACTGAAGACTTTTTTGCTACATTCGGACATCGTTCGTGAATGTTCGTCATTCTACATGTTTCAGCTCGTTTTTGAATAGCTTTTTAATAAGAAAAATTAATAAAGCTCTACGGTCGTGTTTGTTTGCGTTCGTTTCGTTCGTTTGCATGCAGTCCCATTCATTATTGCTGCTCACTACATGCTGATTGCTTTTTCGCGATCATTCGGACATTTTTAGCGAGTGTTCGCCAATGTATTTCCACATCATTTAGCTTGTTTTTGAAAAGTTTTTGCGTTCGTTTCCAATCGTGTAAACCCAATAGCAAACATTCCACTAATTATTTAAAAAGTAACTGAAAAGTGAGTCGTATGTCCGTTTCGTTCATTTCCAATGAGTCGCATTCATCCCTTGTTACTCTAGGTTTAGCTGTTCATGGCTTGTTGATGACCATTTGGACATTGTTTGTGACTGTTCGCCATTCAATGTCCACTGTTTTCAATGATTCTTCGATAGATAAGAATCAAAAATGCTTCATTTTTCAAAAAGACCTGCCTTCATTCAGTCAGTTTACCGGGTCTGACAGTTCCTCGTCTGTTGGCTGCTATCAACGTTGTATCATCTGCATATCGCAGATGTGTAATCTATTCAATATGCAACCCCAGTTGAGGTTCCTCTAATTTTCCATTGCATTAGAGCAATTAAGGGCTGAGGAACTCTCGTCTTGGAAAAAACCTTGCAAAAATTGACCTAATTTTTCCATATAAAGTTAATATTGTGCTGTATTTTTATATATTTTGGTCTATTGATTTTCTTTCTTCCATTTTTGCTTTTGCTTTCAAATCGCTCGACCAGATTGAGGAATCTTGTGCGATATGTTTGTTTGGCTTTTGATTATTCTTATCATTAACAACAAAAATTTATATATTTTTTCATGTACACATTCGCTTCCAAATAAAACAACTATCAAAACAATTTATTTATCTCGATTATTGTTGGTTCAAATTTTTTTAATGCAAACAGAAATAAAATGTTTATTTGGTGCCTGCGATTAAAACATAACAAAGCGACCTCTGATTTTAACAAAAATTGCCAAATTACTTTTGCTACTGTGTTTCGTATTTTTTTCAAAAAATTTCGCTGTTGAATGGATTTTTGAAGATCAATTTCTACATGAGCAAGTGTGAAAGCTTGTAATTTGCTTTAAAAATGTGGGTTTAGTAAGTTTATTTTTATGATTATAAAACTGTTTTCAACACTTCAATTTTTTCATCAAAAGTTGAGTCGTTTTCCTTCTGTTCCTACTTAAGGGTTTTTACCACCCCTTTTCAATGGATGAAAGAGCACGCTTTTTTGTCACGCCCACAGCTAGAAGCTCTCAATTAAATGTAGATTTCAAGATCTTCCCCAACATTGAATATTATCAAAGGAACCAAAGGAAAAATTCCGACTTTTTCAGCAACACCCATAGAGAACAATACCTAGTTAATGAATATGCAAGCTGCTAAAACAGTGTATATGGTAATTTGAACCCAAACCAAATCTAGTTAGTCTCGATCTAGAAGATGGTACCCAGCCTAACAATAATTCCAACTCTCCGCCAAACCGCAAGCAACATCTTCCGTTCACTTTTTCATATCGACTCTTCTACATGGTACCTTTAAGGATACACCTGTCAGTTAGCAGTGCACCAGTTTACCCACGTGGTTCTTGGTGGTGGGGCAAATCTGCGGTACCACAGTAGCACCGCTTCGTGCAGGGTCAATGCTAGAGCGGTTCAGTGCCATTCATATGAAGCTCATGGCTACAAACGGGTAGTTCACACTAAGCGGGGTAGAATCAACACGCGGAAAAGCCGGTACCATCGAAATTCGCGGACACTTCCGTTAATTGTTTAGCATTTTTTTCACTTCGGGCGTTTTGGTTGCCACAGACTCTGACATTATCAGCAAGTGATTTACTATTGTTTATTGGGTGCTAGATGAGCCTTAAGACTATGTGATAATGTGATTTAGTTTGTAGCCATTGAACCACAAGCTTTAGATCGTGATAATTGATAGATTTTTTAAGGCGCACTCTTTATGTACAGCAACGAATCGTCTAAATAATGTTGAAAGACTATTGCCAGATAAACTAAGCGAGTACGAGTAGTTTGAATGACAATTGAGTGCCAATCACAATGGAAACCTGCGTTTTGATCCCACAAGAGTTTAGTCTATGCATTAGAAGCCAGGACAAGAGTCCCAATGGAGATCCGGAAGTTTCAGTCTGGAGCAACTCTTCCATTGCCCAGGGTTCGCTCTGTTATCCCTTCCAGGGTACCATCAGGATTGACAAATTGGACGTGTATGGGACTTTGGATGAGGATGATGTAAGTCGAACCAATCGCAAAACTACTAAAAGTCTACTCACTAATTTTATTTTTTTTCCTGTTATTTCTGCGATGGTTTCTTGTATTTAAAAAAATTAGTAAAACAGGTCAATTTTGAATGAAATGTGCTTTTTCTGCTTAACTGACTGGCTATTTTTGCCATTCCGTTCTAGTGAGTTTGAGTATGTTGCAAATTTTTCTGTACTCTAATTGATTATCACGTGTTTTCGTATATATCTTTGTATTTTCATGTTGTTCATGTAGAAACTTTTGAATTGACGAAATGACATCGCACTTCTGAAGCTATGCAGAATATTTAAGATTTCATCATGATTTCAGGAATACGATTTTTTTAAACAATTTTTTTTCAATGGCTAGACAATAATTGTTCTCCACGAACGTGAGTTTACACAAATTTTCGAATGAAATCACGAAAATCAAGTGACAAAAAAGTTTCCAATTGAATCAATGAATAAACTTGTGCAGTTGTTTTTTTGAGATTTTTGAACAGACTTTTCGTTGTAAAAGTTTTGGAACAAAAGTGTTTGTTTTTTATTTCAACGCCTTCATTCATTTTCGAAACGATGCAATTTAACAAAAAAAAATGTTTATGGGCATTATTCTAACCTGTTCTATATATTTTCCAGTTGTTTTACTTAGAACGCTTTTCTCAATTTCTACGTCAATAGAGCACTTGGAAAACATGTTTTCAAATTAAATCAATGCAACATTGGCACTCTCAGGTCACTCTTCTCAAGAAGGCCTTTAGCTAAAAGTACTGTATATTTTTGGTTTTGTATTTGGTTTATTGTCACTAATTTTCAACAATGTCTGTTCAGCTTGCCGGTCGAAAGCTTTTCTCTCCTCTGAAATCTAAAGCAAATAGCGTTTGAATCCAGCAAAAATCAACCCTTGTTGGAACGCCCCTTTCATGATACACACTGCATATATTTTAAATTTTTGTAAGTCACTGCACCAATGCCGATTTAGTGCTTTGCCCAAAAAATTTTCAAATCTATAGTCTTTTTATGTCCTGGTCACTTTGATCAAGCTTCAGCTGCATATATTTTTCTGATTGATTTGTTCCATACAGCTTTCACTGCTTTCAACTTTGTGCCTATTAGTGACCTCTCGCGCTCAGCCACTTTCGATTATAATTAATCATAAATTAAACCAGATACAATATAATGTTGGAAATGCAATGCAAATTTATTCGTTTAGCGTAACTTATAATCTTGACACTACCCACGACGTTTTTCACTTAATCTTTTTTCAATCTATTCAATATGCGTAAATTGCACTAGACCTACAGTAGCTTTATTATCTAATAAACATTAGCAGGCAGCGAGTATGTGCTGTTTAAAAAATGCCCGTATATTGATTAATATTGGCGAAAAAGCTCATTTGAAAAGTGTAATAATCAAATGAAGCACACCTGACAATTCCAAGAACTGCATTTTAATCTAAATTAATTTACTTTAATCGACTAATAATTACTTTGAAACCCAATAAGAATCCGAGAGTGTGAAACACCATTAGTAGCACCTTGCTCACAGCCTATTTGCATATCAAACTTAAATATGCGCTCATTCTTTTGAATAAAATATAGATTATGGTTCTATAACGTTTGATATTCCATAGTTTCTTCAATGCTTCTTGTTTTTTTTTCAATGATATTCTATTGGTCTTAAACTGGTTTACCTGCGATTGCTGCCCATCAACAAATTGAAATTTCATGAAATCAGTGCATCAAGTAGCACTTTATTAATTGGTGTTATTGAGAAATTGGGTCTTATGAACTGATCAAGGTGACAGAGGAGGGACTTGAATATAACACGCAATTGTGCAATTGAACTTGATTTTCGTGGAAATTATACGAATTTTTGCTGATAGTTTCCAATCATGTGTTCAATATATGTGCCTGTCCTCGGTTTATTTGAACTTTTTCACGTTATACAAATGTAGGCTTCAAGAAAATTGCGTTACCAAAAGTTACTGCTCTTATTGAAATGGTAGGTGGAATCGATATTTAATTAGCACACTGCATTGGAGTGTATGCTTTTTCTTTTAAATGATTTGCAAACTGTGATAAATTCTCAAAAACGACTGTTTCATCTAGAATGTGTTGTGCAGCATGAGCGGTTTCTAACGCGCAGAAAACACGATATTAATAATGCAACAATTCACACATCATAGTTCCAGATAATAGAAAACAGCACGCTTAATCCGCTTGCTTATTCATGAACGTAAATATTATTAAAAAGTGAGAGGAGGTTTTTAACTCAAATTATTAATGAAGGCAACAGTGAATATAACGTTCGCATTATTGTTGATTTTTTCCATCAGCCTGCTGAAGAATTCCCAATATTATAAAAGTCAGTTTTCCTTTTTATTTGCGTTGCTAATGATCTAATGTTAAACAGTTGTTTTTCTCGGCTAGTGGCGGAATGAGCTTCAGTAGGTCACTTTTTGCTCCTCTGTAATTTCCAATAGACATTGTGGTGCTGAAAATGGCGAAGGTTGGACTTTTTAGAAGGCTTCGATTAGTCCTCAGCTACAATTAGACAAAAGGTTCTGAGAAATCGCCTCAATGATGACAAGGAAATGCACGGTGCCTAATAACAGCATTGTTATAAGTAGATCCTATTGCAGTTTTGCCGATTTTAGCGCGGTTTTTAATCAATGAAATTGACTGTTATATCCGTCGGGATTCCGGGAGTATTTTCCTTTTTCTGAGCTTCTGAGTGGAAGAAGGCGAATTTTATGTAGCACGAAAATGTGTGAGCAATTCTCAACTCTTTAGCGAGGACATGTCGGCATAGATCTGAAAGACTGTAGGCGATTCCTCCTTCGAATGACCGCCTCGATATTTTGCCCCAGTAAATTTCGATCTCGTTCCGCTTGATCGGTTGGTATCCGAGATTTCATTAATAAAATAGGCGATTTTGCTTCTATGTAGGTTTCGTACACATATGAACATATGGCTTGTGGATAATCTAACTGCTCCAATCGCAATTTCCAGAAGACGCCTGAATTGCAATAGTTCCAAGGAAACTGATCTTGAATTTTCGATGAAACTTTTGAGCAAAGTGAATTCGGTTTGATGATTCTAAATATAAAAAAATCCTAACTGAATAACGCTGATGAGCCAACCGTATTCTTGAGATTTTAAACGACGAAATCTATACCTTAACCCACGTGAAAAGTCACACGCTTCATGGAATTGAAGATGATCCAAATTGACGGTCACCGCACAAAACTCTGAAAGATATTGACGTGATGGAAAGAAATGCGATAGACCAACATAGTTCAATATACTGGGCCTATCGCGATACAACAGAAAGACATTTTCAGCTTAGAAACAAGTTGCGTTATTTTGTATGAAACTTTCAATAGGAAGGCGCAAACCGGTAATAATTCGCTGATTTTTTCAATATTTTGAAGAAATTGTACTTTTGGAAATGACTGCTGCCTGCTGCATTTTATTTCCTTCAGGTCTTTTTTTATTTTGCGGGATATTTGGAAAATTATATGTTTATTGGAATCTGTACGGAGGGTTTAAATCGTTGTAAATAGATGTGCAATGTTTTTTGGAATGAAGATTTTTGTGGAGTACGAAGTTTTAAATTCAACTGGGCATGATCAAGATGGCCAAAATTAATCGGTTAAACCAGTCAATCAAAACATTCAAACTGGTGACTTTTTCGGGTTTTCAGGCTTTTAATTAAAAAATAGTTCATATACCGAGGAAACTTTAATCCTCGTTTAAAATGTCTATTGAGAAACATCTTGAATGTATTTCCAAAAAATACTCTTTAGAATTCAGACCTCAATGATCTCTGGGCCCATTCAAAGCCCAAATTTTATCCTCTACACGACTAATTTAATCCCATTCCAGTTTACCGATTGCAAAAGTTTAACGATTTACTCCACCGTGCGCATACTATGGTAACTCTACATATCACCGATTTTTTTTTCGAAAAGCGCTTGAATATGAGCCCGCAGCAGGCGATAAAGCAGCCGTAATACCGGTAAATGCGAAATAGTTTACTTAAAATGGAAATATGAACTGTTAAGGAAGTCTTCGCACCATTATGCTTGGGACGTTTGCTTAGTTATGGATTTTATTGTGGTAGTTTTACCTGCACGAATATGCTGGCTGTTAAATTATTAGAAGATGGGGCTCGTCCATTCGGATACAACAGAACAGGAGAAAACCGAACACTTTCTCGTTACATAAACATGTTTGATTATGTGGAAATGTTCATCAATGTGTGGGTTCGAATGATGACTAGTAAAATATGGATTCAATCAATCTGGAGCAACGTGAAAACATCCTACTGTGCACAGAAACATTAATATTCAGTCGAGAAGTAATTTACAAATTCTGAAACGAATGTGGCGATGCAATCAGCAAACGTATAACTCAACGTTCAGTGTTTCCGAGTTAATTTTCACTCGCATTTCGAAAGGAGATAAGGAAAATTGAAACGAGAGCTCGCGGAAAAATCGAAACGAAGATTAAGTGAAAGTGAGCAGATGGGTTTGGAGGATACGCGCTGCTAATTACGGAAACTTAAAAAAAGGTGGAAATGGAGCAAGCTGGTGCAATCAAGCGGCTATTTGAAAACTCCTAAAAAATCGACAAGGCCACTTGGTAGGTAGGAATTGGTATTTAGATCTCAGCAATGCCTACAGTGATACTCAATAATGGTTGTTATTACTGCAGATTGCGCTGATTGCATGTGGCAACCGATCAAATCAATGTGACTGATCTGATTAAAAATGCTGGTTGAACTCGGTAGTCAAGAGACTAGAGCTGATCTAGAGACCAACTGCTCATTAGCGCTTAACAGCCGATTGAGCACGAAGCATCCCGGATGCCCGTGTCTTCATCGCAAGATCTTCAAACCAAGGAAGATTACCATGCATCATGTAGCACGCTTAGGTCATTATTGGACGAAGAAGTGAAAATTAGCAATGGTTTGCATCTGCAATCCTGATTCTTTAACAATTTCCTCAGAAAACCAGAACTCTTAGTTATATCACCAAAGCCATAAATTATAGGTAATGCAGTGGCTGTTGTTATTACGGATTAATCCGGTATTAACATTCCTAAAACCACAATTAATAGGCAAAAGTAGCAGCCATGTTAAAACCCATTTACTTGAAAGTCGTGCAGGTCCGACAACAAAAGGTCTAGGAACACTTTAAGTTCAAACCGAGAAAAACTGGAAAAATCGAAACGTTTGATAATACAAATGAGGCACTAACTGCTTTTCTTGCCCAGTCAGATTACGGACATTTTCGTGATAAATGAGACGTAATTGATGGAAATTTATCTTGCGCACAAGTAAATGGCTGAAATACTTTCCGAGAAGTGAGTCGGTAAATTCTGTAAGACATTTGCCAGTTTCTTGAAGAGCGCTAATAGTTTTATACATGCCCACACACACATGGTTGGTTCGGAAAAATTCATAATTTCTTTAAACATGCGGAACACTGCGTGAAAATATTAAAGAAACCGATGATGAAATGGCCGATTATTGTACAATCATTTCACACAAACCGTTTTTTAATGCGATTTTTATACGTGCAGGTGCAGGGCAAGGTTTGCCTAAATACTATTCCTGATAAATTCATTACGGTTATTGATGGCAATTTATCATGCATTCGATAAATTCCACAAACAAAATACTGTTCAGCGTTTTTCAAGTGTTGCTTGCCTTTTCTTTCGTTCTTTGATCTTGATCTTTTCTTCATGATTTTTAACTTAAACAACCCCAACTTCTGCGCATTATTTCGCTCTTGTATCTAAAATCCGCGGTTTGCTAAATATTACTCCGTCTTCTCTAAACGCATTTTATTACAAAGATGCCAAAACCCTACATGTTTCGAGTAAATGAACTTTCTGATTTTATTTTTTCAGGAGTTGTTTGCCAAATTTGTATGGAAGCAAATACATGGCTGACACTCACTTACTCCATAGCTGAAGCGGTTGCAAAAGCTAATATTTATTAGTAGGCGATAAATAAAAAACCAGTTTACATAAAATATTAAAAGCAAAGCCCTAAACTCAATAAATCCTCAACATGCAGCCTTCACCATCACTAGATTGCTTTTGCCATTGAATTAATCTACTAGGTTTTGCACTTGAAGTTAAGTAACCGATTTCTAGGTGACATTCTTGCTTTCTTTGCATTATATCAAGCGAATAGACTTATCTAAACGGGCAATGTAATTAAATTTTAATTAATTTGATTTTTAAAACATGCCGATCCTGGTTTTTTCCTCTAACAAAAAATCGGCATTACTTGTTCTACCTTCACTTCAGAAGAGAACGTTCGGACGAGTGAAATTCTTTCACATTGCATCTAAGTAGCGCGTGCTTCAGCATCTTGTAGTTTGTTGCAGAACTGTTTTAGTTTTTTTCCTCTATAATTAAGAGATATTAAGGTGTGGTGCCTGTCTAGTAATTATGTTATGGTTGTCGTCTTTGGTTTATGCTCGATGGACCGTGCTAGTAATATGCAAATGGTTTGTTCTAGGAGAAGTTTGATGGTATCTTTTGTATTAAAAGCTGTCACTTTGAGCTCGAAAACTACTGATAAGAACTTTTACATTCATTCAGTGTGCCAAGTTCTCAGACCCGCTCGATCCGCGTAGTTCCTCATCAAGAAGATTTATTGGTAATCGCCGCGAAAAATCCAATTCTTCAGCATTGTTCCCAGTTGTTATTTTCAATGTCATATCAAATGCAGCAAATCAGCTCATCATTCAAACCGTTTGATCAATTCCAAGAAACTGCCATTATATCCACGTGAATGGCGATTTGCGGTTTTTTTCATTTGCTTTTTATATCCCCGGTAGCGATCCCCATTCGGTTAGAAGTTTTTTCGCGGCATTATGTACATTAACTGGTAATAAAGATGGTGATGATAATATAATTATACCGTAAAATGCAACAATACGCGGCGCGAAAGACGCATTCCAAGCGCCAAGTGTGTAATTTCGCTCTTTCACCTTCAACATTTCAAAAACATTTTATTTGCGTTATATCTACTAGATAATGTAGCTGGCGCTGTATTAGGGAGATTCTAAGACTTGATAGATCAGGCAATTTCAGAAGTTGCATCAGAATGATCATTATTTGATACTGAGGTGGTTTTCGCCCTCCTTGGAGCCAAAGATGCGGAAGTTTTTATAAAAACTGCACAAAAAATCTGGTTCTGATCCGCATGGTAAACATTGGT
>NW_026018715.1:12696550-12708223 GCF_020466585.1 Dendroctonus ponderosae
ATAAATAATTCGTTCTTATTGCGAAATAGGAGCACTATTTATCAATCTGTAATAAAAGACGTGAGGAAATTCTGTCTTTTTTAATGACAAAAATTTTTGAGGCGAAATACCCAAAAGAAGTTTGTAAAAAGTACAAAAATATCCAGTACTTGCATAAAGAATTTTCAACTTTGGAGGGTTTTTGTGCGTTTTTTCATTTTTACATCATCTTTTGAAACCGCTTTCTACGCAACCAGTTGGGAATGATATCAGAATGAAAGTCGTGTTTCATTTGTGGCTTTAATTTGTATTTGTGAGAATTCAACGCACGCATGAAGAATTTTCAAACATTTAGAGAGGTTTTAATTTGTTTATCACCTTGTTCTGAAGCCGGTTTTGCAGCAGTCGGTTCGGTCATGGGAATAAGGATTTCAGCTCTTGATAGCAAAAATATTGTTCTCTAAAAAGCCAATATAATAAAATACTTGACATTTGTGTTGTAGTACCTATAAGAAAAAAACCATGAGCCACCACTGGCGCCACTATTCTTCCGTAAAATGTAGTCACGCAGTTCAACTTTATAACGTTACCTCGGCATTTAACGAAATATTTTGTCACTATGATTATTTGAATTTTACATCCACAAAATTTGCTACATTGAAAATGCAAGTCAAAATGCTAGTTGATGTTGTCGGAACCTGGATATTTACCGTATAGAGTCAAGGATTTTGTTGGTGGAATAAAGTGGACACACTCTTAATGTATGAATAAAAGTATGTTGATAAATGATAAAGAGCAACACAGTACAAAAGTAGATTTTCGAACACGAGAACGATTCTGTATCAGCAGCGATTTGCTCTTCTTGAGCTTTGCTTGACTAAAAAGGTTGCTCTCGCGATGAAAACAAATTATGCTGCCTAAGCAATATGGCGTTGTGGTACACTGTGGTCCATAATATATATGGCTGAACTTATATTGATAATATTAAAAGCATTTTGGTTATAGTCTTATTCTAACAGATTTCATACTTTACTCACTGTATTTATGCATCTATCCAGAGGGTACCGGTATTAATTGCAAAGTAAAAAGCAAAAGGTGCACACAGCGGCCAATAAAATGGCAAAAATTAATTTGTGCACCCAAGAACCGAGCCGATTATTTAAAATTTTTATACACAGTAGTCGCGCAAACAAAACAAAATCGAAACTCTTGCTGCAGTCATGTTAAGTGTGCACCTGCCGTATTCACCTGCTGTACCCACCTAGTACCCCCTACTCCCAGCCAATACGAGCCGTCGGCTCTGTGTGGCGACGTCTATTGGTCGAGGAGAGGCGGATCATTTCGAGCAGGCGACGTGAAGTACTTGTGTGCCAACTGTGTTCTACCCATAATACTTACTGGGTGTCAGTGGGTATGTCTGTTCGAATACCCATCGGCCTTGGATAAAATTTCCGAAAAAAATCACAGTGCCATGGTTTGCATGAATTAAACAGCGACGGTCTTGGTCAGGGACTGTAATTGAACTTATTTATGAATCTGCAGATTTTTTTTATGTCGAACCTTAAACCAATAGATTTCATGCGACGCCTTTTCGCATTCGCACTTTTATTTTCAATGCGAATTGCAAAATTTATCATTTTTTATGGACTTATTTGTCTGATATTTGTTGATTTTAGTTTTTTCGTTCTGTTCAGTTTTTTGCTCGACTGCATACGATGGAAAATGTTATCTATTCATTTAATACTAATTTTACACATTTTTTCAAGGATATCAAACCTTAATTGGATGCTCGTTTTGATGAGTTTCTCATTTTTAAGGCATTTTAATGGTGCATAAATGCCCTATAATGAGCAACAATTTAATCATCGCCGCAAATATCATTCCTAAATAAAGTCAATATTAAATAAATTAACGTCGCGAATCAACCATGGTTTACATACTGGGTTTGCTGTATTTATTAAGTTGCAGCTTTTTTTATTTGTGTTTATATGTAACTTTTAAGCCATGCCCTTTTCAAATTGATACAAGTCCAGTCAAAAATTGTAAATTTTTATTCGCACCATATCTTTCGAAATTAGTCAACGAATAAATTAACTGAAGACTTTTTTGCTACATTCGGACATCGTTCGTGAATGTTCGTCATTCTACATGTTTCAGCTCGTTTTTGAATAGCTTTTTAATAAGAAAAATTAATAAAGCTCTACGGTCGTGTTTGTTTGCGTTCGTTTCGTTCGTTTGCATGCAGTCCCATTCATTATTGCTGCTCACTACATGCTGATTGCTTTTTCGCGATCATTCGGACATTTTTAGCGAGTGTTCGCCAATGTATTTCCACATCATTTAGCTTGTTTTTGAAAAGTTTTTGCGTTCGTTTCCAATCGTGTAAACCCAATAGCAAACATTCCACTAATTATTTAAAAAGTAACTGAAAAGTGAGTCGTATGTCCGTTTCGTTCATTTCCAATGAGTCGCATTCATCCCTTGTTACTCTAGGTTTAGCTGTTCATGGCTTGTTGATGACCATTTGGACATTGTTTGTGACTGTTCGCCATTCAATGTCCACTGTTTTCAATGATTCTTCGATAGATAAGAATCAAAAATGCTTCATTTTTCAAAAAGACCTGCCTTCATTCAGTCAGTTTACCGGGTCTGACAGTTCCTCGTCTGTTGGCTGCTATCAACGTTGTATCATCTGCATATCGCAGATGTGTAATCTATTCAATATGCAACCCCAGTTGAGGTTCCTCTAATTTTCCATTGCATTAGAGCAATTAAGGGCTGAGGAACTCTCGTCTTGGAAAAAACCTTGCAAAAATTGACCTAATTTTTCCATATAAAGTTAATATTGTGCTGTATTTTTATATATTTTGGTCTATTGATTTTCTTTCTTCCATTTTTGCTTTTGCTTTCAAATCGCTCGACCAGATTGAGGAATCTTGTGCGATATGTTTGTTTGGCTTTTGATTATTCTTATCATTAACAACAAAAATTTATATATTTTTTCATGTACACATTCGCTTCCAAATAAAACAACTATCAAAACAATTTATTTATCTCGATTATTGTTGGTTCAAATTTTTTTAATGCAAACAGAAATAAAATGTTTATTTGGTGCCTGCGATTAAAACATAACAAAGCGACCTCTGATTTTAACAAAAATTGCCAAATTACTTTTGCTACTGTGTTTCGTATTTTTTTCAAAAAATTTCGCTGTTGAATGGATTTTTGAAGATCAATTTCTACATGAGCAAGTGTGAAAGCTTGTAATTTGCTTTAAAAATGTGGGTTTAGTAAGTTTATTTTTATGATTATAAAACTGTTTTCAACACTTCAATTTTTTCATCAAAAGTTGAGTCGTTTTCCTTCTGTTCCTACTTAAGGGTTTTTACCACCCCTTTTCAATGGATGAAAGAGCACGCTTTTTTGTCACGCCCACAGCTAGAAGCTCTCAATTAAATGTAGATTTCAAGATCTTCCCCAACATTGAATATTATCAAAGGAACCAAAGGAAAAATTCCGACTTTTTCAGCAACACCCATAGAGAACAATACCTAGTTAATGAATATGCAAGCTGCTAAAACAGTGTATATGGTAATTTGAACCCAAACCAAATCTAGTTAGTCTCGATCTAGAAGATGGTACCCAGCCTAACAATAATTCCAACTCTCCGCCAAACCGCAAGCAACATCTTCCGTTCACTTTTTCATATCGACTCTTCTACATGGTACCTTTAAGGATACACCTGTCAGTTAGCAGTGCACCAGTTTACCCACGTGGTTCTTGGTGGTGGGGCAAATCTGCGGTACCACAGTAGCACCGCTTCGTGCAGGGTCAATGCTAGAGCGGTTCAGTGCCATTCATATGAAGCTCATGGCTACAAACGGGTAGTTCACACTAAGCGGGGTAGAATCAACACGCGGAAAAGCCGGTACCATCGAAATTCGCGGACACTTCCGTTAATTGTTTAGCATTTTTTTCACTTCGGGCGTTTTGGTTGCCACAGACTCTGACATTATCAGCAAGTGATTTACTATTGTTTATTGGGTGCTAGATGAGCCTTAAGACTATGTGATAATGTGATTTAGTTTGTAGCCATTGAACCACAAGCTTTAGATCGTGATAATTGATAGATTTTTTAAGGCGCACTCTTTATGTACAGCAACGAATCGTCTAAATAATGTTGAAAGACTATTGCCAGATAAACTAAGCGAGTACGAGTAGTTTGAATGACAATTGAGTGCCAATCACAATGGAAACCTGCGTTTTGATCCCACAAGAGTTTAGTCTATGCATTAGAAGCCAGGACAAGAGTCCCAATGGAGATCCGGAAGTTTCAGTCTGGAGCAACTCTTCCATTGCCCAGGGTTCGCTCTGTTATCCCTTCCAGGGTACCATCAGGATTGACAAATTGGACGTGTATGGGACTTTGGATGAGGATGATGTAAGTCGAACCAATCGCAAAACTACTAAAAGTCTACTCACTAATTTTATTTTTTTTCCTGTTATTTCTGCGATGGTTTCTTGTATTTAAAAAAATTAGTAAAACAGGTCAATTTTGAATGAAATGTGCTTTTTCTGCTTAACTGACTGGCTATTTTTGCCATTCCGTTCTAGTGAGTTTGAGTATGTTGCAAATTTTTCTGTACTCTAATTGATTATCACGTGTTTTCGTATATATCTTTGTATTTTCATGTTGTTCATGTAGAAACTTTTGAATTGACGAAATGACATCGCACTTCTGAAGCTATGCAGAATATTTAAGATTTCATCATGATTTCAGGAATACGATTTTTTTAAACAATTTTTTTTCAATGGCTAGACAATAATTGTTCTCCACGAACGTGAGTTTACACAAATTTTCGAATGAAATCACGAAAATCAAGTGACAAAAAAGTTTCCAATTGAATCAATGAATAAACTTGTGCAGTTGTTTTTTTGAGATTTTTGAACAGACTTTTCGTTGTAAAAGTTTTGGAACAAAAGTGTTTGTTTTTTATTTCAACGCCTTCATTCATTTTCGAAACGATGCAATTTAACAAAAAAAAATGTTTATGGGCATTATTCTAACCTGTTCTATATATTTTCCAGTTGTTTTACTTAGAACGCTTTTCTCAATTTCTACGTCAATAGAGCACTTGGAAAACATGTTTTCAAATTAAATCAATGCAACATTGGCACTCTCAGGTCACTCTTCTCAAGAAGGCCTTTAGCTAAAAGTACTGTATATTTTTGGTTTTGTATTTGGTTTATTGTCACTAATTTTCAACAATGTCTGTTCAGCTTGCCGGTCGAAAGCTTTTCTCTCCTCTGAAATCTAAAGCAAATAGCGTTTGAATCCAGCAAAAATCAACCCTTGTTGGAACGCCCCTTTCATGATACACACTGCATATATTTTAAATTTTTGTAAGTCACTGCACCAATGCCGATTTAGTGCTTTGCCCAAAAAATTTTCAAATCTATAGTCTTTTTATGTCCTGGTCACTTTGATCAAGCTTCAGCTGCATATATTTTTCTGATTGATTTGTTCCATACAGCTTTCACTGCTTTCAACTTTGTGCCTATTAGTGACCTCTCGCGCTCAGCCACTTTCGATTATAATTAATCATAAATTAAACCAGATACAATATAATGTTGGAAATGCAATGCAAATTTATTCGTTTAGCGTAACTTATAATCTTGACACTACCCACGACGTTTTTCACTTAATCTTTTTTCAATCTATTCAATATGCGTAAATTGCACTAGACCTACAGTAGCTTTATTATCTAATAAACATTAGCAGGCAGCGAGTATGTGCTGTTTAAAAAATGCCCGTATATTGATTAATATTGGCGAAAAAGCTCATTTGAAAAGTGTAATAATCAAATGAAGCACACCTGACAATTCCAAGAACTGCATTTTAATCTAAATTAATTTACTTTAATCGACTAATAATTACTTTGAAACCCAATAAGAATCCGAGAGTGTGAAACACCATTAGTAGCACCTTGCTCACAGCCTATTTGCATATCAAACTTAAATATGCGCTCATTCTTTTGAATAAAATATAGATTATGGTTCTATAACGTTTGATATTCCATAGTTTCTTCAATGCTTCTTGTTTTTTTTTCAATGATATTCTATTGGTCTTAAACTGGTTTACCTGCGATTGCTGCCCATCAACAAATTGAAATTTCATGAAATCAGTGCATCAAGTAGCACTTTATTAATTGGTGTTATTGAGAAATTGGGTCTTATGAACTGATCAAGGTGACAGAGGAGGGACTTGAATATAACACGCAATTGTGCAATTGAACTTGATTTTCGTGGAAATTATACGAATTTTTGCTGATAGTTTCCAATCATGTGTTCAATATATGTGCCTGTCCTCGGTTTATTTGAACTTTTTCACGTTATACAAATGTAGGCTTCAAGAAAATTGCGTTACCAAAAGTTACTGCTCTTATTGAAATGGTAGGTGGAATCGATATTTAATTAGCACACTGCATTGGAGTGTATGCTTTTTCTTTTAAATGATTTGCAAACTGTGATAAATTCTCAAAAACGACTGTTTCATCTAGAATGTGTTGTGCAGCATGAGCGGTTTCTAACGCGCAGAAAACACGATATTAATAATGCAACAATTCACACATCATAGTTCCAGATAATAGAAAACAGCACGCTTAATCCGCTTGCTTATTCATGAACGTAAATATTATTAAAAAGTGAGAGGAGGTTTTTAACTCAAATTATTAATGAAGGCAACAGTGAATATAACGTTCGCATTATTGTTGATTTTTTCCATCAGCCTGCTGAAGAATTCCCAATATTATAAAAGTCAGTTTTCCTTTTTATTTGCGTTGCTAATGATCTAATGTTAAACAGTTGTTTTTCTCGGCTAGTGGCGGAATGAGCTTCAGTAGGTCACTTTTTGCTCCTCTGTAATTTCCAATAGACATTGTGGTGCTGAAAATGGCGAAGGTTGGACTTTTTAGAAGGCTTCGATTAGTCCTCAGCTACAATTAGACAAAAGGTTCTGAGAAATCGCCTCAATGATGACAAGGAAATGCACGGTGCCTAATAACAGCATTGTTATAAGTAGATCCTATTGCAGTTTTGCCGATTTTAGCGCGGTTTTTAATCAATGAAATTGACTGTTATATCCGTCGGGATTCCGGGAGTATTTTCCTTTTTCTGAGCTTCTGAGTGGAAGAAGGCGAATTTTATGTAGCACGAAAATGTGTGAGCAATTCTCAACTCTTTAGCGAGGACATGTCGGCATAGATCTGAAAGACTGTAGGCGATTCCTCCTTCGAATGACCGCCTCGATATTTTGCCCCAGTAAATTTCGATCTCGTTCCGCTTGATCGGTTGGTATCCGAGATTTCATTAATAAAATAGGCGATTTTGCTTCTATGTAGGTTTCGTACACATATGAACATATGGCTTGTGGATAATCTAACTGCTCCAATCGCAATTTCCAGAAGACGCCTGAATTGCAATAGTTCCAAGGAAACTGATCTTGAATTTTCGATGAAACTTTTGAGCAAAGTGAATTCGGTTTGATGATTCTAAATATAAAAAAATCCTAACTGAATAACGCTGATGAGCCAACCGTATTCTTGAGATTTTAAACGACGAAATCTATACCTTAACCCACGTGAAAAGTCACACGCTTCATGGAATTGAAGATGATCCAAATTGACGGTCACCGCACAAAACTCTGAAAGATATTGACGTGATGGAAAGAAATGCGATAGACCAACATAGTTCAATATACTGGGCCTATCGCGATACAACAGAAAGACATTTTCAGCTTAGAAACAAGTTGCGTTATTTTGTATGAAACTTTCAATAGGAAGGCGCAAACCGGTAATAATTCGCTGATTTTTTCAATATTTTGAAGAAATTGTACTTTTGGAAATGACTGCTGCCTGCTGCATTTTATTTCCTTCAGGTCTTTTTTTATTTTGCGGGATATTTGGAAAATTATATGTTTATTGGAATCTGTACGGAGGGTTTAAATCGTTGTAAATAGATGTGCAATGTTTTTTGGAATGAAGATTTTTGTGGAGTACGAAGTTTTAAATTCAACTGGGCATGATCAAGATGGCCAAAATTAATCGGTTAAACCAGTCAATCAAAACATTCAAACTGGTGACTTTTTCGGGTTTTCAGGCTTTTAATTAAAAAATAGTTCATATACCGAGGAAACTTTAATCCTCGTTTAAAATGTCTATTGAGAAACATCTTGAATGTATTTCCAAAAAATACTCTTTAGAATTCAGACCTCAATGATCTCTGGGCCCATTCAAAGCCCAAATTTTATCCTCTACACGACTAATTTAATCCCATTCCAGTTTACCGATTGCAAAAGTTTAACGATTTACTCCACCGTGCGCATACTATGGTAACTCTACATATCACCGATTTTTTTTTCGAAAAGCGCTTGAATATGAGCCCGCAGCAGGCGATAAAGCAGCCGTAATACCGGTAAATGCGAAATAGTTTACTTAAAATGGAAATATGAACTGTTAAGGAAGTCTTCGCACCATTATGCTTGGGACGTTTGCTTAGTTATGGATTTTATTGTGGTAGTTTTACCTGCACGAATATGCTGGCTGTTAAATTATTAGAAGATGGGGCTCGTCCATTCGGATACAACAGAACAGGAGAAAACCGAACACTTTCTCGTTACATAAACATGTTTGATTATGTGGAAATGTTCATCAATGTGTGGGTTCGAATGATGACTAGTAAAATATGGATTCAATCAATCTGGAGCAACGTGAAAACATCCTACTGTGCACAGAAACATTAATATTCAGTCGAGAAGTAATTTACAAATTCTGAAACGAATGTGGCGATGCAATCAGCAAACGTATAACTCAACGTTCAGTGTTTCCGAGTTAATTTTCACTCGCATTTCGAAAGGAGATAAGGAAAATTGAAACGAGAGCTCGCGGAAAAATCGAAACGAAGATTAAGTGAAAGTGAGCAGATGGGTTTGGAGGATACGCGCTGCTAATTACGGAAACTTAAAAAAAGGTGGAAATGGAGCAAGCTGGTGCAATCAAGCGGCTATTTGAAAACTCCTAAAAAATCGACAAGGCCACTTGGTAGGTAGGAATTGGTATTTAGATCTCAGCAATGCCTACAGTGATACTCAATAATGGTTGTTATTACTGCAGATTGCGCTGATTGCATGTGGCAACCGATCAAATCAATGTGACTGATCTGATTAAAAATGCTGGTTGAACTCGGTAGTCAAGAGACTAGAGCTGATCTAGAGACCAACTGCTCATTAGCGCTTAACAGCCGATTGAGCACGAAGCATCCCGGATGCCCGTGTCTTCATCGCAAGATCTTCAAACCAAGGAAGATTACCATGCATCATGTAGCACGCTTAGGTCATTATTGGACGAAGAAGTGAAAATTAGCAATGGTTTGCATCTGCAATCCTGATTCTTTAACAATTTCCTCAGAAAACCAGAACTCTTAGTTATATCACCAAAGCCATAAATTATAGGTAATGCAGTGGCTGTTGTTATTACGGATTAATCCGGTATTAACATTCCTAAAACCACAATTAATAGGCAAAAGTAGCAGCCATGTTAAAACCCATTTACTTGAAAGTCGTGCAGGTCCGACAACAAAAGGTCTAGGAACACTTTAAGTTCAAACCGAGAAAAACTGGAAAAATCGAAACGTTTGATAATACAAATGAGGCACTAACTGCTTTTCTTGCCCAGTCAGATTACGGACATTTTCGTGATAAATGAGACGTAATTGATGGAAATTTATCTTGCGCACAAGTAAATGGCTGAAATACTTTCCGAGAAGTGAGTCGGTAAATTCTGTAAGACATTTGCCAGTTTCTTGAAGAGCGCTAATAGTTTTATACATGCCCACACACACATGGTTGGTTCGGAAAAATTCATAATTTCTTTAAACATGCGGAACACTGCGTGAAAATATTAAAGAAACCGATGATGAAATGGCCGATTATTGTACAATCATTTCACACAAACCGTTTTTTAATGCGATTTTTATACGTGCAGGTGCAGGGCAAGGTTTGCCTAAATACTATTCCTGATAAATTCATTACGGTTATTGATGGCAATTTATCATGCATTCGATAAATTCCACAAACAAAATACTGTTCAGCGTTTTTCAAGTGTTGCTTGCCTTTTCTTTCGTTCTTTGATCTTGATCTTTTCTTCATGATTTTTAACTTAAACAACCCCAACTTCTGCGCATTATTTCGCTCTTGTATCTAAAATCCGCGGTTTGCTAAATATTACTCCGTCTTCTCTAAACGCATTTTATTACAAAGATGCCAAAACCCTACATGTTTCGAGTAAATGAACTTTCTGATTTTATTTTTTCAGGAGTTGTTTGCCAAATTTGTATGGAAGCAAATACATGGCTGACACTCACTTACTCCATAGCTGAAGCGGTTGCAAAAGCTAATATTTATTAGTAGGCGATAAATAAAAAACCAGTTTACATAAAATATTAAAAGCAAAGCCCTAAACTCAATAAATCCTCAACATGCAGCCTTCACCATCACTAGATTGCTTTTGCCATTGAATTAATCTACTAGGTTTTGCACTTGAAGTTAAGTAACCGATTTCTAGGTGACATTCTTGCTTTCTTTGCATTATATCAAGCGAATAGACTTATCTAAACGGGCAATGTAATTAAATTTTAATTAATTTGATTTTTAAAACATGCCGATCCTGGTTTTTTCCTCTAACAAAAAATCGGCATTACTTGTTCTACCTTCACTTCAGAAGAGAACGTTCGGACGAGTGAAATTCTTTCACATTGCATCTAAGTAGCGCGTGCTTCAGCATCTTGTAGTTTGTTGCAGAACTGTTTTAGTTTTTTTCCTCTATAATTAAGAGATATTAAGGTGTGGTGCCTGTCTAGTAATTATGTTATGGTTGTCGTCTTTGGTTTATGCTCGATGGACCGTGCTAGTAATATGCAAATGGTTTGTTCTAGGAGAAGTTTGATGGTATCTTTTGTATTAAAAGCTGTCACTTTGAGCTCGAAAACTACTGATAAGAACTTTTACATTCATTCAGTGTGCCAAGTTCTCAGACCCGCTCGATCCGCGTAGTTCCTCATCAAGAAGATTTATTGGTAATCGCCGCGAAAAATCCAATTCTTCAGCATTGTTCCCAGTTGTTATTTTCAATGTCATATCAAATGCAGCAAATCAGCTCATCATTCAAACCGTTTGATCAATTCCAAGAAACTGCCATTATATCCACGTGAATGGCGATTTGCGGTTTTTTTCATTTGCTTTTTATATCCCCGGTAGCGATCCCCATTCGGTTAGAAGTTTTTTCGCGGCATTATGTACATTAACTGGTAATAAAGATGGTGATGATAATATAATTATACCGTAAAATGCAACAATACGCGGCGCGAAAGACGCATTCCAAGCGCCAAGTGTGTAATTTCGCTCTTTCACCTTCAACATTTCAAAAACATTTTATTTGCGTTATATCTACTAGATAATGTAGCTGGCGCTGTATTAGGGAGATTCTAAGACTTGATAGATCAGGCAATTTCAGAAGTTGCATCAGAATGATCATTATTTGATACTGAGGTGGTTTTCGCCCTCCTTGGAGCCAAAGATGCGGAAGTTTTTATAAAAACTGCACAAAAAATCTGGTTCTGATCCGCATGGTAAACATTGGT
>NW_026018715.1:12708323-12710095 GCF_020466585.1 Dendroctonus ponderosae
TTTCAGGACTCCTGAAGTGAAGCCTTGCTTTATGTGTGGCGTAAATTTAGTGGTATTCAAGGCTCAAGTGTCGGTTTAAGGAATTTTCAAAGCTTGAAGTGTTTTTGTGCGGTTTCGCATTGTCACATCATCTCCTTCTGAAGGCCCTTTCTGAGCAACTGCTTAAGATATTGCGGTCAGGATTTCTGCACACAACAATAGAAGCTTTGCTTAATGCACGTTTTGAATGTGGAGTCAATCAAATTAGTGCAGGCCGAATAATTTTTGGAGTTTATGCGCGGTTCTTCATTTTTAAATCATCTTTTTCTGAAGGCGGTTTCTGAGCTATTTGTAGAGATATCAGAAGATCAGCATCAGCACTCGATAACGGAAGCTTTGTTTTATGCGCGGTTCGAATTTGGCTAAAGGCACGTTTCAAATATGGGAATGACAAATATTTAAAATTTCGAGTGTTTTTACGCGGCATCTCATTTTTACATCGTCCCCTTCTAAAGCCGGGTTTTCACTAAAGGATCAAGCTATGGAATGCGAATGGAGCATTTTATTACGGAATATTTGCTTTATCCGTGGTTTAAACTTGGTTCCATTTGAGGCATTTATATGCGCATGAACAATGTTTGTTCTTTGAAGTGTTTTTGGGCGATTCTTCGTTTTTACATTACCCTCTTCTGAGTGCGTTTTCTCAGCAACTGGTTAGGGCATCAGAATGAGGATGACGGCCCTCGAAAACTAAACCTACGTTTTATTTGTGGCGCAAATTTGGTAGTTTTGGTCAAAGTGATAAAAGTGTGAAGAATTTTTAAAGTTTGTAGTGATTTTGGGTTGTTTTTATTTTAATATAGTTTTCTAAAGAGTTTCTGGAGAACAGGTTGAGATATCAAAACAAAGATTCCAGTGCTCGATAACGAAGGCCTTGTTTTATCTCTGGCTTCAATTGGCTTCGATTCAAGTATTCAGTACTTTTTTGTAAATTTAATTTTAATTTTTTTTACTTTTTGTAATCAATCTAATTTTTCCAAAGAAAAACAATTTATAAAAGAAATTCTAAATTTCAGTAATTAACCAAATTCTTTTATTGAAAAATGTTGTAACGAAATTGAATTCCCACGAACAAAACAAAATCAAAATAAAACTATCACAAACCTTTTCATTCCATTTATTCCGGGACTTTCAGATCAAATTAAACGAGTAGGTAAAAAATGTAATATTAGGACTATCTTCAAAACTGAAAATACAATTAGAAGTAAAATTTCAGTAACAAAACCTCATGATATAATTGAAAATACAAAAAATGTAATTTATAAAATTCCTTGCGAATGTAATAAATTTTATATAGGAGAAACCTCAAGACCATTAAAAAAAAGACTCAAAGAACACCAATCATACATAACAAACAGAGAATATCATAAATCACACATTTGTCAACATGCATTTGATAACTGCCATAAAATTCAATGGAATAATTCCACAATTTTAACACAAATAAACGTAAAATTAAAGAAAGCGCACTAATTTTACTAAATCAAAATAATTGTGTTGCTTCATGTTCATTTAATTTAAGTCATATATGGTTACCAATGCTAAAATCTAAAGTAGACCAAAAAAACATACACCCAAATTAAATTTACATCAAAATTATTAATTAACATTACCTTTATTAATTTAAACAATGAGATTAAGTCACATAACTGACAATTTGCACAGACGAATTATCAGAGCGAATTTTCATATACTGTATTATCCTACTATTGTTACACAATTTATTAACATAC